>NC_052087.1:58486950-58805700 GCF_015852505.1 Tachyglossus aculeatus | reverse complement strand
ACTTCGAGATCACGTCGGAGCCGCCCTACGTGCACTTTCTGAACACCTTCACCAGCAAGGAGCCGCAGAGGGGGATGGGGTGCATGCCCAAGCGGGGGCTGGACGTCAGCAAGTGTGAGATCGCCAGGTGAGGCCGGGGCCGGGGGACCGGGGGGCCGCCGGGGGTCCCGGCCTTCCCCGCGTCGTCGTCGTCGCCTCCATGCCGTCCTCCGCTCTTGCCCCCGACAGGTTCTACAAGCTGCACGAGCGCAAATGCGAGCCCATTGTCATGACGGTGCCAAGGAAGGTGAGGCCCGTCGACTCCCTTCTCACCCCCACCCGCCTCTCCTCCCTGGACCCCTCCTTAATTGGCCTTTCTTAAGCGCTGACTGCGTGACTACATGTACTTCCCAAGCGCTTAGTACAGTGCTCTGCACATAGTAAGTGCTCAATAAATACGATTGATGATGATGAGCCCACTGTACTAAGCGCTTGGACGTAGTAAGAAGCGGCGTGGCCCGGTGGAAAGAGCCCGGGCTTTGGAGTGAGAATTCATGGGACTCCCACTGTTGGGTAGGGACCGTCTCTGGGTGTTGCCAACTTGGACTTCCCAAGCGCTTAGTCCAGTGCTCTGCACACAGTAAGCGCTCAATAAATACGATTGAGGATGATGGGACTCGTACTTCCCAAGCGCTTAGTCCAGTGCTCTGCACACAGTAAGCGCTCAATAAATACGATTGAGGATGATGGGACTCGTACTTCCCAAGCGCTCAGTCCAGTGCTCTGCACACAGAAAGCGCTCAATAAATACGATTGAAGGAAGGAAGGAAGAAACGTCCACATGGTTTGTTTTGTCGCCCGTCTCCCCCTTCTATTCATTAATAATAATAATAATAATGGCATTTGTTAAGCGCTTACTATGTGCAAAGCACTGTTCTAAGCGCTGTGGGGGGATACAGTGTGATCAAGTTGTCCCACGGGGGGCTCACGGTCTTAATCCCCATTTTTACAGATGAGGTAACTGAGGCTCAGAGAAGTTAAGTGATTGCCCAAGTTGTCACAGCAGACTTGTGGTGGAGGCGGGATTCGAACCCATGACCTCTGACTCCAAAGCCCGGGCTCTTTCCACTGAGCCACGCTGCTTCTCTTCATTCATTCAATCGTATTTATTGAGCGCTTACCGTGTGCAAGAGTACTTCTAGACTGTGAGCCCGCTGTTGGGTAGGGACCGTCTCTAGACGTTGCCGACTTGGACATCCCAAGCGCTTAGTCCAGTGCTCTGCACACAGTAAGCGCTCAATAAATACGATTGAGGATGATGGGACTCGTACTTCCCAAGCGCTCAGTCCAGTGCTCTGCACACAGGAAGCGCTCAATAAATACGATTGAAGGAAGGAAGGAATGAATAAATGTCCACATGGTTTGTTTTGTCGTCCGTCTCCCCCTTCTATTCATTAATAATAATAATAATAATAATGGCATTTGTTAAGCGCTTACTACGTGCAAAGCACTGTTCTAAGCGCTGGGGGGGGGATACAGTGTGATCAACTTGTCCCACGTAGGGCTCACGGTCTTAATCCCCATTATTACAGATGAGGTAACTGAGGCTCAGAGAAGTTAAGTGACTTGCCCAAGGTCACACAGCAGACTTGTGGTGGGGGCGGGATTCGAACCCACGACCTCTGACTCCAAAGCCCGGGCTCTTTCCACTGAGCCACGCTGCTTCTCTTCATTCATTCAATCGTATTTATTGAGCGCTTACCGTGTGCAAGAGTACTTCTAGACTGTGAGCCCGCCGTTGGGTAGGGACCGTCTCTAGATGTTGCCGACTTGGACTTCCCAAGCGCTTAGTCCAGTGCTCTGCACACAGTAAGCGCTCAATAAATACGATTGAATGAGTGAATGGGTTTAAATCCCGGCTCTGCCAACTGGGTGACTTTGGGCAAGTCACTCAGCTTCTCTGGGCCTCAGTCCCCTCATCTGTAAAATGGGGATTGAAGCTGTGAGCCCCCCCACCGTGGGACAGCCTGATCACCTTGTTGCCAACTTGTACTTCCGAAGCGCTTAGTACAGTGCTCTGCACACAGTAAGCGCTCAATAAATACGATTGATTGATTGATTGTAGCCTCCCCGGCGCTTAGAACGGTGCCTGGTGCATAGTAAGCGCTTAACAAACACCATGATGATGATGATGATGATGATGGCGTTTGTTAAGCGCTTACTGTGTGCAAAGCACTGTTCTGAGCGCCCGGGAGGATACACAAGGTGATCAGGTTGTCCCACGTGGGGCTCACAGTCTTAATCCCCATTTTACAGATGAGATAACTGAGGCCCAGAGAGTAATAATAATAATTGGCATTTTTTAAGCGCTTACTGTGTGCAAAGCACTGTTCTAAGCTGTGGGGAGGATACAGGGTGATCAGGTTGTCCCACGTGGGGCTCCCAGTCTTCATCCCCATTTTACAGCTGAGGGAACTGAGGCCCAGAGAAGTTAAGTACTTGCCCAAGATCACCCAGCAGCCACGTGGCGGAGTCGGGATTCGAACCCATGACCTCTGACTCCATCATCATCATCATCATCAATCGTATTTATTGAGCGCTTACTATGTGCAGAGCACTGTACTAAGCGCCTGGGAAGTACAAATCGGCAACACATCGAGACAGCCCCTACCCAACGGTGGGCTCATGGTCTAAAAGGGGGAGACAGAGAACAAAACCGAACATACTAACAAAATAAAATAAATAGAATAGATATGGACAAGTAGAATAAATAAATAAATAGAGTAATAAATCTGTACAAACATATACATCATCATCAATCGTATTTATTGAGCGCTTACTGTGTGCAGAGCACTGTACTAAGCGCTTGGGAAGTACAAATCGGCAACACATCGAGACAGCCCCTACGCAACGGTGGGCTCCCAGTCTAAAAGGGGGAGACAGAGAACAAAACCAAACATACTAACAGAATAAAATAAATAGAATAGATATGGACAAGTAGAATAAATAAATAGAGTAATAAATCTGTACAAACATATATACATCATCATCAATCGCATTTATCGAGCGCTTACTATGTGCAGAGCACTGTACTAAGCGCTTGGGAAGTACAAATTGGCAACATATAGAGACAGTCCCTACCCAACAGCGGGCTTACAGTCTAAAAGACTGCATATATACATAAGCCCGGGCTCTTTCCACTGAGCCCCGCTGCTTCTCTCGAAGTGAATAAATACGATGAAATAAATCAATAAATACGATTTATTTTATTGAATAAATCAATAAATACGATTGGTGATGATGACGATGAAGTGACTTGCTCCAAGTCCCCCGGCTGACAAGTGGCGGGGCTGGGATCTGAACCCAAGCCCGGGCTCTTTCCCTACCGACGACGACGATGATTCAAGCGCTTAGTCCAGTGCTCTGCCCGTAGTAAGCGCTCGATAAATACGACTGATGATGCCGATTCCCGCCTCTCCCCGCTCTCCGCAGTCCGACCTGTTTCAAGACGACCTGTACCCGGACACGGCTGGGCCGGAGGCCTCCCTGGAGGCGGAGGAGTGGGTGAAGGGGCAGGACGCGGAGCCCCTCCTCATCTCCCTGCGCGAGGCCTACGTGCCCAGCAAGCAGCGTGACCTCAAGGTCAACCGGCCCGCCTCGGCCCCCTCGGCCCGGCCCGGCGGGAGCGCGGGCCCGGGGGGCTTCCCGGGGGCGGCGGGCGGCGGCGGCGGGAGCCCGTCGCGGGAGGCGGCGCAGTGGCAGGAGGTGGCACGGGAGCTGCGGGCCCTGCGGGCGCTGGTGCAGGAGCAGGGCCAGCGCATCGCCCGGCTGGAAGAGCAGCTCAGCCGCATGGAGAACGGAGAGGCCTAGGCGGCCCCGAAACCTCCACGCCGCCGCCTCCCCCCGCACCCCGCTTCTGCTCCCCCCCTGGGTCGGGCGGGTGGGTGGGTGGCGAGGCGGGCGACGGGTGGCTCAGCTCTACGTTACCGCCCCGGGGTGGGGGGGTGGGGGGCGAGGGAAATTTTGTACCTGGGAGAAGCCGCACGGGCACGGAGGGACCGAACCCCGCTCCCCCGGGGACCGGAGAGGCGCGAAGGCGGAGCGGGGAGCGGGGGAAAAAACTCTATTTTTCATTCCAATAAAAGCCTCTTTCTAAGCCTGCGTCCTTGCCTGGTTGCGGGGGGCGCGGGAGGCGGAGCGGCGGGACGGGCTTTGGAGTCGGAGGTCGTGCGTTCAAATCCCAACCGTCGGCCGGGTGGCTTTGGGCGAGTCGCTTCTCGGGGCCTCAGTGACCTCATCTGGAAAACGGGGATTAAAGCCATTAATCATCGTCATCATCATCAATCGTATTGAGCGCTTACTATGTGCAGAGCACTGTACTAAACGCTTGGGAAGTACAAGTTGGCAACATATAGAGACCGTCCCTACCCAACAGTGGGCTCACAGTCTAAGAGGGGGAGACAGAGAACAAAACCAAACATACTGACAAAATAAAATAAATAGAATAGATATGTACAGGTAAAATAGAGTAATAAATCTGTAGAAACATCTATACTTATATACAGGTGCTGTGGGGAAGGGAAGGAGGTAAGATGGGGGGGATGGAGAGGGGGACGAGGGGGAGAGGAAGGGAGGGGCTCAGTCCTTGCCTGGTGGAGAGGGGGCGGGAGGAGAAGCGGCGGGGCTCGGGGGAAAGAGCCCGGGCTTTGGAGTCGGAGGTCGTGGGTTCAAATCCCAACTGTCAGCCGGGTGACTTTGGGTGTCTTTTAGACTGTGAGCCAACTGTTGGGTAGGGACTGTCTCTAAATGTTGCTGATTTGTACTTCCCCAGCGCTTAGTGCTCTGCACATAGTAAGCGCTCAATAAATACGATGGATGATGATGAGTTTGGGTGAGTCGCTTCACTTCCCTGGGCCTTCAGTGACCTCATCTGGAAAATGGGGATTAAAGCCATTAATTAGAGGAGCGGCGTGGCTCAGTGGAGAAGAGCCCGGGCTTTGGAGTCAGAGGTCATCATCATCATCATCAATTGTATTTATTGAGCGCTTACTGTGTGCAGAGCACTGTACTAAACGCTTGGGAAGTACAAATTGGCAACATATAGAGACAGTCATCATCATCATCATCGATCGTATTTATTGAGCGCTTACTATGTGCAGAGCACTGGACTAAGCGCTTGGGAAGTACAAATTGGCAACATCTAGAGACAGTCCCTACCCAACAGTGGGCTCACAGTCTAAAAGGGGGAGACAGAGAACAAAACCAAACATACTAAGAAAATAAAATAAATAGAATAGATATGTACAAGTAAAATAAATAGAGTAATAAATATGTACAAACATATATACACATATACAGGTGCTGTGGGGAAGGGAAGGAGGTAAGATGGGGGGGATGGAAAGGGGGACGAGGGGGAGTAAATAAATACAATAAATTGTATTTATTGAGCACTTACTGTACGCACTGTACTAAGCACTTGGGAAGTACAAGTCGGCAACAACTTAATTATCTTGTTTATTATCTTGTTTATCTATTGAGCGCTTACTGTGTGCGGAGCACTGTACTAAGCGCTTGGGAAGTACAAATTGGCAACATATAGAGACAGTCCCTACCCAACAGTGGGCTCACAGTCTAAGAGGGGGAGACAGAGAACAAAACCAAACATACTAACAAAATAAAATAAATAGATATGTACAAGTAAAATAAATAAATAAATAAATAGAGTAATGAATATGTACAAACATATATCCATCTATACAGGTGCTGTGGGGAAGGGAAGGAGGTAAGATGGGGGGGATGGAGAGGGGGACGAGGGGGAGAGGAAGGAAGGGGCTCAGTCCTTGCCTGGTGGAGAGGGGGCGGGAGGAGAAGCGGCGTGGCTTAGTGGAAAGAGCCCGGGCTTTGGAGTCGGAGGTTGTGGGTTCAAATCCCAACTGTCAGCCGGGTGACTTTGGGTGTCTTTTAGACTGTGAGCCCACTGTTGGGTAGGGACCGTCTCTAGATGTTGCCGATTTGTACTTCCCCAGCGCTTAGTACAGTGCTCTGCACAGAGTAAGCGCTCAATAAATACGATGGATGATGATGACTTTGGGTGAGTCACTTCACTTCTCTGGGCCTTCAGTGACCTCATCTGGAAAATGGGGATTAAAGCCATTAATTAGAGGAGCGGCGTGGCTCAGTGGAGAGGAGCCCGGGCTTGGAGTCAGAGGTAGTGGGTTCGAATCCCGGCTCCGCCACGTGTCTGCTGCGTGACCTTGGGCAAGTCGCTTCACTTCTCTGAGCCTGTTACCTCATCTGGAAAAATGGGGATGAAGACTGTGAGCCCTACGTGGGACAACTTGATCACACTGTATCCCCCCCCTCAGCGCTTAGAACAGTGCTTTGCACACAGTAAGCGCTCAATAAATACGATTGAATGAATGAATGAATGAAAATGGGGATTAAGACTGTGAGCCCCATGTGGGACAACTTGATCACCTTGTATCCACCCCCAGCGCTTAGAACAGTGCTCTGCACATAGTAAGCGCTTAACAAATGCCATCATTATTATTATTATTATAAATAAAGCCGTGAGCCCCATGTGGGACAACCTGATCACCTTGTAACCTCCCCAGCGCTTAGAGCAGTGCTTTGCGCATAGTAAGTGCTTAATAAATGCCATTATTATTATTATAAGTGGGCAGGGGAAGCGATTCTGGGAAGGGGCAGAGAGCAGCATTAAAATCCGGAAACGTTTTCCCCTTTCGGCAGCGTGGGAAGTCCCCGGGGAGGTCGCTCTCCCCATTTTAATAATAATAATAATGATGATGGTTTTTGTCAAGCGCTTACTACGTGCAAAGCACTGTTCTAAGCGCTGGGGAGGTTACAAGGCCATCAGGTTGTCCCACATGGGGCTCGCGGCTTTAATCCCCGTTTTCCAGATGAGGTCACTGAGGCTCAGAGACGTGAAGTGACTCGCCCAAAGTCACACAGCTGGGTAGGGACTGTCTCTATATGTTGCCAACTTGGACTTCCCAAGCGCTTAGTACAGTGCTCTGCACACAGGAAGCGCTCAATAAATACGATTGATTGATTGATTCCCTTCCCCACAGCACCTGTATGTATGTATATATGTGTGTACGTATTAATCTATTTATTTTACTTGTACATATCTATTCTATTTTATTTTGTTAATATGTTTGGTTTTGTTTTCTGTCTCCCCCTTTTAGACTGTGAGCCCACTGTTGGGTAGGGACTGTCTCTATATGTCGCCAACTTGGACTTCCCAAGCGCTTAGTACAGTGCTCTGCACACAGTCAGCGCTCAATAAATACGATTGAATGAATGAATGAATGACTACTAAGCCTTCTAGACTGTAAGCCCACTGTTGGGTAGGGACCGTCTCTAGATGTTGCCAACTTGTACTTCCCAAGCGCTTAGTACAGTGCTCTGCACACAGTCAGCGCTCAATAAATACGATTGAATGAATGAATGAATGACTACTAAGCCTTCTAGACTGTGAGCTCACTGTTGGGTAGGGACAGTCTCTATATGTTGCCAGCTTGTATTTCCCAAGCGCTTAGTACAGTGTTCTGCACACAGTAAGCGCTCAATAAATACGATTGATTGATTGGAGGAGTGGGGATTTGAACTCGTGACCTCTGACTCCAAAGCCCAGGCTGTCTCCACTGAGCCACGCTGCTTCTCTACGGAGGAAGTCTTTTACAGAGGAGGAAGTTGAGGCCCAGCGCTCTGGCCGGGAACCAAGAAGCGGCGGAGCCTGTTGGTCTGAGCCGGGGGTCGGAAAGACCTGGGTGCTAATCTCGGCTCCGCTGCTCGTCGTTCATTCAGTCGTATTTATTGAGCGCTTACTGTGTGCAGGGCACTGGACTAAGCGCTTGGGAAGTCCAAGTTGCCAGCTGGGTGACCTTGGGCAAGTCGCTTCACCGGGCCTCGGTTCCCTCAATCAATCAATCGTATTTATCATCATCATCATCAATCGTATTTATTGAGCGCTTACTGTGTGCAGAGCACTGGACTAAGCGCTTGGGAAGTACAAATTGGCAACATCTAGAGACAGTCCCTGCCCAACAGTGGGCTCACAGTCTAAAAGGGGGAGACGGAGAACAAAACCAAACATACTAACAAAATAAAATAAATAGAATAGATAGGTACAAGTAAAATAAATAAATAAATAGAGTAATAAATATGTACAAACATATAGACATATATACAGGTGCTGTGGGGAAGGGAAGGAGGTAAGATGGGGGGATGGAGAGGGGGACGAGGGGGAGAGGAGGGAAGGGGCTCAGTCTGGGAAGGCCTATTTACTGAGTGCTTACTACTACTACTAATAATAATGGCATTTATTAAGCGCTTACTATGTGCAAAGCACTGTTCTAAGCGCTGGGGAGGTTACCAAGTGATCAGGTTGTCCCAAGAGGCTCACAGTCTTAATCCCCATTTTCCAGATGAGGGAACTGAGGCCCAGAGAAGTGAAGTGACTTGCCCAAAGTCACCCAGCTGACAAGGGGCAGAGCCGGGATTTGAACCCATGACCTCTGAATCCAAAGCCTGGGCTCTTTCCACTGAGCCACGCTGCTTCCCTGCTTACTGTGTGCAGAGCGCTGTACTAAGCGCTTGGGAAGTCCAAGTTGGCAACATCGAGAGACGGTCCCTACCCGACAGCGGGCTCACGGTCTAAAACCGGGGATTGAGGCCGCGAACCCCAGGCGGGACGGGGGACGGTGTCCGTCCTGATCCGCTTGGGCCTACTGGGCGCTTAGTACGGCCCCTGACACATAGTAAGCTCTTAGCAGAAGGCGCTGGGTCAATCAATCAATCAATCGTATTTACTGAGCGCTTACTGTGTGCAGAGCACTGTACTAAGCGCTTGGGAAGTCCAAGTTGGCAACATCTAGAGACGGTCCCTACCCAACAGTGGGCTCACAGTCTAAAAGGGGGAGACGGAGAATAAAACCAAACATACTAACAAAATAAAATAAATAGAATAGATATGTACAAGTAAAACAAATAGAGTAATAAATACGTACAAACACATATACATATATACAGGTGCTGTGGGGAAGGGAATCAATCAATCAATCAATCGTATTTATTGAGCCCTTACTGTGTGCAGAGCACTGGACTAAGCGCTTGGGAAGTCCAAGTTGGCAACATATAAAGACAGTCCCGACCCAACAGTGGGCTCACAGTCTGAAAGGGGGAGACGGAGAACAAAACCAAACATACTAACAAAATAAAATAAATAGAATGGATATGTACAAGTAAAATAAATAAATAGAGTAATAAATCTGTACAAACATACATACATATATACAGGTGCTGTGGGGAAGGGAATCAATCAATCAATCGTATTTATTGAGCGCTTACTGTGTGCAGAGCACTGGACTAAGCGCTTGGGAAGTCCAAGTTGGCAACATCTAGAGACGGTCCCTACCCAACAGTGGGCTCACAGTCTAAAAGGGGGAGACGGAGAACCAAACCAAACATACTAACAAAATAAAATAAATAGAATAGATATGTACAAGTAAAATAAATGGAGTAATAAATACGTACAAACATATATACATATATACAGGTGCTGTGGGGAAGGGAATCAATCAATCAATCAATCGTATTTATTGAGCGCTTACTGCGTGCAGAGCACTGGACTAAGCGCTTGGGAAGTCCAAGTTGGCAACATATAAAGACAGTCCCGACCCAACAGCGGGCTCACAGTCTAAAAGGGGGAGACGGAGAACAAAACCAAACACACTAACAAAATAAAATAAATAGAATAGATATGTACAAGTAAAATAAATAGAGTAATAAATACGTACAAACATATACACATATATACAGGTGCTGTGGGGAAGGGAATCAATCAATCAATCAATCGTATTTATTGAGCCCTTACTGTGTGCAGAGCACTGGACTAAGCGCTTGGGAAGTCCAAGTTGGCAACATATAAAGACAGTCCCGACCCAACAGTGGGCTCACAGTCTGAAAGGGGGAGACGGAGAACCAAACCAAACATACTAACAAAATAAAATAAATAGAATAGATATGTACAAGTAAAATAAATGGAGTAATAAATACGTACAAACATATATACATATATACAGGTGCTGTGGGGAAGGGAATCAATCAATCAATCAATCGTATTTATTGAGCGCTTACTGTGTGCAGAGCACTGGACTAAGCGCTTGGGAAGTCCAAGTTGGCAACATAGATAGTCTCTACCCAACAGGCCGCTGTCACCGGGCCACCGGTGTGGGAGGAAGTGGGGGGAGGGCGATGGGGGGCTGCTGAGGGGCCCAACCAGTCCCCACCCTACTGCTTTCCGGTCCCCGGCGCGGCCCACCCACTCCCGCCCCCATTTCTCCATCTCTGCACCCCAAAGCGGTCTGCTGGGGGGAGGAGAAATTGTCGGGGGGTGTGGGCCTGGAAGCCGGAAACCCCAGCGCAGCCCCCGGGCCGGCCCGCTCCGCTCAGTCCACCGAGGCACGGACCCGCAGCAGGAGCCCCGAGTGTCGTCTGGACCCCCAACGCCCCATGGTGAGAGCTTTGGAAGGGGGCACGTGGACGGGCTAGACTGGGAGCCCGTTGTTGGGTGGGGACCGTCTCTGTATGTCGCCAACTTGGACTTCCCAAGCGCTCAGTACAGTGCTCTGCACACAGTAAGCGCTCAATAAATCTGAATCAATCGATCAGTCGTATTTATTGAGCGCTTACTGTGTGCAGAGCACTGGACTAATGAATGAATGAATGAAGGAAGGGGAGCAGCCATGTCTCCCCCTTTTAGACTGTGAGCCCACTGTTGGGTAGGGGCCGTCTCTATATGTTGCCAATTTGTACTTCCCAAGCGCTTAGTACAGTGCTCTGCACACAGTAAGTGCTCAATAAATCTGAATCAATCAATCAATCATATTTATTGAGCGCTTACTGTGTGCAGAGCACTGGACTAAGCGCTTAGCACTGTACTAATGAATGAATGAATGAATGAATGAAGGGGAGCAGCCAATCGCTCATTCAATCATATTCATTTATTCATTCATTCAATCATATCTAGACTGTGAGCCCACTGTTGGGTAGGGACCGTCTCTATATGTCGCCAACTTGGACTTCCCAAGCGCTTAGTACAGTGCCCTGCACGCAGTCAGCGCTCAATCAATACGATTGACTGAATGAATGAATGAAGGGGAGCAGCCATTCACTCATTCAATCATATTCATTCATTCATTCGATCGTATCTACCTGTATATATGATGTTTGTACATATTTATTATTCTATTTATTTTACTTGTACATATCTATTCTATTTATTTTATTTTGCTAGTATGTTTGGTTTTGTTCTCTGTCTCCCCCTTTTAGACTGTGAGCCCGCTGTTGGGTAGGGACCGTCTCTAGATGTTGCCAACTTGTACTTTCCAAGCGCTTAGTACAGTGCTCTGCACACAGTAAGCGCTCAATAAATACGATTGATTGATTGATTGATTGATCTAGACTTTGAGCCCACTGTTGGGTAGGGACCGTCTCCATATGTTACCAACTTGTACTTCCCAAGCGCTTAGTCCAGTGCTCTGCACACAGTAAGCACTCAATCAATACGATTGAATGATTGAATGAATGAATATGTTGCCAATTTGTACTTCCCAAGCGCTTAGTACAGTGCTCTGCACACAGTAAGCGCTCAATAAATATGATTGATTAATTGATTGATTGATCTAGACTGTGAACCCACTGTTGGGTAGGGACCGTCTCTATATGTCGCCAACTTGGACTTCCCAAGCGCTTAGTACAGTGCCCTGCACGCAGTAAGTGCTCAATCAATACGACTGACTGAATGAATGAATGAAGGGGAGCAGCCATTCACTCATTCAATCATATTCATTCATTCATTCAATCGTAGCTAACAATAATAATAATGATGATGGCATTTGTTAAGCGCTTACTATGTGTCAAGCACTGTTCTAAGCGCTCAATCAATACGACTGAATGAATGAATGAAGGGGAGCAGCCATTCACTCATTCAATCATATTCATTCATTCATTCAATCGTACTTAACAATAATAATAATCATGATGGCATTTGTTAAGCGCTTACTATGTGCCAAGCACTGTTCTAAGCGCTCAATCAATACGACTGAGTGAATGAATGAAGGGGAGCAGCCATTCACTCATTCAATCATATCCATTCATTCATTCAATCGTACCTAACAATAATAATAATGATGATGGCATTTGTTAAGCGCTTACTATGTGCCAAGCACTGTTCTAAGCGCTCAATCAATACGACTGAATGAATGAATGAAGGGGAGCAGCCATTCACTCATTCAATCAATCGTAGCTAACAATAATAATAATAATGATGGCATTTGTTAAGCGCTTACTATGTGCCAAGCACTGTTCTAAGCGCTCAATCAATACGACTGAGTGAATGAATGAAGGGGAGCAGCCATTCACTCATATTCATTCATTCATTCAATCGTAGCTAACAATAATAATAATGATGATGGCATTTGTTAAGCGCTTACTATGTGCCAAGCACTGTTCTAAGCGCTCAATCAATACGACTGAATGAATGAATGAATGAACGGGAGCAGTCATTCACTCATTCAATCCTATTCATTCATTCAATCGTAGCTAACAATAATAATAATGATGATGGCATTTGTTAAGCGCTTACTATGTGCAAAGCATCATCATCATCATCATCATCAATCGTATTTATTGAGTGCTTACTATGTGCAGAGCACTGTACTAAGCGTTTGGGAAGTCCAAGTTGGCAACATCTAGAGACAGTCCCTACCCAACAGTGGGCTCACAGTCTAAAAGGGGGAGACAGAGAACCAAACGAAACACACTAACAAAATAAAATAAATAGGACAGGTATGTACAATAAATAGAGTAATAAATCTGTACAAACTTATATACATATATACAGGTGCTGTGGGGAAGGGAAGGAGGTAAGATGGGGGGGGATGGGCTCACAGTCTTAACCCCCGTTTGACAGATGAGGCAACTGAGGCCCAGAGAAGGGAAGTGACTTGTCACACAGCGGGCGAGTGGCGGGGCCGGGATTCGAACCCATGACCGCTGACTCCCAAGCCCGTACTGGGCGGGGGGGGGGGCCTGCAGGCGCACAAACATCAGAGTCGCACTAGGCCTCGGCTGCGTCGCCTCCACCTGCCTCCTTCCGACCGCACGTTTCCTCCCGAACCGGGTGGGCGAGCGGCCTCACGCTCCGCTTGCCACCGCGTCCCCGTTCTCACCCACCCACGGGTGGGTGGGCGGGCAAGCAGGTGCACAGAAGCCTCGATCCGGGGGAGGGGAAGTGTGGGTTTCACCCCCCGGCCCCCCAATTCCACCCCTCGACTGGGAGCCCACTGTTGGGTAGGGACCGTCTCTCTATGTTGCCAATTTGGACTTCCCAGGCGCTTAGTCCAGTGCTCTGCACACAGGAAGCGCTCAATAAATACCACTGAATGAATGAATGAACGAGCCCATTGTTGGGTAGGGACCGTCTCTCTATGTTGCCGACTTGGACTTCCCAAGCGCTTAGTACAGTGCTCTGCACACAGTAAGCGCTCAATAAATACGACTGACTGAATGAATGAATGAGCCCATTGTTGGGTAGGGACCTTCTCTCTATGTTGCCAATTTGGACTTCCCAGGCGCTTAGTCCAGTGCTCTGCACACAGGAAGCGCTCAATAAATACCACTGAATGAATGAATGAACGAGCCCATTGTTGGGTAGGGACCGTCTCTCTATGTTGCCAACTTGGACTTCCCAGGGGCTTAGTACAGTGCTCTGCACACAGTAAGCGCTCAATAAAGGCGACTGAATGAATGAATGAATGAGCCCATTGTTGGGTAGGGACCGTCTCTATATTTTGCCAACTTGGACTTCCCAAGCGCTTAGTACAGAGCTCTGCACACAGTAAGCGCTCAATAAATATGACTGACTGAATGAATGAACGAGCCCATTGTTGGGTAGGGACCGTCTCTATATGTTGCCAACTTGGGACTTCCCAAGCGCTTAGTACAGTGCTCTGCACACGGTAAGCGCTCAATAAATACGACTGACTGAATGAATGAACGAGCCCATTGTTGGGTAGGGACCGTCTATGTTGCCAACTTGGACTTCCCAAGTGCTTAGTCCAGTGCTCTGCACACGGTAAGCGCTCAATAAATACGACTGAATGAATGAATGAACGAGCCCACTGTTGGGTGGGGACCGTCTCTCCATGTTGCCGACTTGGACTTCCCAAGCGCTTAGTCCAGTGCTCTGCACACAGGAAGCGCTCAATAAATACCACTGAATGAATGAATGAACGAGCCCATTGTTGGGTAGGGACCGTCTCTCTATGTTGCCGACTTGGACTTCCCAAGCGCTTAGTCCAGTGCTCTGCACACAGTAAGCGCTCAATAAAGACGACAATGAATCTCCACCACGTTTCTGCTGTGTGACCTTGGGCAAGTCACTTAACTTCTCTGAGCCTCAGTTACCTCATCTGTAAAATGGGGATTAAGACTGTGAGCCCCACGTGGGACAACCTGATCACTTTGTATCCTCCCAGCGCTTAGAACATAGTAAGCGCTTAACAAATGCCAACATTATTATTATTATTGGGTAGGGACCGTCTCTCTATGTTGCCGACTTGGACTTCCCAAGCGCTTAGTACAGAGCTCTGCACACAGTAAGCGCTCAATAAGTACGACTGAATGAATGAATGAACGAGCCCATTGTTGGGTAGGGACCGTCTCTCTATGTTGCCGACTTGGACTTCCCAAGCGCTTAGTCCAGTGCTCTGCACACAGTAAGCGCTCAATAAATACGACTGAATGAATGAATGAGCGAGCCCATTGTTGGGTAGGGACCGTCTCTCTATGTTGCCGACTTGGACTTCCCAAGCGCTTAGTCCAGTGCTCTGCACACGGTAAGCGCTCAATAAATACGACTGAATGAATGAATGAACGAGCCCATTGTTGGGTAGGGACCGTCTCTCTATGTTGCCGACTTGGGCTTCCCAAGCGCTTAGTCCAGTGCTCTGCACACGGTAAGCGCTCAATAAATACGACTGAATGAATGAATGAGCGAGCCCATTGTTGGGTAGGGACCGTCTCTCTATGTTGCCGACTTGGACTTCCCAAGCGCTTAGTCCAGTGCTCTGCACACAGTAAGCGCTCAATAAAGACGACTGAATGAATCTCCACCACGTTTCTGCTGTGTGACCTTGGGCAAGTCACTTAACTTCTCTGAGCCTCAGTTACCTCATCTGTAAAATGGGGATTAAGACTGTGAGCCCCACGTGGGACAACCTGATCACTTTGTATCCCCCCAGCGCTTAGAACAGTGCTTTGCACATAGTAAGCGCTTAACAAATGCCAACATTATTATTATTATTGGGTAGGGACCGTCTCTCTATGTTGCCAACTTGGACTTCCCAAGCGCTTAGTACAGAGCTCTGCACACAGTAAGCGCTCAATAAATACGACTGAATGAATGAATGAACGAGCCCATTGTTGGGTAGGGACCGTCTCTCTATGTTGCCAACTTGGGACTTCCCAAGCGCTTAGTACAGTGCTCTGCACACAGTAAGCGCTCCATAAATACGACTGAATGAATGAATGAACGAGCCCATTGTTGGGTAGGGACCGTCTCTCTATGTTGCCGACTTGGACTTCCCAAGCGCTTAGTCCAGTGCTCTGCAATCAATCAATCAATCGTATTTATTGAGCGCTTACTATGTGCAGAGCACTGTACTAAGCGCTTGGGAAGTACAAATTGGCAACATCTAGAGACAGTCCCTACCCCACAGTGGGCTCACAGTCTAAAAGGGGGAGACAGAGAACAAAACCAAACAGACTAACAAAATAAAATAAATAGAATAGATATGTACAAGTAAAATAAATAAAGAGTAATAAATATGTACAATAAATACGATTGATGATGATGACTGTTGCCCCCCCAACCCCAATTCACTCACTCCGTTCAATCGTGTGACAGAACCATCATAAATACAACAGGAAATCGAAAATACCATAGAATCGTATTTACTGAGCGCTCACTGCGTGCAGAGCACTGGAAGTCATCGTCATCATCATCATCATCAATCGTATTTATTGAGCGCTTACTATGTGCAGAGCACTGTACTAAGCGCTTGGCCAAGTTGGGTCCGACCTGTCGGGGCGTCCCGGCCCGTCCGTCCACCCTGGACCGTCCGGGTGTGTGGGGGGGAGGGGGAGCACTGCGTGCAGAGCACTGTACTGAGCGCCGGAGAGAGCACGGTGGGGCGAAGGAGAAAGAACCAGGCCCCGGGGAGGCGCAGGTTGTGGGTTCCAACTGAGTGACTTTGGGCGACTTCTCTATGCCTCGGTGATCCCATCTGGAAAATGGGGATGAAGACTGTGAGCCCCAAGGGGGGACAACCTGATTATCTTGTAATCATCATCATCGTCATCAATCGTACTTATTGAGCGCTTACTATGTGCAGAGCACTGTACTAAGCGCTTGGGAAGTACAAATTGGCAACATGTAGAGACGGTCCCTACCCAACAGCGGGCTCCCAGTCTAAAAGGGGCAGGCAGAGGACAAAACCGAACGTACTAACAAAATGAAATAAATAGAATAGATAGGTACAAATAAAATAAATAAATAGAGTAATAATAATAATGAGGGTATCTGTTAAGCGAATAAAATAAATAAATAAATAGAGTAATAATACTAATAATGAGGGTATCTGTTAAGCGCTTACTATGTGCAGAGCACTGTACTAAGCGCTTGGGGAGTACAAATTGGCAACATCTAGAGACGGTCCCTACCCAACAGTGGGCTCACAGTCTAAAAGGGGGGAGACGGAGGACAAAACCGAACGTACTAACAAAATGAAATAAATAGAATAGATATGTACAAATAAAATGCATAAATAGAGTAATAATAATAATGAGGGTATCTGTTCAGCGAATAAAATAAATAAATAAATAAATAAATAGAGTAATAATAATAATGAGGGTATCTGTTAAGCGCTTACTACGGGCCAAGCAATGTTGTATGTACCCCAGTGCTTAGAACAGTGCTTGGCACATAGTAAGCGTTGAACAGATACCATCATTATTCTTATTCCGTGTGCATTCGTTCAGTCGTATTTATTGAGCGCTTACTGTGTGCGGGGCACTGTGCTAAGCGCTTGGAAAGTGCAATACGGCAATAATCCCTGCTCACAATGGGCTCACAGTCTTGGGGGGGGGGGGAGACAGATATCGAAGCAAGTAAACAAGGCTTCAATATAAATAAATAGAATTATGGATGTAGAGAAGCAGCGTGGCTCAGTGGAAAGAGCCCGGGCTTTGGAGTCAGAGGTCATGGGTTCAAGTCCCAGCTCCGCCACTTGTCAGCTGTGTGACTTTGGGCAAGTCACTTATAATAATAATAATAATAATGATGGTATTTGTTAAGCGCTTACTATGTGCAAAGCACTGTTCTAAGCGCTGGGACGGTTACAAGGTGATCGGGTTGTCCCATCGGGGGGCTTACAGTCTTAGTCCCCATTTTCCAGATGAGGTCACTGAGGCCCAGAGAAGTGAAGTGACTTGCCCAAAGTCACACAGCTGTCAGTTGGCGGGTCCGGGATTTGAACCCACAACCTCTGACTCCAAAGCCCGGGCTCTTTCCGCTGAGCCACGCTGCTTCTCGCTTCACTTCTGTGGGCCTCAGTGACCTCATCTGTAAAATGGGGATGAAGACTGTGAGCCCCCCGTGGGACAACCTGATCACCTTGTAACCTCCCCAGCGCTTAGAACAGTGCTTTGCATGTAGTAAGCGCTTAATAAATGCCATTATTATTATTATTATGTAGAGATAGAGACGTAAGCGCTGTGGGGCGGGGAAGAGCAAAGGGAGCGAGTTGTGGTGATGCGGAAGGGAGGGGGGAAACTGAGGAAAAGAGTCTGGGAAGGCCTCTTGGAGGAGGTGAGCCTTCAGTAATCATCATCATAATGATCATAATGGCATTTATTAAGCGCTTACTATGTGCAAAGCACTGTTCTAAGCGCTGAGGAGGTTACAAGGCGATCAGGTTGTTCCACGGGGGGGCTCACAGTCTTCATCCCCATTTGACAGATGAGGTAACTGAGGCACAGAGAAGTGGAAGAGCTTTGAAGCCGGGGAGAGCGATAGTCTGTGCAGGGCACCCTACTGAGCGTTGGGGAGAGCACAATGGAGGAGGCGCCAGCCACTGTGCATTCATTCAATCGTATTTATTGAGCGCTTACCGTGTGCAGAGCACTGTACTAAGCGCTTGGGAAAGTGCGTTACAGCAAAGAGTGACAATCCCTGCCCACAGCGAGCTCACAGTCTGGGGGGGGAAGAGGGACACGAGGTGAGGGAATTCAATCAATCATATTAATTGAGCGCTTACCGTGTGTGGAGCACTGTACTAAGCGCTTGGGAAAGTGCGTTACAGCAAAGAGTGACAATCCCTGCCCACAGCGAGCTCACAGTCTGGGGGGGAAGAGGGACACGAGGTGAGGGAATTCAATCAGTCGTATTTAGTGAGCGCTTACTGTGTGCAGAGCATGGTAGTACTACTACTAATAATGTTGGCATTTGTTAAGCACTTACTATGTGCAAAGCACTGTTCCAAGTGCTTGGGGGGATACAAAGTGATCAGGTTGTCCCACGTGGGGCTCACAGTCTTCATCCCCATTTTACAGATGAGGTCACTGAGGCTCAGAGAAGTGACTTGCCCAAGGTCACACAGCAGACATGTGGCAGAGCGGGGATTCGAACCCATGACCTCTGACTCCAAAGCCCGGGCTCTTTCCACTGAGCCACGCTACTAAGCGCTTGGGAAAGTGCGTTACAGCAAGGAGTGACAATCCCTGCCCACAGCGAGCTCACGGTCTGGGGGGGAAGAGGGACACGAGGTGAGGGAATTCAATCAATCGTATTTAGTGAGCGCTTACCGTGTGCGGAGCACTGTACTAAGCGCTTGGGAAAGTGCGTTACAGCAAAGAGTGACAATCCCTGCCCACAGCGAGCTCACAGTCTGGGGGGGAAGAGGGACGCGAGGTGAGGGAATTCATTCAATCGTATTTAGTGAGCGCTTACTGTGTGCGGAGCACTGTACTAAGCGCTTGGGAAGGACAAGTTGGCCACATGGAGAGACGGTCCCTACCCAACAACGGGCTCACAGAGCACTGTGGAGAGTGCAACGCCGGTAGTAGACGGCTTCCCCACCTTCACACAGGTACCCTTTCTTCACCCCCTCTTTCAACCCCGACAGCGGTTCGGTCCAATTAGGCGTCTAATATATATCGATATCCGTCTCGCCCTCTAGGCCGCAAGCTCATCGCGGGGAGGGACCGTGTTTAGACAAACCACGTTGCAGCGTCCTCTCCCAAGCGTTCAGAACAGTGCTCCGCACACAGCAAGCGCTTAGAACAGTGCCCTGCCCAAAGTAATAATAATAATGTTGGTATTTGTTAAGCGCTTACTATGTGCAAAGCACTGGGGGGGGACACAAGGAGATGAGGTTGTCCCACGTGGGGCTCACGGTCTTAGTCCCCATTTTACAGATGAGGGAACTGAGGCACAGAGGAAGGGAAGTGGCTTGCCCAAGGTCACACGGCAGACATGTGGGGGAGGTGGGATTCGAACCCATGACCTCTGACTCCCAAGCCCGCACTCTTTTCCACCGAGCCACGCTGCTTCTCTAAGTAAGCGCTTAGAACGGTGCTCTGCACATAGTAAGCGCTTAGAACGGTGCTTTGAACATAGTAAGCGCTTAGAACAGTGCTCTGCACATAGTAAGGGCTTAGAACAGTGCTTTGCACATAGTAATAATAATAATAATTGGCATTTGTTAAGCGCTTACTATGTGCAAAGCACTGTTCTAAGCGCTGGGGAGGATACAGGGTGATCGGGTTGCCCACGTGGGGCTCACAGTCTTCATCCCCATTTGACAGATGAGGGAACTGAGGCCCAGAGAAGTTAAGTGACTTGCCCAAGATCACACAGCAGACATGTGGCAGAGCCGGGATTCGAACCCATGACCTCTGACTCCAAAGCCCGGGCTCTTTCCACTGAGCCACGCTGCTTCAATAGTAAGCGCTTAGAACGGTGCTCTGCACATAGTAAGCGCTTTGAACGGTGCTCTGCACATAGTAAGCGCTTAGAACGGTGCTCTGCACATAGTAAGCGCTTAGAACGGTGCTCTGCACATAGTAAGCACTTAGAACGGTGCTCTGCACATAGTAAGGGCTTAGAACAGTGCTCTGCACATAGTAAGTGCTTAGAACAGTGCTCTGCACATAGTAAGGGCTTTGAACGGTGCTCTGCACATAGTAAGCGCTTAGAACGGTGCTCTGCACATAGTAAGCGCTTAGAACGGTGCTCTGCACATAGTAAGTGCTTAGAACGGTGCTCTGCACATAGTAAGGGCTTAGAACGGTGCTCTGCACATAGTAAGCGCTTTGAACGGTGCTCTGCATAGTAAGGGTTTAGAACGGTGCTCTGCACATAGTAAGCGCTTTGAACAGTGCTCTGCACATAGTAAGCGCTTAGACCGGTGCTCTGCACATAGTAAGGGCTTAGAACAGTGCTGTGCACATAGTATGTGCTTAGAACGGTGCTCTGCACATAGTAAGCGCTTTGAACGGTGCTCTGCACATAGTAAGTGCTTAGAACGGTGCTCTGCACATAGTAAGGGCTTAGAACGGTGCTCTGCACATAGTAAGCGCTTTGAACGGTGCTCTGCACATAGTAAGCGCTTAGAACGGTGCTCTGCACATAGTAAGGGCTTAGAAAGGTGCTTTGCACATAGTAAATGCTTAGAATGGTGCTCTGCACATAGTAAGCGCTTTGAACGGTGCTCTGCACACAGTAAGTGCTTAGAACGGTGCTTTGCACATAGTAAGCGCCTCGAACGGTGCTTTGCACACAGTAAGTGCTTAAGAAATGCCATTCTTATAATAGAGCAGGCAAACCGGATCTCCGCCCCAAGGAACGGTGCTCTGCACATAGTAAGGGCTTAGAACGGTGCTCTGCACATAGTAAGCACTTTGAACGGTGCTCTGCACATAGTAAGGGCTTAGAACGGTGCTCTGCACATAGTAAGCGCTTAGAACGGTGTTCTGCACATAGTAAGCGCTTTGAACAGTGCTCTGCACATAATAAGGGCTTAGAGTGGTGCTCTGCACATAGTAAGGACTCAGAACGGTGCTTTGCACATAGTAAGCGCTTAGAACGGTGCTCTGCACATAGTAAGAGCTTAGAACGGTGCTTTGCACATAGTAAGAGCCTCGAACGGTGCTTTGCACATAGTAAGGGCTTAGAACGGTGCTCTGCACATAGTAAGTGCTTAGAACGGTGTTCTGCACATAGTAAGCGCTTTGAACGGTGCTCTGCACATAGTAAGCGCTTTGAACGGTGCTCTGCACATAATAAGGGCTTAGAGTGGTGCTCTGCACATAGTAAGGACTCAGAACAGTGCTCTGCACATAGTAAGCGCTTTGAACGGTGCTCTGCACATAGTAAGCGCTTAGAACGGTGCTCTGCACATAGTAAGGGCTTAGAAAGGTGCTTTGCACATAGTAAATGCTTAGAATGGTGCTCTGCACATAGTAAGCGCTTTGAACGGTGCTCTGCACACAGTAAGTGCTTAGAACGGTGCTTTGCACATAGTAAGCGCCTCGAACGGTGCTTTGCACACAGTAAGTGCTTAAGAAATGCCATTCTTATAATAGAGCAGGCAAACCGGATCTCCGCCCCAAGGAACGGTGCTCTGCACATAGTAAGGGCTTAGAACGGTGCTCTGCACATAGTAAGCGCTTTGAACGGTGCTCTGCACATAGTAAGGGCTTAGAACGGTGCTCTGCACATAGTAAGCGCTTAGAACGGTGTTCTGCACATAGTAAGCGCTTTGAACAGTGCTCTGCACATAATAAGGGCTTAGAGTGGTGCTCTGCACATAGTAAGGACTCAGAACGGTGCTTTGCACATAGTAAGCGCTTAGAACGGTGCTCTGCACATAGTAAGAGCTTAGAACGGTGCTTTGCACATAGTAAGAGCCTCGAACGGTGCTTTGCACATAGTAAGGGCTTAGAACGGTGCTCTGCACATAGTAAGTGCTTAGAACGGTGTTCTGCACATAGTAAGCGCTTTGAACGGTGCTCTGCACATAGTAAGCGCTTTGAACGGTGCTCTGCACATAATAAGGGCTTAGAGTGGTGCTCTGCACATAGTAAGGACTCAGAACAGTGCTCTGCACATAGTAAGCGCTTTGAACGGTGCTCTGCACATAGTAAGCGCTTAGAACGGTGCTCTGCACATAGTAAGGGCTTAGAAAGGTGCTTTGCACATAGTAAATGCTTAGAATGGTGCTCTGCACATAGTAAGCGCTTTGAACGGTGCTCTGCACACAGTAAGTGCTTAGAACGGTGCTTTGCACATAGTAAGCGCCTCGAACGGTGCTTTGCACACAGTAAGTGCTTAAGAAATGCCATTCTTATAATAGAGCAGGCAAACCGGATCTCCGCCCCAAGGAACGGTGCTCTGCACATAGTAAGGGCTTAGAACGGTGCTCTGCACATAGTAAGCGCTTTGAACGGTGCTCTGCACATAGTAAGGGCTTAGAACGGTGCTCTGCACATAGTAAGCGCTTAGAACGGTGTTCTGCACATAGTAAGCGCTTTGAACAGTGCTCTGCACATAATAAGGGCTTAGAGTGGTGCTCTGCACATAGTAAGGACTCAGAACGGTGCTTTGCACATAGTAAGCGCTTAGAACGGTGCTCTGCACATAGTAAGAGCTTAGAACGGTGCTTTGCACATAGTAAGAGCCTCGAACGGTGCTTTGCACATAGTAAGGGCTTAGAACGGTGCTCTGCACATAGTAAGTGCTTAGAACGGTGTTCTGCACATAGTAAGCGCTTTGAACGGTGCTCTGCACATAGTAAGCGCTTTGAACGGTGCTCTGCACATAATAAGGGCTTAGAGTGGTGCTCTGCACATAGTAAGGACTCAGAACAGTGCTCTGCACATAGTAAGCGCTTTGAACGGTGCTCTGCACATAGTAAGGGCTTAGAACGGTGCTCTGCACATAGTAAGGGCTTAGAACGGTGCTCTGCACATAGTAAGGGCTTAGAACGGTGCTCTGCACATAGTAAGCGCTTAGAATGGTGCTCTGCACATAGTAAGGGCTTAGAACGGTGCTCTGCACATAGTAAGCGCTTTGAACAGTGCTCTGCACATAGTAAGCGCTTAGACCGGTGCTCTGCACATAGTAAGGGCTTAGAACAGTGCTCTGCACATAGTAAGCGCTTTGAACGGTGCTCTGCACATAGTAAGCGCTTTGAACGGTGCTCTGCACATAGTAAGGGCTTAGAACGGTGCTCTGCACATAGTAAGCACTTAGAACGGTTCTCTGCACATAGTAAGGACTTAGAACGGTGCTCTGCACATAGTAAGGGCTTAGAACGGTGCTTTGCACATAGTAAGCGCTTTGAACGGTGCTCTGCACATAGTAAGTGCTTAGAACGGTGCTCTGCACATAGTAAGCGCATGGAATGGTGCTCTGCACATAGTAAGGGCTTAGAACGGTGCTCTGCACATAGTAAGGGCTTAGAACGGTGCTCTGCACATAGCGCTTAGAACGGTGCTCCGCACATAGTAAGGGCTTAGAACGGTGCTCTGCACATAGTAAGGGCTTAGAACGGTGCTCTGCACATAGTAAGCGCTTAAGAAATGCCATTCTTATAACAGAGCAGGCAAACCAGATCTCCGCCCCAAGGAACGGTGCTCTGCACATAGTAAGGGCTTAGAACGGTGCTCTGCACATAGTAATCGCTTTGAACGGTGCTCTGCACACAGTAAGCGTTTTGAATGGTGCTCTGCACATAGGAAGGGCTTAGAAAGGTGCTTTGCACATAGTAAGGGCTTAGAACGGTGCTCTGCACATAGTAAGCGCTTTGAACGGTGCTCTGCACATAATAAGGGCTTAGAGCGGTGCTCTGCACATAGTAAGCGCTTTGAACGGTGCTCTGCACATAATAAGGGCTTAGAGCGGTGCTCTGCACATAGTAAGGACTCAGAATGGTGCTCTGCACATAGTAAGCGCTTAGAACGGTGCTCTGCACATAGTAAGGGCTTAGAACGGTGCTCTGCACATAGTAAGCGCCTAAGAAATGCCATTCTTATAATAGAGCAGGCAAACCGGATCTCCGCCCCGAGGAACTTAGTCTAAAAACCTGAGCTGGAGGAGGAAGGCCTCCCCCCACCCCCTGCCCCCTCAATCCGAGGGCCGGCGGGGGACGAGGAAGTGCCCAAGGGAGAGCTGGGGGAAGAGGTGAACCAGCTAGGCGCCCAGGGCTACGGGTGCGGGGTCAGAGGTCAACCCCAAGGAGCCTTATTCGAGCGTATTTCTTGAGCGCCTACCGCGGGGTCGCCATCATCAACTGTGACTGGGAGCCCACTGTTGGGTAGGGACTGTCTCTAAATGTTGCCAATTTGGACTTCCCAAGCGCTCAGTCCAGTGCTCCGCACCTAGGAAGCGCTCAATCGATACGATTGATTGTCATCAATCGTATCGACTGAGCGCTTCCTAGGTGCGGAGCACCGTCCTAAGGGTCGGGAGAGGCGGCTCCGAGATGGGACCTGAGCGGCCGTTCCCGTCCCCTTCCCAGGCTCGGCCGTGGCCCTTGCGCCTGGTCCCGCTGCTGCCCCTGCCCCCGGCGCTGGCTTCGGGGGCCGAGACCGCCCCGACGTCCACCGTGGTCCTGCTCCTGGTGCTGCTGCTCCTGCTCCTGCTGGGCCTGGCGCTGGCCTGGCGCCGCCTCAGCCGCGACTCGGAAGGCCGCTACCACCCGACGCGGCTGGGCGCCACGGCCCTCCGCCGGGCCCGGCGCCTGGCGGGGACCACGCTGGACCGGCTCTGGCGCCGCCGGGGCCGCGGCCGGAGGGGGCTGCCCGGCGGCGAGGAGCTGGGCGAGGACGACGACGACCACGACGACGACGACGACGACGACGACGAGGGGCAGCAGGAAGAAGAGGAGGAGGAGGAGGCGCCGCGGCCTGAGCGGCAGCCCGACGAGGCGACAGCCGGAGCCGAGGAGGAGCAGGAGATGGAGGACGACGACGACGAGAAGGTGGCAGACGGCCGGGAGGACCAGGGGCCGGCGGGCAGCGCGGGGGTCCTGCTGAGCGACCTGCACGCTTTCTCGGGCAGCGCGGTCTGGGGGGCCGTGGACGGGGACGGGCTGGCGAGCGACCAGGGCCCCAGCGTCACGGCCCTGTAGGCCCCTCGCCCTCCCTCTGCCCCGGAATAAACCATCTTTCTTCCGTCACCAGCCGCTCCGCGTCTGTCCGTAACCCCCTGCGCGCCCCCCAACTCCCCCACACTACCCGCTGCAAGGGGTCCGCTGGGTGACCACGGGCAAGTCGCGTCACTACTCTGCGCCTCCGTTATCTGCAAAATGGGGCTCCACGGGGGACAGGGACTGTGTCCCTGTCGATTCGCCCGGATCCATCCCGGCGCTCGGTGCAGTGCCTGGCACGCCGTAAGACCTTAATAATAATAGTCATGATGGCATTTATTAAGCGCTTATTATGTGCAAAACACCGTACTGAGCACTGGGGAGGTTACAAGGCGATCAGGTTGTCCCATGTGGGGGGGCTCACAGTCTTAATCCCCATTTTACAGATGGGGTAACTGAGGCCCGTTTAGACTGTGAGCCCACTGTTGGGTAGGGACTGTCTCTATATGTTGCCAATTTGTACTTCCCAAGCGCTCTGCACACAGTAAGCGCTCAATAAATACGATTGATGATGAAGTGACTCGCCCAAAGTCACCCAGCTGACAATTGGCGGAGCCGGGATTTGAACCCATGACCTCTGACTCCAAAGCCCGAGCTCTTTCCACTGCCCCACGCTGCTTCTCTCATCTGCAAAATGGGACTCCACGGGGGACGGGGACTGTGTCCATCCCGGCGCTCAGTGCAGTGCCTGGCACGCAGTAAGAGCTTAATAATGATAATAATAATGATGATGGCATGTATTAAGCGCTTATTATGTGCAAAACACTGTACTAAGCACTGGGGAGGTTACAAGGTGATCAGGTTGTCCCATGGGGGGGCTCACAGTCTTAATCCCCATTTTACAGCTGTGGTAACTGAGGCCCAGAGAAGTAAAGTGACTCGCCCAAAGTCACACAGCTGACAATTGGGCGGAGCCGGGATTTGAACCCATGACCTCTGACTCCAAAGCCCGAGCTCTTTCCACTGCCCCACGCTGCTTCTCTCATCTGCAAAATGGGACTCCACGGGGGACGGGGACCGTGTCCGTCCCGATTCGTCCATATCCATCCTGGCGCTCAGTGCAGTGCCTGGCACACAGTAAGAGCTTAATAATGATAATAATAATGATGATGGCATTTATTAAGTGCTTATTATGTGCAAAACACTGTACTAAGCACTGGGGAGGTTACAAAGTGATCAGGTTGTCCCATGGGGGGGGCTCACAGTCTTAATCCCCATTTTACAGCTGTGGTAACTGAGGCCCAGAGAAGTAAAGTGACTTGCCCAAAGTCACCCAGCTGACAATTGGCGGAGCCAGGATTTGAACCCATGACCTCTGACTCCAAAGCCCGAGCTCTTTCCACTGCGCCACGCTGCTTCTCTCGTCTGCAAAATGGGGCTCCACGGGGGACGGGGACTGTGTCCGTCCCGATTCGCCCGTATCCATCCCGGCGCTCAGTGCAGTGCCTGGCACGCAGTAAGAGCTTAATAATGATAATAATAATGATGATGATGGCATTTATTAAGCACTTACTATGTGCAAAACACTGTATTAAGTGCTGGGGAGGTTACCAGGTGATCAGGTTGTCCCCAATGGGACTCACACTCTTAATCCCCATTTGACAGACGGGGTAACTGAGGTACAGAGAAGTGACTCGCCCAAAGTCACACAGCCGACAATCGGTGGAGCCGGGATTTGAACCCATGACCTCTGACTCCAAAGCCCGAGCTCTTTCCACTGCGCCACGCTGCTTCTCTCATCTGCAAAATGGGACTCCACGGGGGACGGGGACTGTGTCCATCCCGGTGCTCAGTGCAGTGCCTGGCACGCAGTAAGAGCTTAATAATGATAATAATAATAATGATGATGGCATTTATTAAGCGCTTACTATGTGCAAAACACTGTACTAAGCGCTGGGGAGGTTACAAAGTGACCAGGTTGTCCCATGGGGGGGCTCACAGTCTTAATCCCCATTTTACAGCTACGGCAACTGAGGCCCAGAGAAGTAAAGTGACTTGCCCAAAGTCACCCAGCTGACAATTGGCGGAGCCGGCATTTGAACCCATGACCTCTGCCTCCAAAGCCCGAGCTCTTTCCACCGCACCACGCTGCTTCTCTCATCTGCAAAATGGGGCTCTATGGGGGACGGGGACCGTGTCCATCCCGGCGCTCAGTGAAGTGCCCGGCACACAGTAAGAGCTTAATAATGATAATAATAATAATGATGATGGCATTTATTAAGCGCTTACTATGTGCAAAACACTGTACTAAGTGCTGGGGAGGTTACAAGGCGATCAGGTTGTCCCATGGGGGGGCTCACAGTCTTAATCCCCATTTTACAGCTGCGGTAACTGAGGCCCAGAGAAGTGAAGTGACTTGCCCAAAATCACCCAGGTGACAACTGGCAGAGCCAGGATTTGAACCCATGACCTCTGCCTCCAAAGCCCGAGCTCTTTCCACTGCCCCACGCTGCTTCTCTCGTCTGCAAAATGGGACTCCACGGGGGACGGGGACTGTGTCCATCCCGGTGCTCAGTGCAGTGCCTGGCACGCAGTAAGAGCTTAATAATGATAATAATAATGATGATGGCATTTATTAAGCGCTTACTATGTGCAAAACACTGTATTAAGCGCTGGGGAGGTTACCAGGTGATCAGGTTGTCCCACATGGGACTCACACTCTTAATCCCCATTTGACAGACGGGGTAACTGAGGTACAGAGAAGTGACTCGCCCAGAGTCACCCAGCCGACAATCGGCGGAGCCGGGATTTGAACCCATGACCTCTGACTCCAAAGCCCGAGCTCTTTTCACTGCCCCACGCTGCTTCTCTCATCTGCAAAATGGGACTCCACGGGGGACGGGGACCGTATCCATCCTGGCGTTCACTGTGGGGCCTGGCACGCAGTAAGAGCTTAATAATAATAACGATGACGGCATTTATTAGGCACTTACCATGTGCAAATCACTGTTTTAAGCGCTGGGGAGGTTACCAGGTGACCAGGTTGTCCCCCACGGGACTCACGCTCAATCCCCGTTTGACAGACGGGGTAACTGAGGCCCAGGGACGTGACTCGCCCAATGTCGCCTGGCCGACAATTGGCTTAACAGATACCGGCGTGATTATTATTACTGTTAAAGGAGAAAGGAAGGGAGGCGGAGGCGTCTGCCTGCCCCTTTGGCCCCCGGCGCCCGGAAAGGAAGGCTGGGACGGCCGGGGATGTGATATTTAATTCCCGGAGTGGCAGCGGGAGCAGCGCCAGGACCCCCCCAGGACCCCCCGGACCCCACCGTCCTCCGGGCAGGGGGTGGGCCCGGGGCCGGGCTCCTCAGCGGCCGCAGCGCCCTCGCCCCTTCTTGGCCTTCTTGGCGCCCGCCGGGGGCCGGATGGGGAGGGGGGCCGTGCCCGCGGCCGGCGGCGGGTCCGGGAGCTCGGCGCCGGCGGGTCTGAGCCCCTCGAAGGGGGAGAACTTGAGGGGGCTGGGGAGAAGGAGACAGCGGTCAGGGCTCCGCGCCCGTCCGGCCCGCCCCCTCCCTCGGTGCCGTCCCCCTACCTGACGGGGGTGCGGGGCGACCGCTGTTTGCGTTGGTAAGAGAAGCCCTCCTTGATGCTCTCTAGGACCGACGGGGCCACGTACGTGAAGCCCTGGCAGGAGGGCAACGAGAGGCCTCAGTTTCCTACTGAGAGCTCACCTCCTCCAGGAGGCCTTCCCACACTCAGCCCCCTCCATCCTCTCCCCCTCGTCCCCCTCTCCATCCCCCCATCTTACCTCCTTCCCTGCCCCACAGCACCTGTATATATGTACATATTTATCACTCTATTTTACTTGTACCTATCTATTCTATTTATTTTATTTTGTTAGTATGTTTGGTTTTGTTCTCTGTCTCCCCCTTTTAGACTGTGGGGTAGGGACTGTCTCTAGATGTTGCCAACTTGGACTTCCCAAGCGCTTAGTCCAGTGCTCTGCACACAGTAAGCGCTCAATAAATACGATTGATGATGATGATGTATATATGTATATATGTTTGTACATATTTATTACTCTACTTATTTATTTATTTATTTATTTTGCTTGTACAGATCTATTCTATTTATTTTATTTTGTGAGTATGTTTGGTTTTGTTCTCCGTCTCCCCCTTTTAGACTGGGAGCCCACTGTGGGGTAGGGACTGTCTCTAGATGTTGCCAACTTGGACTTCCCAAGCGCTTAGTCCAGTGCTCTGCACACAGTAAGCGCTCAATAAATACGATTGATGATGATGATGTATATATGTATATATGTTTGTACATATTTATTACTCTACTTCTTTATTTATTTATTTTACTTGTACCTATCTATTCTATTTATTTTATTTTGTGAGTACATTTGGTTTTGTTCTCTGTCTCCCCCTTTTAGACTGTGAGCCCACTGTTGGGTAGGGACTGTCTCTAGATGTTGCCAACTTGGACTTCCCAAGCGCTTAGTCCAGTGCTCTGCACACAGTAAGCGCTAAATAAATACGATTGATGATGATGATGGATATATGTATATATGTTTGTACATATTTATTACTCTACTTATTTATTTATTTATTTTACTTGTACCTATCTATTCTATTTATTTCATTTTGTGAGTATGTTTGGTTTTGTTCTCTGTCTCCCCCTTTTAGACTGTGAGCCCACTGTGGGGTAGGGACTGTCTCTATATGTTGCCAACTTGTACTTCCCAAGCGCTTAGTCCAGTGCTCTGCACACAGTAAGCGCTCAATAAATACGATTGATGATGATGATCCTCTCCCCCTCGTCCCCCTCTCCATCCGCCCCGTCTTAACTCCTTCCCTTCCCCACAGCACCTGTATATATGTTTGTACGGATTTATTGCTCTATTTTACTTGTACCTATCTATTCTATTGATTTTATTTTGTTGATATGTTTGGTCCTGTTGTCTGTCTCCCCCTTCTAGGCTGTGAGCCCGTTATTGGGTAGGGACCGCCTCTAGATGTTGCCCACTTGGACTCCCCAAGCGCTTAGTCCAGTGCTCTGCACACAGTAAGCGCTCAATACCTATGACTGATTGATTGATTGATTGATTGATGGGGCCCCCGCCGCCCGGCCCCCTCACCAAGAAGGCCTGGTCCGCGCTCTCGCTGAGGGCCGCGCCGTCCGGGCTGTCCACGGGCGTCTGCCGCGTGAAGCGCGTGTCGAACTGACTCACGTCCTCTTCGGACTGCTGTGGGGTCGGGGAGGGGAGAGGAGGGTCAGGGCGGGGGAGAGGGGGGCCTGGGGTCGCCATTCATCCGTTCAACTGGCTTTATCGAGCGCTCACTGTGTGCACAGCACTGGACTCGGCCCTTGGGAAGTCCAAGTCGGCGACAGGGAGAGACGGTCCCTACCCAACAACGGGCTCCCAGGCTAGAAGCGGGACACGACACAAAACGCAACGGGTGGACGGGGGTCGGGTCATCAGAATAAATAGAAATAACAGGTGCCCATCATTAACAAAATCGACAGAAGGGCAAATACGTACATGTCAAATAGAGTAATAGACTGTGAGCCCACTGCTGGATAGGGACCGTCTCTCTATGTTGCCAACTTGGACTTCCCAAGCGCTTAGTCCAGTGCTCTGCACACAGTAAGCGCTCAATACGATTGATTGATTAATAAATCTGTACAAACGGGTGCTGTGGGGAGGGGAAGGAGGTAGGGAGGAGAGGAATAAAGGGGTGGGGGGGGTGTCCTCACCAGACAGGGCCGGAATGGAGGGTCCACTCGGCGAGCCAGGAGATCGTCCCAGTTGATGTGGCGGAAGAAGGGCTGTCTCTGAGGATGGACGGACGGACGGACGGGGGCTCACCCAAGGCGCGGAGACCCCGGAGAGCGGCCCGGCCTCCTCCCGGTCCCGCGCCCCCGCGGCCCACCTGCACGTCGGCGGCGTCCCCGGCCCCGCCTCCGACTCGCTGACTGGGGTTTCGCTTCAGAAACTGAGGGAGGGGAGAGAAGAGGGGGTGCCGCGGACCGTCAATCAATCAATCAATCAATCAATCGTATTTATTGAGCGCTTACTATGTGCAGAGCACTGTACTAAGCGCTTGGGAAGTACAAGTTGGCAACACATAGAGACAGTCCCTACCCAACAGTGGGCTCACAGTCTAAAAGGGGGAGACGGAGAACAAAACCAAACATACTAATAAAATAAATAGAATAGATGTGTACAAGTAAAATAAATAGAGTAATAAATCTGTACTGTGCAGAGCACTGGACTAAGCGCTTGGGAAGTACAAGTTGGCAACACATAGAGACAGTCCCTACCCAACAGTGGGCTCACAGTCTCAAAGGGGGAGACGGAGAACAAAACCAAACATACTAATAAAATAAATAGAATAGATGTGTACAAGTAAAATAAATAGAGTAATAAATCTGTACAAACGTATATACATATATACAGGTGCTGTGGGGAAGGGAAGGAGGTAAGATGGGGGGATGGTGAGGGGGAGAGGAAGGAAGAGGCTGAGCGTGGGAAGGCCTCCTGGAGGAGGTGAGCTCTCAGTAGGGCCTTGAAGGGAGGAAGAGAGCCAGCTTGGCGGATGGGCAGAGGGATTGGGGGCATTCCGGGCCCGGGGGAGGACGTGGGCCGGGGGTCGATGGCGGGACGGGCAAGCGCTTAGTACAGTGCTCTGCACATAGTAAGCGCTCAATAAATACGATTGGTGATGATGATGATGACGGGCGAGAACGAGGCCTAACGGTGAGGAGATTAGCGGTGGCAGAGGAGCGGAGGGTGCGGGCTGGGCTGGAGAAGGACAGAAGGGAGGGGAGGGAGGAGGGGGCCAGGGGATGGATGGCCAGCCTTGAAGCCCAGGGTGAGGAGTTTCGGCCCACCAGAGGAACCGTCACCTTTTTGAGGAGGTCGCGGGCGTCCGGCGTGAGGTAGGGAGGCAGCGTCAGTTTCCCCCTGAGGATTTTGTCGACGGTCTTCTTGCGGTTCTCGGCGGTGAAGGGCGGCTGGAGGAGGCCGAGCGTGAAGGGGGGCCCCGGGCCCGCCGCCTGCCCCCCGCCCCTCCCCACGGGCGTCCCCTCCCCGCCCTCCCCCGGGCGGGTGGGACTTGCCGATCCGGTGAGCATGTCGTACATCAGCGCGCCCAGGCTCCACCAGTCCACGGCCCGGTTGTGGCCGCTGCGAACCAGGATCTCGGGGGCCCTGGGCGGGGGGGCGGGGGGCGTGAGCCTCGGCCCCCCGGCCCCATCCCCTCCCGCCCGGCGGCCTCTCCCTACATGTACTCCACGGTGCCACAGAAGGTGTGGGTGACGCATCCCTCGTGGATGGACTCCTTACACAGACCGAAGTCCGTCAACTTGACGTGTCCTGGTTGGGAGAGGGACGTCTGTCAGTCCCGGGGTCCCGGTGACCCCTCCGGCCCCCGCCGTGCGGGTCCCGGCGACCCACATCCATTCATTCGTTCATTCATTGAGCGCTTACTATGTGCAGAGCGCTGGACTAAGCGCTCGGGAAGTCCAAATCGGCAACACATCGAGACGGTCCCTACCCAACAGTGGGCTCCCGGTCTAAAAGTCTAATGTATATATGGTTGTCCATATTTATTACTCTATTTGTTTATTTATTTATTTATTTTGCCTGTACATTTCTGTCCTACTTATTTTATCGTCATCATCATCATCAATCGTATTTATTGAGCGCTTACTATGTGCAGAGCACTGTACTAAGCGCTTGGGAAGTACAAATTGGCAACATCTAGAGACAGTCCCTACCCAACAGTGGGCTCACAGTCTAAAAGGGGGAGACAGAGAACAAAACCAAACATACTAACAAAATAAAATAAATAGAATAGATATGTACAAATAAATAAATAAATAAATAAATGTTGGTATGTTTGGTTCTGTTCTCCGTCTCCCCCTTTTAGACTGCGAGCCCCCTGTTGGGTAGGGACTGCCTCTATGGGATGCCAATCTGTACTTCCCAAGCGCTCAGTCCAGTGCTCCGCACACAGTAAGCGCTCGATAAATACGATTGATTGACTGGTCGATAAAAGGGGGAGACGGAGAACAGGACCAAACGGACCAGCAAGATAAAACAAATAGGATAGAAATGTACAGGTAAAATAAATCTGTACAACCATCTATCCAGGTGCTGTGGGGAAGGGAAGGAGGTAAGACGGGGGGGACGAGGGGGAGAGGAAGGAGGGGGCTCAGTCCGGGAAGGCCTCCTGGAGGCCCGAGTGACCCCCTGACCGCCCCCCGCCCCGGGCCTGGAAGCTTTTCCGCCCCGGTTCGCGGGCCCCGGTGACCCCCCCACCGCGGACTCCGGGGACCCCCGGGCCCTTTCCGGCCCCCCACCGCGCGGGCCCCTGACCCTGGCTGTTGAGCATGATGTTCTCGGGCTTGAGGTCGCGGTAGATGATGCCTTGGGAGTGCAGGTGGCCCAGGGCCAGGGTGATTTCGCCCAGGTAAAAGCTGCAGGGGCGACGGGGGGGGGGGGGGGTCCGGGCTGAGCGCCGGGCCCCCCGCGCGGCCCCGGCCCCCGCCCTGCCCGGCGGCACTCACCAGGCGGTGTCTTCCATGAAGATTCCCTCGCGCTCCAGGTGCGTGAATAACTCCCCGCCTGCAATCAATCAATCAATCAATCAATCAATCAGTCGTATTTATTGAGCGCTTACTATGTGCAGAGCACTGGACTAAGCGCTTGGGAAGTACAAATTGGCATCACATGGAGACCGTCCCTACCCAACGGTGGGCTCACAGTCTAAAAGGGGGAGACGGAGAACAGAACCAAACATACCAACAAAATAAAATAAGTAGGATAGAAATGTACAAGCAAAATAAATAAATAAATAAATAAATAGAGTAATGAATATGTACAACCATATATCCATCTATACAGGTGCTGTGGGGAAGGGAAGGAGGTAAGACGGGGGGATGGAGAGGGGGGCGAGGGGGAGAGGAAGGAAGGGGCTCAGTCTGGGAAGGCCTCCTGGAGGAGGTGAGCTCTCAGCAGGGCCTTGAGCCTGCAGCCCAGAGACCCGGACACGCGGTCACTCCGACCGCTCCCCCCCCCCCCCCCCAACCCCCGGCCCGCCGGGCACGGGGTCACCCCGTCGGCCCCCCGCTTCGGCCCCCCGGGTACCCGGACGTGGCCCACCCGACTTCCCCGGGCCTGGAATGCCCCCAATCCCTCTGCCCCTCCGCCAAGCTCGCTCTCTTCCTCCCTTCAAGGCCCTGCTGAGAGCTCACCTCCTCCAGGAGGCCTTCCCACACTGAGCCCCTTCCCTCCTCTCCCCCTCGTCCCCCTCTCCATCCCCCCATCTTACCTCCTTCCCTTCCCCACAGCACCTGTATATATGTATATATGGTTGTACATATTTATTACTCTATTTATTTTACTTGTACATTTCTATCCTATTTATTTTATTTTGTTGGTATGTTTGGTTCTGTTCTCTGTCTCCCCCTTTTAGACTGTGAGCCCACTGTTGGGTAGGGACTGCCTCTATGTGTTGCCAATTTGGACTTCCCAAGCGCTTAGTACAGTGCTCTGCACATAGTAAGCGCTCAATAAATACGATTGATTGATTGATTGATTGATTCCTCCCCCCGACCCGCAACCTCGGCCTCTAGACCGTGAGCTCGCTGCGGGCACGGATTGTCCCTCTTTATTTGCCGGATTGTACGTCCCAAGCGCTTAGTACAGTGCTCTACGCACAGTAAGCGCTCAGTAAATACGACTGAATGAATGCCGTCCTCTCCCAAGCGCTTAGTACAGTGCTCTACACACAGTAAGCGCTCAGTAAATAAATACGATTTATAAATAATAAATAAATAATAAATAAATAAATAATAATAAATAATAAATGATAAATAAATAATAAATAAATAATAATAAATAATAATAATAAATAATAGATAAATAATAAATAAATAAATACGATGAATGTCGTCCTCTCCCAAGCGCTTAGTACAGTGCTCTACACACAGTAAGCGCTCAATAAATACAATTGAATGAATGTTGTCCTCTCCCAAGCGCTTAGTACAGTGCTCTACACTCAGTAAGCGCTCAGTAAATATGATTGAATGAATGTTGTCCTCTCCCAAGCACTTAGTACAGTGCTCTACACACAGTAAGCGCTCAATAAATACGACTGAATGAATGCTGTCCTCTCCCAAGCGCTTAGTACAGTGCTCTACACACAGTAAGCACTCAGTAAATACAATTGAATGAATGTTGTCCTCTCCCAAGCACTTAGTACAGTGCTCTACACACAGTAAGCACTCAATAAATATGATTGAATGAATGCTGTCCTCTCCCAAGCGCTTAGTACAGTGCTCTACACACAGTAAGCGCTCAGTAAATACGACTGAATGAATGTCGTCCTCTCCCAAGCGCTTAGTACAGTGCTCTACACACAGTAAGCGCTCAGTAAATATGACTGAATGAATGTCGTCCTCTCCCAAGCGCTTAGTACAGCGCTCTACACACAGTAAGTGCTCAGTAAATACGACTGAATGAATGTCGTCTTCTCCCAAGCGCTTAGTACAGTGCTCTACACACAGTAAGCGCTCAATGAATACGACTGAATGAATGTCATCCTCTCCCAAGCGCTTAGTACAGTGCTCTACACACAGTAAGCGCTCAGTAAATACGACTGAATGAATGTCGTCCTCTCCCAAGCGTTTAGTACAGTGCTCTACACACAGTAAGCGCTCAGTAAATACGACTGAATGAATGTCGTCCTCTCCCAAGCGCTTAGTACAGTGCTCTACACACAGTAAGCGCTCAGTAAATACGACTGAATGAATGTCGTCCTCTCCCAAGCGCTTAGTACAGTGCTCTACACACAGTAAGCGCTCAGTAAATACGACTGAATGAATGTCGTCCTCTCCCAAGCGCTTAGTACAGTGCTCTACACACAGTAAGCGCTCAGTAAATACGACTGAATGAATGTCGTCCTCTCCCAAGCGCTTAGTACAGTGCTCTACACCCAGTAAGCGCTCAGTAAATACGATCGAATGAATGTCGTCCTCTCCCAAGCGCTTAGTACAGTGCTCTACACACAGTAAGCGCTCGGTAAATACGACTGAATGAATGCTGTCCTCTCCCAAGCGCTTAGTACAGTGCTCTACACACAGTAAGCGCTCACTAAATACGACTGAGTGAATGTTGTCCTCTCCCAAGCGCTAGTACAGTGCTCTACACTCAATAAGCGCTCAATAAATACGACTGAATGAATGTTATCATCATCATCATCAATCGTATTTATTGAGCGCTTCCTGTGTGCAGAGCACTGTACTAAGCGCTTGGGAAGTCCAAGTTGGCAACATATAGAGACGGTCCCTACCCAACAGTGGGCTCGCAGTCTAAAAAAAGCGCTTAGTACAGTGCTCCGCACACAATAAGCGCTCAAAAAATACGACGGACTGAAGGCAGGGTCCTGCCGGGTGCCACCCCTCCGGCCGTCACTGCTCCTCTCCGTCCAGAGGGACCGGAAAACCAGGAAAAATTGGGAGGCGGGGAGAAGCAGCGGGGCTCAGTGGAAAGAGCCCGGGCTTTGGAGTCGGAGGTCGCGGGTTCAAATCCCGCTCCGCCACTTGTCAGCTGGGTGACTTTGGGCCAGTCGCTTCACTTCTCTGGGCCTCAGTTCCCTCATCTGGAAAATGGGGATGAAGACTCTGGGCCCGCCGTGGGACAGCCTCATCACCTTGTCACCTCCCCAGCGCCGCGGACGTAGTAGGGGCTTAATCACCAATTGTACTTATTGAGCGCTTACTGTGTGCAGAGCACTGGACTAAGCGCTTAATAAGTGCCATTATAAAAAATAAATTATTTTTTATTTTGAGGTGAGGTGGAGAGATGGGCCAGGGGCGGGGGAAGAGAGACACACACACAGACAGAGATATCTCTGTCTCTATGTTGCCAGCTTGTCCTTCCCAAACGCTTGGTCCAGTGCTCGGCACATAGTGAGCGCTCAATAAATACGATTGATGATGATGATGATGTATAGGGTCAGGGCCTGGGGACGCATGGGAGCGTCAGGAGGGCAGGGGCAGGTTCAGTATGGAGAGGGAAGTGGGGGGGAGGGGGACAGGTGCAGTAGGGAGACAGGGCCGGGCTGGGGCTGGAGGGGAGGCCAAGACACTCACCGGGGGAGGCGGGGCCAGGGTGATGATGATGATGATGATAATAATAATAATAATAATAATAATAATAATAATAATAATGGCATTTGTTAAGCGCTTACTATGTGCCGAGCACTGCTCTAAGCACTGGGATAATAATAACAATAATAATAATGATGGCATCTGTTAAGCGCTTACTATGTGCCAAACACTGCTCTAGGCACTGGGATAATAATAATAATGATGGCATTTGTTAAGCGCTTACTATGTGCCAAGCACTGTTCCAAGCACTGGGATGATAATGATAATAATGATGATGGTGTTTGTTAAGCGCTTACTATGTGCCAAGCAGTGCTCTAAGCACTGGGATAATAATAATGATAATGATGGTATTTGTTAAGCGCTTACTATGTGCCAAGCACTGTTCCAAGCACTGGGATGATAATGATAATAATGATGATGGTGTTTGTTAAGCGCTTACTATGTGCCAAGCAGTGCTCTAAGCCCTGGGATAATAATAATGATAATGATGGTATTTGTTAAGCGCTTATTATGTGCCAAGCACTGTTCCAAGCACTGGGATGATAATAATAATAATGATGATGGTATTTGTTAAGCGCCTACTATGTGCCAAGCACTGTTCTAAGCTCTGGGATAATAATAATGATAATGATGGTATTTGTTAAGCGCTTACTATGTGCCAAGCACTGTTCCAAGCACTGGGATGATAATAATGATAATGATGATGGTGTTTGTTAAGCGCTTACTATGTGCCAAGCACTGTTCTAAGCCCTGGGATGATAATAATGATAATGATGGTATTTGTTAAGCGCTTAGTATGTGCCAAGCACTGGAATAATAATAATGACGGAATTTGTTAAGCGCTTACTATGTGCCAAGCACTGTTCCAAGCACTGGGATAATAATAATAATAATAATGATGATGGTATTTGTTAAGCGCTTACTATGTGCCCAGCACTGTTCTAAGCACTGGGATAATAATAATGATAATGATGGTATTTGTTAAGCGCTTACTATGTGCCAAGCACTGGAATAATAATAATGATGGCATTTGTTAAGTGCTTACTATGTGCGAAGCACTGCTCTAAGCACTGGGATAATAATAATAATAATAATAATGATGGCATTTGTTAAGCGCTTACTATGTGCCAAACAGTGCTCTAGGCACTGGGATAACAATAATAATAATAATATGATGGCATTTGTTAAGCGCTTACTATGTGCCAAGCACTGTTCCAAGCACTGGGATAATAATAATAATAATAATAATAATGATGATGGTATTTGTTAAGCGCTTACTATGTGCCAAGCACTGTTCCAAGCACTGGGATAATAATAATAATAATAATAATAATAATGATGATGGTATTTGTTAAGTGCTTACTATGTACCCAGCACTGTTCTAAGCACTGGGATAATAATAATGATAATGATGGTATTTGTTAAGCGCTTACTATGTGCCAAGCACTGGGATAATAATAATAATAATAATGACGGCATTTTTTAAGCGCTTACTATGTGCCAAGCACTGTTCCAAGCACTGGGATGATAATAATAAAAATGATGGCATTTGTTAAACGCTTACTATGTGCCAAGCACTGCTCTAAGCACTGGGATAATAATGATAATAATGACAGTATTTGTTAAGCGCTTACTATGTGCCAAGCACTGCTCTAAGCACTGGGATAATAATAATAATAATGATGGTATTTGTTAAGTGCTTAGTATGTGCCAAGCACTGCTCTAAGCACTGGAATAATAATAATAATAATAATGGTATTAGTTAAGCTCTTACTATGTGCCAAGCACTGCTCTAAGCACTGGGATAATAATAATAAAGACAGTATTTGTTAAGCGCTTACTATGTGCCAAGCACTGTTTTAAGCTCTGGGATAATAATAATAATAATGATGCCATTTGTTAAGCGCTTACTATGTGCCAAGCACTGTTCTAAGCACTGGGATAATAATAATGATAATGATGGTATTTGTTAAGCGCTTACTATGTGCCAAGCACTGGGATAATAATAATAATAATAATAACGATGGTATTTGTTAAGTGCTTCCTATGTGCCAAGCACTGTTCTAAGCACTGGAATAATAATAATGATAATGATGGTATTTGTTAAGCGCTTACTATGTGCCAAGCACTGGGATAATAATAATAATAATAACGATGGTATTTGTTAAGCGCTTCCTATGTGCCAAGCATTGTTCTAAGCACTGGGATAATAACATTAATAATGACGGTATTTGTTAAGTGCTTACTATGTGCCAAGCACTGTTCTAAGCACTGGGATAATAATAATAATGATGGCATTTGTTAAGCGCTTACTATGTGCAAAGCACTGTTCTAAGCGCTTGGTGGGGGGATACAAGGTGATCAGGTTGTCCCACATGGGGCTCACAGTCTTCATCCCCATTTTCCAGATGAGACAACTGAGGCACCGAGAAGTGCAGTGACTCGCCCAAAGTCACCCAGCTGACAGGCGGCGGAGCCGGGATTCGAACCCACGACCTCCGACTCCCAAGCCCGGGCTCTTCCCGCTGCTTCCGGTTCTCGGGTCGGCCCCCTTGGGGCCTCGCCGCCTCGATGCCCATTTTCCAGACGAGGGAACCGAGGCCCAGGGAAGCGAAGCGGCCGGCCCCAGGTCACCCAGCTGACGCGTGGCGGAGCCGGGATTTGAACCCGGGACCTCGGACCCCAAAGCCCGGGCTCCTTCCACTGGGCCGCGCTGCGTCGCCACGGCGACGGGCGAGGCGGGCAGGAGCGCACCACTGAGGCACTCGAGGATGAGGTACAGCTTGCCGCCGGTCTGGAAGGCGTAGACCAGCTCCACGATGAACGGGTGCCTCACCGCCTCCAGGATGCTACGCTCGGCACGCGTGTGCGCCGTGTCTTTCGCGTTACACACGATCTTGGCCTGGGGAAGCGGGCGGGAGGCCTGGTCAGGGCGGCGCCGGGGGTCCGGGGACATCCCTGGGGGCACTCTTCCATTCATTCATTCAATCATTCATTCAGTCGTACTTATTGAGCGCTCGCTGTGCGCAGGGCGCTGGACTGAGCGCTTGGGAAGGACACGCGTGCCACCTCGAGAGACGCTCACCCCCCCAGGCCGGTGGGCACTCACTTTCCTCAGGACTTTCATGGCGAAAATCTTCCCCGTGTTCGTTCCCTGCACCTTTCGCACCTGGAACACCTGGGGGGAGGTAAAGGAAGGAGGGGAGAGCTCAGAGCGGGGCGGGGGGACGGGGGGGTCCCCTCCTTTCGGGCCCCTCACCCGCTCATTCGACCGTATTTATTAATAACGAGGATGGCACTGATCACCCGGTAACTTCCCCAGCGCTTAGAACGGTATAATAATGATGTAATTATATATTATATATGTATATTATATATTAGATTATATTATATATATAATAATAATGACGCTTATTAAGCGCTTACTATGTGCAAAGCACTTCTAGCCCCCCGCCCCCATCCCGCCAAGCCCCGAGACCCCTCCCCCTTCTATAATCATAATAATGGCACTTATTAAGCACTTACTATGTGCAAAAGCACTGTTCTAAGCGCTGGGAAGGTTACAAGGTGATCAGGTTTATTCATTCGATCGTATTGAGCGCTTACCGTGTGCAGAGTACTATACTAGTCCCTTCTAGATGTGAGCCCGCTGTTGGGTAGGGACCGTCTCTCTATGGTGCCGACTTGGACTTCCCAAGCGCTTAGTCCAGTGCTCTGCACACAGTAAGCACTCAATTAATACGATTGAATGACCGAATGAATACTAAGCCTTCTAGACTGTGAGCCCACTGTTGGATAGGGACTGTCTCTATATGTTGTCAACTTGGACTTCCCAAGCGCTTAGTTCAGTGCTCTGCACACGGTCAGTGCTCAATAAATACAATTGAATGAATGAATGAATGAATGCTAAGCTTTCTAGACTGTGAGCCCACTGTTGGGTAGGGACCGTCTCTCTATGCTGCCAACTTGGACTTCCCAAGCGCTTAGTCCAGTGCTCTGCACACAGTCAGCGCTCAATAAATACGATTGAATGAATGAATGAATACTAAGCCTTCTAAACTGTGAGCCCACTGTTGGGTAGGGACCGTCTCTCTATGGTGCCGACTTGGACTTCCCAAGCGCTTAGTCCAGTGCTCTGCACACAGTCAGCGCTCAATAAATACAATTGAATGAATGAATGAATACTAAGCCTTCTAAACTGTGAGCCCACTGTTGGGTAGGGACCGTCTCTCTATGGTGCCGACTTGGACTTCCCAAGCGCTTAGTCCAGTGCTCTGCGCACAGTAAGCGCTCAATAAATACGATTGAATGAATGAATGAATACTAAGCCTTCCAGACTGTGAGCCCGCTGTTGGGTAGGGACCGTCTCTATATGTTTCCGACTTGTACTTCCCAAGCGCTTAGTACAGTGCTCTGCACACAGTCAGCGCTCAATAAATACGATTGAATGAATGAATGAATACTAAGCCTTCTAGACTGTGAGCCCGCTGTTGGGTAGGGACCGTCTCTCTATGTTGCCAACTTGGACTTCCCAAGCGCTTAGTCCAGTGCTTTGCACACAGTCAGCGCTCAATAAATATGATTGAATGAATGAATGAATGAATGACCATCTCTCTATGTTGCCAACTTGGACTTCCCAAGCGCTTAGTCCAGTGATCTGCACACAGTCAGCGCTCAATAAATACGACTGAATGAATGAATGTACTAACCGCTTGGGAAGTCCAAGTTGGCAACTTTCATTCAATCGTATTTATTGAGCGCTGACTGTGTGCAGAGCACTGTTCTAAACGCTTGGGAAGTCCAAGCTGGCAACATTCATTCAATCGTATTTATTGAGCGCTGACTGTGTGCAGAGCACTGTTCTAAGCGCTTGGGAAGTCCAAGCTGGCAACATCTAGAGACGGTCCCTACCCAACAGTGGGCTCACAGCCTAGACGTTGTCCTACAGTCAGGTTGTCCCAGGGGGCTCGCAGTCTTTAATCCCCCTTTAATCCCCGCGATCAGGTTGGTTTATTCACCTTTCCATAGCCCCCTTTGCCCAAAACACGCAGCAACTCGAAGCAGTGCGGGCCGATGCGCTCGGGGCCCGGGTTCACGCTGCTTTCGGACAGCTCCACTTCCTCATAGCGTCCCGCCGGCCTGTGGACACAGCAGTATATATGTACCTTATATATGTATCCCCTGTATATAATAATAATAAAAATAATAATAATAATGATGATGGCATTTATTAAGCGCTTACGATGTGCAAAGCACTGTTCTAAGCGCTGGGAAGGTTACAAGGTGATCAGGTTGTCCCTCGGGGGGCTCACAGTCTTCATCCCCGTTTTACAGATGAGGTCACTGAGGCCCAGAGAAGCTAAGTGACTCGCCCAAAGTCACCCAGCTGACAATTGGCAGAGCCGGGGTTTGAACCCGTGACCTCTGACTCCAAAGCCCGGGCTCTTTCCACTGAGCCACGCTGCTTCTCTTTTATGTGTATATGAATATATGTATATATTCATTCATTCATTCGGATTTATTGAGCGCTTACGGGGTGCAGAGCACTGGACTAAGCGCTTACTCCAGGACCCCACCTCCACCACCCCGTTCCCTCCGGCCCCCCACTCCAATCCCACCTCCCCCACAATCCCGCCCCGATCTCGCCCCCGCCACAACCGGCCCGGGACTCAGGCCTGAGGCTAGCCCCCCGCCCCAAGCCCCGAGACCCCTCCCCCTTCTATAATAATAATAATAATAATAATAATAATAATAATGGCACTTATTAAGTGCTTACTATGTGCAAAGCACGAGACCCCTCCCCCCTTCTATACTACTAATAATAATGGCACTTATTAAGTGCTTACTATGTGCAAAGCACAAGACCTCTCCCCCTTCTATACTAATAATAATAATAGCACTCATTAAGTGCTTACTATGTGCAAAGCATGAGACCCCCTCCCCCCTTCTATAATAATAATAATAATGGCACTTATTAAGTGCTTACTATGTGCAAAGCATGAGGCCCCCTACCCCCCTTCTATAATAATAATAATAATGGCACTTATTAAGTGCTTACTATGTGCAAAGCATGAGACCCCTCCCCCCTTCAATAATAATAATAATGGCACTTTTTAAACGCTTACTATGTGCAAAGCATGAGACCCTCCCCCCCTTCTATAATAATAATAATGGCACTTATTAAGCACTTACTATGTGCAAAGCACTAGGCCTCTCCCCCCTTCTATAATAACAATAATAATGGCACTTAAGCGCTTACTATGTGCAAAGCACAAGACTCCTCCCCCCTTCTATAATAATAGTGACAAGGGCAATTATTAAGCGCTTACTATGTGCAAAGCACGAGACCCCTCCCTCCCTTCTATAATAATAATAATGGCACTTATTAAGCACTTACTATGTGCAAAGCATGAGACCCCTCCCCCCTTCTATAATAATAATAATAATAATGGCACTTGAGCGCTTACTATATGCAAAGCACGAGACCCATCCCCCCTTCTATAATAATAGTAACAATGGCAATTATTAAGCGCTTACTATGTGCAAAGCACGAGACCCCTCCCCCCTTCTATAATAATAATGGCACTTATTAAGCGCTTACTATGTGCAAATCATGAGACCCCTCCCCCCTTCTATAATAATAATGGCACTTATTAAGCACTTACTATGTGCAAAGCACGGGACCCCTCCCCCCCTTATATAATAATAATAATAATGGCACTTATTAAGCGCTTTCTATGTGCAAAGCACGAGACCCCTCCCCCCTTCTGTAATAATAATAATAATCATAATGGCACTTACTAAACGCTTACTATGTGCAAAGCACGAGACCCCTCCCCCTTCTACAATAATAGTAATAATAATAATAATGGCACTTATTAAGCGCTTACTATGTGCAGAACACTGTTCTAAGTGCTGGAAAGGTTACAAAGTGATCAGGTTCATTCATTCAATCGTATTGAGTGCTTATGGTGTGCAGAGCACTGTACTGTACTAGTCCCTTCTAGACTGTGAGCCCGCTGTTGGGTAGGGACCGTCTCTATATGTTGTCAACTTGTACTTCCCAAGCGCTTAGTACAGTGCTCTGCACACAGTAAGCGCTCAATAAATACGAGTGAATGAATGAATGAATGAATACTAAGCCTTCTAGACTGTGAGCCCACGGTTGGGTAGGAACCGTCTCTATATGTTCCCAACTTGTACTTCCCAAGCGCTTAGTACAGTGCTCTGCACACAGTAAGTGCTCAATAAATACGATTGAATGAATGAATGTACTAAGCGCTTGGGAAGTACAAGTTGGCAACATCTAGAGACGGTCCCTACCCAACAGCGGGCTCACAGTCTAGAAGTTGTCCCACAGTCAGGTTGTCCCACGGGGCTCACATTCTTAATCCCCATTTTCCAGATTCATTCATTCATTCAATCGTATTTATTGAACGCTTACTGTGTGCAGAGCACTGTACTAAGCGCTTGGGAAGTCCAAGTTGGCAACAGATAGAGACGGTCCCCACCCAACAGTGGGCTCACAGTCTAGAAGGCGGAGACAGACAACAAAACCAAACATATTAACAAAATAAAATAAGTAGAATAAATATGTACAAGTAAAATAAATAAGTAGAGTAATAAATCCATACAAACATATAGACATATGGGACATATGTCCCATGTGGGACAGGGACTGCGTCCACCCTTAGTTTGTATCTTCCCCAGTGCCTAGCACATAGTAAGCCCTGAACAAACATCAATATTAATCAATCAATCGCATTTATTGAGCGCTTACTGTGTGCACAGCACTGTACTAAGCGCTTGGGAAGTCCAAGAGAGACGGTCCCTACCCAACAGCGGGCTCACAGTCTAGAAGGGGGAGACAGACAACAAAACAAAACATATTAACAAAATAAAATAAGTAGAATAAATATGTACAAGTAAAATAAATGGAGTAATAAATCCGTACAAACATACAGACGTATATACAGGTGCTGTGGGGAAGGGAAGGAGGTAAGGCGGGGGAAATGGAGAGGGGGAGGAGGGGGAGAGGAAGGAGGGGGCTCAGTCTGGGTCAGGCACTGTACTAAGCGCTGGGATGGCTACAAGCACTGTACTAAGCTCTTGGGCAATACACATCGGCAACATATAGAGGTCACACAGCAGACAAGTCCAGTGCTCTGCACACAGTCAGCGCTCAATAAATACGATTGAATGGATGAATGAATGAATGACCGGCTCTCTATGTTGCCAACTTGGACTTCCCAAGCGCTTAGTCCAGTGCTCTGCACACGGTAAGCGCTCAATAAATACGATTGAATGAATGAACGGCTCTCTATGTTGCCAACTTGGACTTCCCAAGCGCTTAGGCCAGTGCTCTGCACACAGTCAGCGCTCAATAAATAGGACTGAATGAATGAGTCGTGCGGCCCTTCCTGGCGCTGGGGCCCGGTCATTCATTCAATCGTATTTATTGAGCGCTGACTGTGCGCAGAGCACTGGACTAAGCGCTTGGGAAGTCCAAGTTGGCAACATCTAGAGACGGTCCCTATCCACCAGTGGGCTCACAGTCTAGAAGGGGGAGACGGACGACAAAACAAAAAACATTAACAAAATAAAATAAGTAGAATAAATATGTACAAGCAAAATAAATAGGGTAACAAATCCGTACAAACATATAGACATGTATACAGGTGGTGTAGGGAAGGGAAGGAGGTAAGGCGGGGGGGGGAAATCAATCAATCAATCATATTTATTGAGCGCTTACTGTGTGCAGAGCACTGTACTTAGTGCTTGGGAAGTCCAAGTTGGCAACATATAGAGTCAGTCCCTACCCACCAGTGGGCTCACAGTCTAAAAGGGGGGGCACAGAGAACAAAACCAAACATACTAACAAAATAAAATAAATAGAATAGATATGTACAGGTAAAATAAATAGAGTAATAAATATGTACAAACATATATTCATATATACAGGTGCTGTGGGGAAGGGAAGGAGGTAAGACGGGGGGATGGAGAGGGGGATGAGGGGGAGAGGAAGGAGGGGGCTGAGTGTGGGAAGGCCTCCTGGAGGAGGTGAGCTCTCAGTAGGGCCTTGACTCACTCGGTCCTGATACTCACTCGAGGCCTGCGGCCCTGAGCTCGGCGTCCACATCCTGCGGGAGGGGAGAGAGAGAGAGAGAGAGATTGAATCAATCAATCAATCGTATTTATTGAGCGCTTACTGTGTGCGGAGCACTGTACTCAGCGCTTGGGAAAGTTGGCAACATAGAGAGACAGTCCCTACCCAACAGCGGGCTCTCAGTCTGAAAGGGGGAGACAGAGAACTAAACCAAACATACTAACAAAATGAAATAAATAGAATAGATATGTACAAGTAAATTAGAGTAATCAATCAATCAGTCATATTTATTGAGCGCTTACTGTGTGCAGAGCACTGTACTAAGCGCTTGGGAAGTACAAGTTGGCAACATATAGAGACAGTTCCTACCCAACAGTGGGCTCACAGTCTAAAAGGGGGAGACGCAGAACAAAACCAAACATACTAACAAAATGAAATAAATAGAATAGATGGGTACAAGTAAATTAAATAGAGTAATCAATCAATCAATCGTATTTATTGAGCGCTTACTGTGTGCAGAGCACTGTACTAAGCGCTTGGGAAGTCCAAGTCGGCAACATATAGAGACAGTCCCTAACCCAACAGCGGGCTCACAGTCTAAAAGGGGGAGACAGAGAACAAAACCAAACATACTAACAAAATGAAATAAATGGCTCACAGTCTAAAAGGGGGAGACAGAGAACAAAACCAAACATACTAACAAAATGAAATAAATAGAATAGATATGTACAAGTCCTTCCTCTCCCCCTCGTCCCCCTCTCCATCCCCCCATCTTACCTCCTTCCCTTCCCCACTGCACCTGTATATATGTATATATGTTTGTACATATTTGTTAATCTATTTATTTATTTTACTTGTACCTATCTATTCTATTTATTTTATTTTGTTGGTATGTTTGGTTTTGTTCTCTGTCTCCCCCTTTTAGACTGGGAGCCCGCTGTCGGGTAGGGACTGTCTCTAGATGTTGCCAACTTGGACTTCCCAAGCGCTTAGTCCAGTGCTCTGCACACAGTAAGCGCTCAATAAATACGATTGATGATGATATGTACAAACATATATGCAGGTGCTGTGGGGAAGGGAAGGAGGTAAGATGGGGGGGTGGAGAGGGGGACGAGGGGGAGAGGAAGGAAGGGGCTGAGTGTGGGAAGGCCTGGTTTTGGGGGTGTCCCTGTTTTTTGGGGTCTCACCGCGGGGCTGAGCTCGGGGTCCCCGTCCCCGTCGCTGGCCTCCTCAGTCTCCAGGTCGATGTCGAAGACGGCGGCCATGGCGGGCCCTTGGGCCCGTGACGTCACAGCCAGGCCCGGCCCCGGGGGCCACCTTCGCCTACCCAGAACCCCCCGCGGCCCCAGAGGACTCTGGGAAACGTTGTTCGGCCTGAGGGGAGCCAACCTGGTGTGGGGGGGGGGGACGAGAACAAACATTCATTCATATTCACTCATTCATTCAATCGTATTTATTGAGCGCTTACTGTGTGCTGAGCTTGGGAAGTCCAATCAATCATATTTATTGAACGCTTACTGTGTGCAGAGCAATGGACTAAGCGCTTGGGAAGTCCAAGTTGGCAACATAGAGAGACGGTCCCTACTCGACAGCAGGCTCACAGTCTAGAAGGGGGAGACGGACGACAAAACATATAAACAGAATAAAATAAATGGAATAAATATGTACAATTCATTCGTTTTTCATTCAATCGTATTTATTGAGCGCTTACTGGGTGCAGAGCACTGGACTAAGCGCTTGGGAAGTCCAAGTTGGTAACATGGAGACGGTCCCTACCCGACAGCAGGTTCACAGTCTAGAAGGGGGAGACAGAGAACAAAACATATTAACAAAATAAAATCAATGGAACAAATATGTACAATTCATTCGCTTTTCATTCAATCGTATTTATTGAGCGCTTACTGTGTGCAGAGCACTGGACTAAGCGCTTGGGAAGTCCAAGTTGGCAACAGAGAGAGACGGTCCCTACCCAACAGCGGGCTCACAGTCTAGAAGGGGGAGCCGGACGACAAAACATATGAACAGAATAAAATAAATGGAATAAATATGTACAATTCATTCGTTTTTCATTCAATCGTATTTATTGAGCGCTTACTGGGTGCAGAGCACTGGACTAAGCGCTTGGGAAGTCCAAGTTGGCAACATATAGAGACAGTCCCTACCCAAAAGTGGGCTCACAGTCTAAAAGGGGGAGACAGAGAACAAAACATATTAACAAAATAAAATCAATGGAATAAATATGTACAATTCATTCATTTTTCATTCAATTGTATTTATTGAGCGCTTACTGTGTGCAGAGCACTGGACTAAGCACTTGGGAAGTACGAGTTGGCAACATAGAGAGACGGTCCCTACCCAACAGCGGGCTCACAGTCTAGAAGGGGGAGCCAGACAACAAAACATATTAACAGAATAAAATCAATGGAATAAATATGTACAATCCATTCATTTTTCATTCAGTCGTATTTATTGAGCGCTTACTGTGTGCAGAGCACTGGACTAAGCTCTTGGGAAGTCCAAGTTGGCAACATAGAGAGACGGTCCCTACCCAACAGCGGGCTCAGTCTAGAAGGGGGAGACAGACAATAAAACATATTAACAAAATAAAATACATGGAATAAATATGTACAATTCATTCATTTTCCGTTCAATCGTATTTATTGAGCGCTTACTGTGTGCAGAGCACTGGACCAAGCGCTTGGGAAGTACAAGTTGGTAACATATGGAGACGGTCCCTCCCGGACAGCGGGCTCACAGGCTAGAAGGGGTAGACAGACGACAAAACAAAACGTATTAATGAAGTAAAATAAATAGAATCAATCAATCAATCAATCGTATTTATTGAGCGCTTACCGTGTGCAGAGCACTGGACTAAGCGCTTGGGAAGTACAAGTTGGTAACAGAGAGACGGTCTCTACCCAACAGCAGGCTCACAGTCTAGAAGGGGGAGACAGAGAACATAACGAAACATATTCACAAAATAAAATAAATAGAATAAATACAATTCATAACGTCACAGCCAGGACCGGCCCGGGGGCCACCTTCGCCTACCCAGAACCCCCCGCGGCCCCAGAGGACTCTGGGAACCGTTGTTCGGCCTGAGGGGAGCCAACCTGGTGGGGAGGAGGGGGGACGAGAACAAACATTCATCATTCATTCATTCAATCGTATTTATTGAGCGCTTACTGTGTGCAGAGCTTGGGAAGTCCAAGTAGGCAACATATCAATCAATCATATTTATTGAGCGCTTACCGTGTGCAGAGCACTGGACTAAGCGCTTGGGAAGGACAAGTTGGTAACATATGGAGACGGTCCCTACCCGACAGCGGGCTCACAGTCTAGAAGGGGGAGACGGACGACAAAATGAAACGTGTTAATGAAGTAAAATAAATAGAATCAATCAATCAATCGTATTTATTGAGCGCTTACCGTGTGCAGAGCACTGGACTAAGCGCTTGGGAAGTACAAGGTGGTAGCATATGGAGACGGTCCCTACCCGACAGCGGGCTCACAGTCTAGAAGGGGGAGACGGACGACAAAACAAAACGTATTAATGAAGTAAAATAAATAGAATCAATCAATCAATCATATTTATTGAGCGCTTACTGTGTGCAGAGCACTGGACTAAGCGCTTGGGAAGTCCAAGTTGGTAACATATGGAGACGGTCCCTACCCGACAGCGGGCTCACAGTCAATCAATCGTATTTATTGAGCGCTTACTGTGTGCAGAGCACTGGACTAAGCGCTTGGGAAGTCCAAGTTGGCAACATCTAGAGACGGTCCCTACCCAACAGTGGGCTCACAGTCTAGAAGGGGGAGACAGAGAACAAAACCAAACATACTAACAAAATAAAATAAATAGAATAAATATGTACAAGTAAAATAAATAAATAAATAGAGTAATAAATCCGTACAAACATATATACATATATAGAGGTGCTGTGGGGAGGGGAAGGAGGTAAGGCAGGGAGGATGGAGAGGGGGTGGAGGGGGAGAGGAAGGTGGGGGCTCAGTCTGGGAAGGCCTCCTTACTTACACATAGTAAGTGCTTAATAAAAGCCATCATTATTATTATTGTGTCCCCCCCAGCGCTTAGAACAGTGCTTTTCACATAGTAAGCGCCTAATAAAAGCCATAATTATTATTATTGTGTCCCCCCCAGCGCTTACAACAGTGCTTTCCGCCTCCTCCCCTTCTCCATCCCCCCCGCCTTACCTCCTTCCCCTCCCCACAGCACCTGCATATGTGTATATATGTTTGTACATATTTATTACTCTATTTATTTTAATTGTACATATTTATTCTATTTATTTTATTTGGTTTATATGTTTTGTTTTGTTGTCCGTCTCCCCCTTCTAGACTGTGAGCCCAGTGTTGGGTAGGGACCATCTCTCTATGCTGCCAACTTGGTCTTCCCAAGCGCTTAGTACAGTGCTCTGTACACAGTAATTGCTCAATAAATAAGACTGACTGACTGAATGAATGTAAGCCATCATTATTATTATTGTGTCCCCCCCAGGGCTTAGAACAGTTGTTTGCACACAGTAAGCGCTTAATAAATGCCATCATTATTATTATCGTAACCTCCCCAGCGCTTAGAACAGTGCTTTGCACATAGTAAGTGCCTAATAAAAGCCATCATTATTATTACTGTATCACGCCTACGCGCTTAGAACAGTGCTTTGCACATAAGCGTTTAATAAATGCCATCATTATTATTATTGTGTACCCCCCAGAGCTTAGAACAGTGCTTTGCACATAGTAAGCGCTTAATAAATGCCATCATTATTATTATTTTATTCCCCCTAAGCGCTTAGATCAGTGCTTTGCACATAGTAAGCACTTAATAAATGCCATCATTATTACTATTGTATCCCCCCTAAGCGCTTAGATCAGTGCTTTGCACATAGTGAAAGTTTAATAAATGCCATCATTATTATTAGTGTATCCTCCCAGCGCTTAAGGCAGTGCTTTGCACATAAAGAGCGCTTAATAAAAGCCATTATTATTATTAGTCTATCCCCCCAGCGCTTAAGGCAGTGCTTTGCACATAGTAAGCGCTTAATAAAGGATATCATCATTTTTATTGTATCCCCCCAGCGCTTAAGACAGTGCTTTGCATGTAGTAAGCGCTTAATAAATGCCATCATTATTACCATTGTATCCCCCCTAAGCGTTTAGAACAGTGCTTTGCGCATAGTAAGCGCTTAATAAATGCCATCATTATTATTATTGTATCCCCCCAGCGCCTAAGGCAGTGCCTTGCATGTAGTAAGCGCTTAATAAAAGCCATCATTATTACTATTGTATCCCCCAGCGCTTAAGGCAGTGCTTTGCATATAGTAAGGGATTAATAAGTGTTATTATTATTATTGCTATCATTATTATTATTATTATTATTGTTAGGGCCTGCGGGCCGGCGGCTGCAGCGGAGTCCGAGGAGCCGGCAGGGGGCGCCCTCCAGAAACGAGTTCCGGCCGGGCGGTCGGAGCGGGTTCCGAGGAGCCGGCAGGGGGCGACCTCGAGGAACGAGTTCCGGCCGGGCGGTCGGAGCGGATTCCGAGCAGCCGGCAGGGGGCGCCCTCGCAGAAACGAGTTCCGGCCGGGCGCTCGGAGCGGATTCCGAGAAGCCAGCAGGGGGCGCCCTTCAGGAACGAGTTCCGGCTCGTGTTCTGAATCGCCAGAACGAGGTATCCCTCCGCCGGAGGGTCGTCTTCCTCCGCCAGCCGGTCCTTTCTTAATAATAATGGCATTTATTAAGCCCTTACTATGTGCAAAGCACTGTTCTATTATTATTAATTATTAATACCATTAATTGATTATTAATTAGTACTTATTAATTATATTAATTATAGTGTATGTGTATTACAGTTTATATTAATTATATTAACTATTAATTAATTGCTAATGCCATTAATACCATTATTAATCAATCAATCGTATTTATTGAGCGCTTACTGTGTGCAGAGCATATTATCAATAATAATGCATTTGTTAAGCGCTTACTATGTGCAAATCACTGTTCTAAGCGCTGGGGAGGTTACAAGGTGATCAGGTGTCCCACGGGGGGGCTCACAGTCTTAATCCCCATTTTACAGATGAGGAAACTGAGGCCCAGAGAAGTTAAGTGACTTGCCCAAAGTCACCCAGCTGACAGTTGGCAGAGTGGGGATTTGAACCCATGACCTCTGACTCCAAAGCCCGGGCTCTTTCCACTGAGCCACACTGCTTCTCAGCGTGGGGAGGTTACAAGGTGATGAGGTTGTCTCACTGGGGGCTCACAGTCTTAATCCCCATTTTACAGATGAGGGAACTGAGGCCCAGAGAAATGACTTGCCCAAAGCACCCAGCTGACAATTGGCGGAGCCGGGATTTGAACCCACGACCTCTGACTCCAAAGTCCGGGCTCTTTCCACTGAGCCATGCTGCTTCTCTCTTCCCGCAGGGCGCCCGGATTTGGGGACGAACATTAAGCGCTTAGTACAGTGCTAAGCGCTTAGTACAGTGCTCTGCACACAGTAAACGCTCAATAAATACGATTGATGATGATGATGATGATGGCTCGACGGGGAGGATGCTGGAGATGATCCCTCGGAGGCCGGAGGGAATGACGCCCCACACTCCGGTGCCCTTCCTAGCGTTTTTATTGACGGGACTACTTCTTGGGAAGGTGTCTCTGGCCATCCAGCGCTTCGCTCATAGTAAGCGCTTAATAAGTGTCCAGGAGAATCAGGAAGAAAGGGAAGGCAAAATCAGTTAGTTTTGACCCTAGTTAGCATTTCCGCTAAAATGTTTGCCGGGAAAAGAGTGTGGAGCTATTAGTTAAAGTGATGTGACTGGATTATCTGGGAATTTTGATTATCGCTTGCTTCCCCACTCCCTTCCCTCTTCCCTCCCCTCGCCCCCTTTTAGACTGTGAGCCCACTGTTGGGTAGGGACTGTCTCTAGATGTGCCAACTTGTCCTTCCCAAGCTCTTAGTCCAGTGCTCCGCACACAGTAAGCACTCAATAAATACAATTGATTGATTGATTGACCCTGAATAATTGCGAGTTAAGTGTGACGCTTTTGCTCCAATGTGGTGATTTCCCCAAGTTTCCAGGATTGCAAGCTTTTCATCCAGAAGAGTTCTAGACTGTGAGCCCACTGTTGGGTAGGGACCGTCTCTATGTCAATCAATCAATCGTATTTATTGAGCGCTTACTGTGTGCAGAGCACTGTACTAAGCGCTTGGGAAGTACAAGTTGGCAACATATAGTCCCTACCAACAGTGGGCTCACAGTCTAGAAGGGGGACTTTACTTCTCTGGGCCTCGGTTACTTCATCTGTAAAATGGGATTAAGTCTGTGAGCCCCTTATGGGACAAAGACTGTGCCTAACCTGAATACTTTCTATATACCCCAGCGCTTAGAAGAGTGCATGGCACAGTTAGAGCTTAACAAATACCATAAAAAATAACAAAAAACCACAACCCCCCCCACACACAAACAACTATCAAAAATGTTGCCAACTTGTGCTTCCCAAGCGTTTAGTAATAATAATAATAATAATAATGATGGCATTTGTTAAGCGCTTACTATGTGCAGAGCACTGTTCTAAGCGCTGAGGGGGAATACAAGGTGATCAAGTTGTCCCACGTTGGGCTCACAGTCTTAATCCCTATTTTACAGATGAGGCTCAGAGAAGTTAAGTGCCTTTCCCAAGGTCACACAGCAGATGTGGGGCGGAAGCGGGATTCGAACCCATGACCTCTGACTCCAAAGCCCGTGCTCATTCCACTGAGCCACGCAACAGTGCTCTGCACACAGTAAGTGCTCAATAAATATGATTGATTGATTGATTGTTGATTGATCAGCGGAAAGAGCCTGGGCTTTGGAGTCAGAGGTCATGGGTTCGAGTCCCGTCTCCGCCACATGTCTGCTGTGTGGCCTTGGGCAAGTCACTTAACTTCTCGGAGCCTCAGTTACCTCATCTGTAAAATGGGGATTGAGACTGTGAGCCCCCCGTGGGACAACCTGATCACCTTGTAACCTCCCCAGCGCTTAGAACAGTGCTTTGCACATAGTAAGCGCTTAATAAATGCCATCATTATTATTATTATTATTATAGAGGGTGGGAGATTCTGGGAAGGCCATCATGGGTCGGCTGAATGGACGTGCCCCCCTTACACCCTCTCCGCACCTTGGAAGCGGTGGCTTCCCAGATTCCCAGCCGATAATGATAATGATGGCATTCGTTAAGCGCTTTCTACGTGCGAAGCACTGTTCTAAGCGCTGGGGAGGTTACAGGGGGATCGGGTTGTCCCACGGGGGGCTCACGGTCTTCATCCCCATTTGACAGACGAGGTAACAGAGGCACAGGGAATAAGAAGAAGAATGATGATGATGGCATTTGTTAAGCGCTTACTACGTGCGAAGCACTGTTCTAAGCGCTGGGGAGGTTACGAGGGGGTCGGGTTGTCCCACGGGGGGGCTCACAGTCTTCATCCCCACTTGACAGATGAGGTCACTGAGGCCCGGGGAGGTCAAGTGACTCGCCCAGAGTCACCCGGCTGGCGGTCGGCGGAACCCGTGACCTCCGACTCCCAAGCCCGGGCTCTCTCCACCGAGCCGCGCCGCGGGGAAGCGGCTCGCCCAAAGTCACCCGGCTGACGGTGGGAGGCGCCGGGATTCGAACCCCCGACCGCGAGCCCGTTGTGGGGTAGGGACCGCCTCTCTACGTGGCCAACTCGGCCCTCCCAAGCGCTTAGTCCAGTGCTCTGCACTCAGTAAGCGCTCAATAAATACGATCGATCGATTGATTGATTGATTGGATGACTCCAAAGCCCGGGCTCTTTCCACCGAGCCACGCGGCTTCCCGCCGTCCACACCGATCCACCCTGTGGCGTCTGGGCCCGCGTCCCGAGGGGCGCGGGGGTCCCGCCGGACTTGCGGTCGGACCCGGGGGATTCGGGTTAATCGGAGCAGGAGGGCGAGTTTGTTAAGGCTTGGTGGTGGGCTCTTGCTGTCCGTCAAGTGCAACCTCCATGTAATCGGCCAGTCAATCAATGGCAGAGCACTGGCCTAAGCCCTTGGGAGAGCACGCTACGACAGAGTCGGTAGACGTGTTCCCTGTCCACCGGGAGTTTACAGTCTAGGGGGGGAGACGGACATTAAAATCAATTAAGGGTAAAGTTCAAAGTGCCTAAGCGACACAGAAGGGAGAGGGAGGGGGGAGAGAAGATGAAGGCTTAATTGGGCAGCACCTCTTGGTTGAGGATGTGATCTTAAAAAGGCTTTGGAAGTAGGAAGAGTGGTGGTCTGTGCGGATGTACTAATAATCGTATTAATTATTGTGGTATCTGTTAAACGCTTCCCCACAGCACCTGTCTATACGTATATATGTTTGTGCATATTTATTACTCTATTTATTTTACTTGTACACATCTGTTCTATTTATTTTATTTTGTTAGTATGTTTGGTTTCGTTCTCCGTCTCCCCCTTTTAGACCGTGAGCCCACTGTTGGGTAGGGACCGTCTCTGTATGTGGCCAACTTTTACTTCCCAAGCGCTTAGTCCAGTGCTCTGCACGCAGTAAGCGCTCAATAAATACGATTGATTGATTGATTAATACAGAGTAAGACGCGGACTCCGTGGACCGTCTCTACGCTATTCTTTTATTGCGTGACTACGTTTCGTTTTGCCGTCCGTCTCCCCCCGTCTAGACCGTGAGCCCGCTGTCGGGTAGGGACGGTCCCTCGCTGCGGCCGACCCGGACTGCCCGAGCGCCCGGTCCGGCGCTCCGCGCCCCGGAAGCGCTCGACGGCCGCGACCGAACAGGCCGAGCGGCCCGGGGCGGGGACGGAGGCCCCTTCCCTCCCCGCCCCGGCTTTCACCCGCGCAGGCCGCCGTCCCGGCGCCACCGGGGCCACGCCGGCCCCTCGGCCGATCCCTCCGGCGCCGCGAGCGCGTCCCGCCGGGCCGAGCGGGGGTCCGGCGGCCGATCCGGGCCCGGATCCCGGCGGAGGCGTCCTCGCCCGGGCCGGGCGGGACGGACAGGGCACGCGGGAGGTCGACGCGAGGCCCGCTGCGCCCTCGGCGGGGCCCGGGGAGCGGGGCGGACGGGGCGGGGGGGATCGGGACGCCCCGACCGCCGCCGAGGGCCCGGACGAGAGCGTGGCGGGGCGGGTCCCGGTCCTCCTCCGCCGTCCCCCCGGCCCCGTCTCCCGCCTCCGCGGCGACGGCGGGGGCTACTCGAAGTGGGAGAGGAAGTGGGCCACGGGGTAGTCGGGGGAGTCGACGCCCAGGCCCTGGCAGAGGCCGAGGAGGCGTTGGCGGGCCTCGGGGGCGCTGGGGCCGGCGCAGGCCAGGCTGCAGTAGGGCTCCTCGTACTCGGCGGGCAGCGGCTCCTCCTCCAGGAGGTTGAGGCGGACGAGGCCCCGGGCCTGCAGGGCCTGCAGGGCCTGGCGGCTGGCGGCCGTCCTCAGGGCCCGCAGGTGCTGGGAGCCCAGGCACATGACGCCCGCCAGGTGGGCCCGGGCGCGGGGCCGCGCGGGCAGGGCGGGCGCCAGGCCGCAGGCCACCATGGCGGCGGCCAGGAACAGGTCGACGCCGTACAGCTCCCGGATCCAGTCGCGCAGGTAGAAGCCGCCCAGGCGGGGGTTGATCTCCAGGAGCCGCGGCCCCGCGGCCGTCACCTTCAGCTCCACGTTGAAGACGCCGTCCAGCAGGCCGCAGCCCAGGCAGCACTGGTGGGCGGCCCGCACCAGCTGCGCCTCCGCCTCGGGCGCCAGGCCCGTGGGCATGCGGGCCGCCGTCTCCGTGAAGCCCGGCAGGCGCGTGGGCCCGTTGTCCGAGACGAAGGCGCCCAGGAGCCGGCCCCCGAACAGGACCAGGTCGACGTCGTGCTCCGTGCCCGCCACGTACTCCATGAGCAGCATGGCGTTGCCCCAGCCCAGCCCGATGCCCGGCCGGTCGGCCTCGCCCCGCAGCTCGCGGGCGATCTTGCCGAAGTGGGCCTGGCACTGGGGGCCGTCCTCCACCAGCCGCACGCCCACCGCCCCGGCCCCGAACTCCAGCTTCATGACGCCCGGCAGGGGCACCCGGCGGGCCGCCCGCTCCACGTCGGCCGGGCTCCGCAGCGGGCAGCAGGGCACCGCGTACAGGGCCGGCCCGGGCCAGCGGGGGCCGCGGCAGCGCAGCAGGTGCCGCTGCGTGCGGCTCTTCTGCTTGGCCAGCCGCACGGCCGCCGGCGGGCTGCAGCGCAGGCCCAGCTCCCGGCACAGCAGCGCCGTCAGCACCAGGCAGTCGTCCCAGTACGAGAGGCAGCCGTCCAGGCGCAGCCCGCGGGCCCGGACCAGCTCCGCCAGCTGCGCCGCGTGCTCCTCGTCCAGCCGGTGCTCCGTCAAGTCGAAGTGCAGGAAGGTCTGCGCCAGCTGCGACGCGTAGTGGTTGGGGTCCGACTCCACCAGGTGCAGCTGGCGGGGGGGCGGATGGCGGGCCCGGCAAGGCGGAGAGTGGGCGCGGGGCCCCGGCTCGGCTCCCCGACCCCTCGGCCCGCGCTCTCGCCACTGTTGCGCTCCTCGGCCCGCTCTCCTCCTCACCGTTAGGCCTCGTTCTCGCCCGGCCCGCCGTCGACCCCCGGCCCGCCTCGTCCCCCGGGCCCGGAATGCCCCCAATCCCTCCGCCCATCCGCCGAGCTCGCTCTCTTCCTCCCTTCAAATCCCTCCTGAGAACTCACCTCCTCCGGAAGGCCTTCCCACACTCAGCCCCCTCCTTCCTCTCCCCCTCGTCCCCCCGTCTTACCTCCTTCCCTTCCCCACAGCACCTGTATATATGTATGTATGTTTGTACGGATTTATTACTCTATTTATTTTACTTGTACACATCTATTCCATTTATTTTATCTTGTTAGTATGTTTGGTTTTGTTCTGTCTCCCCCTTTGAGACGGTGAGCCCACTGTTGGGTAGGAGCTGTCTCTATACGTTGCCAACTTGGACTTCCCAAGCGCTTAGTCCAGTGCTCTGCACACAGTAAGCGCTCAATAAATACGATGATTGATTGATGTATATATGTTTGTACATATTTATTACGCTATTTATTTTAATTGTACATATGTATTCTATTTATTTTATCTTGTTAGTATGTTTGGTTTTGTTCTCTGTCTTCCCCCTTTGAGACTGTGAGCCCACTGTTGGGTAAGGACTGTCTCTATATGTTGCCAACTTGGACTTCCCAAGCGCTTCGTACAGTGCTCTGCACACAGTAAGCGCTAAATAAATACAATTGATTGATGTACATATGTTTGTGCATATTTATTACTCTTTATTTTACTTGTACATATCTATTCTATTTATTTCATTTTGTTAGTATGTTTGGTTTTGATCTCCGTCTCCCCCTTTGAGACTGTGAGCCCACTGTTGGGTAGGGGCTGTCTCTATATGTTGCCGACTTGGACTTCCCAAGCACTTAGTACGGTGCTCTGCACACAGTAAGCGCTCAATAAATACGACTGAATGATTGATTGATTGTTCTGGATGGTGAGCCCGCGGTTGGGTAGGGACCGTCTCTCTACGTTGCCAACTGGGACTTCCCAAGCGCTCGGTCCAGTGCTCTGCACACAGTCGGCGCTCAAGCCATACGATCGAATGAATGAATGAATGGTCGATTTCTTTGGTCAGTTATGTGCGTCTTCTAGACTGTCAGCCCGTTGTTGGGCAGGGACCCTCTCTCTATACGTCGGCCTTCCTAGGCGCTTAGGACAGTGCTCTGCGGAACCCCTGTGCTCTTTTAACTGTTCCATTTATTTTGTCAATGATGTGCGGCTTCTAGACTGTGAGCCCGTTGTTGGGTAGGGACCCTCTCTCTATATGTTGGACTTCCTAAGCGCTTAGTACGGTGCTCTGCGGAACCCCTGTGCTCTTTTTACTGTTTTATTTATTTTGTCAATCAATCAAACAATCGTATTTATTGAGCACTTACTGTGTGCAGAGCACTGTACTAAGCGCTTGGGAAGTACAAGTTGTCAATGATGTGCGTCTTCTAGACTGTGAGCCTGTTGTTGGGTAGGGGACGTCTCTCTGTGTTGGACTTCCTAAGCGCTTAGTACGGTGCTCTGCGGAACCCCTGTGCTCTTTTTACTATTCTATTTATTTTGTCAATCAATCAATCGATCGTATTTATTGAGAGCTTACTGTGTGCAGAACACTGTACTAAGAGCTTGGGAAGTACAAGTTGTCAATGATGTGCGTCTTCTAGACTGTCAGCCCGTTGTTGGGCAGGGACCATCTCTCTCCGTTGGACTTCCTAAGCGCTTAGTACGGTGCTCTGCGGAACCCCTGTGCTCTTTTTACTGTTCTATTTATTTTGTCAATCAATCAATCAATCGATTGTATTTATTGAGCGCTTACTGTGTGCAGAGCACTGTACTAAGTGCTTGGGAAGTACAAGTTGTCAATGATGTGCGTCTTCTAGACTGTGAGCCCGCCGTTGGGCAGGGACCGTTTCTCTACGTTGGACTTCCTAAGCGCTTAGTACGGTGCTCTGCGGGACCCCTGTGCTCTTTTTACTGTTCTATTTATTTTGTCAATCAATCAATCGTATTTATTGAGCGCTTACTGTGTGCAGAGCACTGTACTAAGCGCTTGGGAAGTACAAGTTGTCAATGATGTGTGTCTTCTAGACTGTGAGCCCGTTGTTGGGTAGGGGACGTCTCTCTATGCTGGACTTCCTAAGCGCTTAGTATGGTGCTCTGCACACAGTAAGTGCTCAATAAATACGAATGAATGAATGAATCTAGCTTTATTTCTATTTATTCTGACGACTTGACACCTGTCCACGTGTTTCGTTTGGTCGTCTGTCTCCCCCTTCTAGACTGTGAGCCCGTTGTTGGGTAGGGACCGTCTCTCTCTATTGCCGACTTGTGCTTCGCAAGCGCTTAGTCCAGTGCTCTGCACAAAGTAAGCACTCAGTAAATACGATTGAATGAATGAATCTAGCTTTATTTCTATTTATTCTAACGACTTGACACCTGTCCACGTGTTTCGTTTGGTCGTCTGTCTCCCCCTTCTAGACTGTTAGCCCGTTGTTGGGTAGGGACTGTCTCTACCTGTTGCCAACTTGGACTTCCTAAGCGCTTACTGCAGTGCTCTGCACACAGTAAGCGCTCAATAAATACGACTGAATGAATGAAGGAACAGAAGTCCCCTCCCTGCCCAGGAGGGCCAGCCCTGCTCCATTCATTCATTCAATCGTATTGATTGAGCGCTTACTGTGTGCAGAGCACTGGACTAAGCGCTTGGGAAGGACAAGTTGGCAATATATAGAGACGGTCCCTACCCAACAGTGGGCTCCCAGTCTAGAAGGGGATCCCCAGATCCCCGGACCATCACCGGGTGGCCAAATTGGTTCGGCCGGCCACCTGCCTCCACCCGAGAAGCAGCGTGGCTCAATGGATAAGAGCCCGGGCTTTGGAATCAGAGGTCACGGGTTCAAATTCCGGCTCCGCCAATTGTCAGCTGTGTGACTTCGGGCAAGTCACTTCACTTCTCTTAAAAGTCTTCTTAACTTTTCCCCCTTTTAGACTGTGAGCCCACTGTTGGGTAGGGACTGTCTCTATGTGTTGCCAACTTGTACTTCCCAAGCGCTTAGTCCAGTGCTCGGCACACAGTAAGTGCTCAATAAATACGATTGATTGATTGATTGATTGATTCTCTGGGCCTCAGTTACCTCATCTGTAAAATGGGGATTAAGAATGTGAGCCCCCCCGTGGGACAACCTGATCACCTTGTAACCTCCCCAGCGCTTTGAACAGTGCTTTGCACATAGTAAGTGCTTAATAAATGCCATCATCATCATTATTATTATTATTATTATTATCCCCTCCTCAGGCCAGGCCTTGATGACCCCTCCAGCCTCCCCTGGCCGTTTGCCTCAGTTCCCTCATCTGGAAAATGGGGATTAAGACTGTGAGCCCCCCGTGGGACAACTGGTCACCTTGTAACCTCCCCAGCGCTTTGAACAGTGCTTGGCACAGAGTAAGCGCTTAATAAATGCCATCATCATTGTTGTTATTTTTATTATCCCCTCCTCAACCAGGCCTTGATGACCCCTCCAGCCTCCCCTGGCCGATCGCCACTTCACTTCTCTGTGCCTCAGTTCCCTCACCTGGAAAATGGGGATTAAGACTGTGAGCCCCCCGTGGGACAACCTGGTCACCTTGTAACCTCCCCAGCGCTTTGAACAGTGCTTGGCACATAGTAAGCGCTTAATAAATGCCATCATCATTATTATTATTAATATTATCCCCTCCTCAGCCAGTCCTTGATGACCCCTCCAGCCTCCCCTGGCCGTTCGCCACTTAACCTCTCTGTGCCTCAGTTCCCTCATCTGGAAAATGGGGATTAAGACTGTGAGCCCCCCGTGGGACAACCTGGTCACCTTGTAACCTCCCCAGCGCTTTGAACAGTGCTTGGCACATAGTAAGCGCTTAATAAATGCCATCATCATCATTATTATTATTATTATTATCCTTTCCTCAGCCAGGCCTTGATGACCCCTCCAGCCTCCCCTGGCTGTTCACCACTTAACCTCTCTGTGCCTCAGTTCCCTCATCTGGAAAATGGGGATTAAGACTGTGAGCCCCCCGTGGGACAACCTGGTCATCTTGTAACCTCCCCAGCGCTTTGAACAGTGCTTGGCACAGAGTAAGCGCTTAATAAATGCCATCATCATCATTATTATTATTATCCCCTCCTCAACCAGGCCTTGATGACCCCTCCAGCCTCCCCTGGCCGATCGCCACTTCACTTCTCTGTGCCTCAGTTCCCTCACCTGGAAAATGGGGATTAAGACTGTGAGCCCCCCGTGGGACAACCTGGTCACCTTGTAACCTCCCCAGCGCTTTGAACAGTGCTTGGCGCATAGTAAGCGCTTAATAAATGCCATCATCATCATTATTATTATTATTATTATCCTTTCCTCAGCCAGGCCTTGATGACCCCTCCAGCCTCCCCTGGCCGATCGCCACTTAACCTCTCTGTGCCTCAGTTCCCTCATCTGGAAAATGGGGATTAAGACTGTGAGCCCCCCGTGGGTCAACCTGGTCACCTTGTAAGCTCCCCAGCGCTTTGAACAGTGCTTTGCGCATAGTAAGCGCTTAATAAATGCCATCATCATCATTATTATTATTATTATTATCCCCTCCTCAGCCAGGCCTTGATGACCCCTCCAGCCTCCCCCGGCCGATCGCCACTTAACCTCTCTGTGCCTCAGTTCCCTCATCTGGAAAATGGGGATTAAGACTGTGAGCCCCCCGTGGGACAACCCGGTCACCTTGTAAGCTCCCCAGCGCTTTGAACAGTGCTTGGCACAGAGTAAGCGCCTCCCCCCGGGCCCGGCCCCGCTCACCTTGAGCCCGTAGTCCCTGGCCGCCTCCCACACGAACTTCTTGCTGACCCCGCCGGCCCCGATGATGAGCAGGTGCTTGCCCTCCATGAGGCAGCGCGCCGAGCGTCGCAGCATGGTCTCCACCAAGGGTCCGGCCGCCCCCTCGGCCCCGGGCCCGGCCCGCGGCCCCTCCAGGACCCCGCACGCTTCCAGGCACAGGCAGCCGTTCAGCTCCAGGGCCACCAAGGTCAGCCTCTGGCCCACGGCGGTCAGCGCGAAGTCCGCACCTGGAGGGGACGGGCCGGGGTCAATCAATCAATCGATCGTTCTTATTGAGCGCTTACTGTGTGCAGAGCACTGGACAAAGCACTTGGCAACATATTGAGAAGCAGCGTGGCTCAGTGGAAAGAGCCCGGGCTTTGGAGTCAGAGGTCATGGGTTCAAATCCCGGCTCCGCCACTTGTCAGCTGTGGGACTTTGGGCAAGTCACTTCACTTCTCTGAGCCTCAGTGACCTCATCTGTAAAATGGGGATTAAGACTGTGAGCCCCCCGTGGGACAACCTGATCACCCTGTAACCTCCCCAGCGCTTAGAACAGTGCTTGGCACATAGTAAGTGCTTTATAAATGCCTTCATTATATAGAGACGGTCCCTGCCCGACAGTGGGCTCACAGTCTATAAGGGGGAGACAGAGAACAAAACCAAGCATACTAACAAAATAAAATAAATCGAATAGATATGGACAAGTAAAATAAATAAATAAATAGAGTAATAAATCTTATACATATATACAGGTGCTGTGGGGAAGGGAAGGAGGTAAGATGGGGGGGATGGAGAGGGGGACGACGGGGAGAGGAAGGAAGGGGCTGAGTGTGGGAAGGCCTCCTGGAGGAGGTGAGCTCTCAGCAGGGCCTTGAAGGGAGGAAGAGAGCAAGCTTGGCGGATGGGCAGAGGGATTGGGGGCATTCCGGGCCCGGGGGATGATGTGGGCCGGGGGTCGATGGCGGGACAGGTGAGAGCGAGGTACGGTGAGGAGATTAGCGGCGGAGGAGCGGAGGGTGCGGGCTGGGCTGGAGAAGGACAGAAGGGAGGGGAGGTAGGAGGGGGCCAGGGGATGGATGGACAGCCTGGAAGCCCAGGGTGAGGAGTTTCTGCCCGATGCGCAGATTGATTGGTAGCCACTGGAGATTTTCAAGGAGGGGAGTGACATGCCCAGAGCGTTTCTGGACAAAGACAATCCGGGCAGCGGCGTGAAGGATGGATTGAAGTGGGGAGAGACACGAGGATGGGAGATCAGAGAGAAGGCTGGTGCAGTAGTCCAGACAGGGTAGGATGAGACCTTGAACGAGCAGGGTAGTGGTGTGGATGGAGAGGATAGGAGGGTCACGGGGCGGGCGGGTGGACGGGACTCACAGATGAAGTCCGTCTGGGCGTGGGGCCCTCCGCGCTGCTCCGGGGTCAGCGTGGCCTCCATCTCCAGGACGGCGCCCAAGGCTGCTTCCGCCGCCGCCTCCAGTTGCCCCCTCAGCGCCTCAGTGGTCCCGGGCTCGGGCCACCCACACCGGGCCAGCGCCAGCTCCAGCGTCTGGGGCAGGGTCGCCTGATGGCGCAGCGGGCCGTCCGCCCGGCCCACGCCGCACACCACCTGGGCACGCCGCCAGTCAGAGCCCGGCCCGGACCCTCCCCGCCTCCCGGCCCGCTCAAGGCTGTGGCATTTCCCACCTCCACCAACCGTCAGCTGTGTGACTTTGGGCAAGTCACTTCACTTCTCTGGGCCTCAGTTCCCTCATCTGGAAAATGGGGATGAAGACTCTGAGCCCCCTGTGGGACAACCTGATCACCTTGTATCTCCCCCAGCGCTTAGAACAGTGCCTGGCACAAAGTAAGCACTTAACAAATACCATCGTTATTACCTCATTTGTAAAATGGGGATGAAGATTGTGAGCCCCACGTGGGACAACCGGATGACCTTGTATCTCCCCCAGCGCTTAGAACAGTGCTTGGCACATAGTAAGCGCTTAACAAATACCATCATTATTATTACTTCATCTGTAAAATGGGGATGAAGACTGTGAGCCCCCCCTGAGGGACAACCTAATCGCCTTGTAACCTCCCCAGGGCTTAGAACAGTGCTTTGCACATAGTAAGCGCTTAATCAATGCCATCATTATTATTATTATTAAGTGCTCAAGGGAAGTGAGAAGTGCTCAAGAGAAGCAGCGTGGCTCAGTGGAAAACAGCCCGGGCTTTGGAGTCAGAGGTCAAGGGTTCAAATTCCGGCTCCACCAATTGTCAGCTGTGGGACTTTGGGCCGGTCACTTCACTTCTCTGGGCCTCAGTTCCCTCATCTGTAAAATGGGGATTAAGACTGTGAGCCCCCCGCGGGACAACCTGATCACCTCATATCCACACCAGAGCTTAGAGCTGTGCTTTGCATATAGTAAGCGCTTAACAAATACCATTATTATTATTAGTATTCTCTGGGCCTCAGTTCCCTCATCTGTAAAACGGGGATGAAGACTGTGAGCCCCCCGTGGGACAACCTGATCACCTTGTATCCCCCCAGCGCTTAGAACAGTGCTTTGCATATAGTAAGCACTTAACAAATACCATCATTATTATTATTATTATTATTATTCTCTGGGCCTCAGTTCCCTCATCTGTAAAACGGGGATGAAGACTGTGAGCCCCCCGTGGGACAACCTGATCACCTTGTATCCCCCCAGCGCTTAGAACGGTGCTTTGCACAAAGTAAGCGCTTAACAAATACCAACATCATTATTATTATTATTATAATTATTCTCTGGGCCTCAGTTCCCTCATCTGTAAAACGGGGGTGAAGACCGTGAGCCCACCGTGGGACAACCTGATCACCTTGTATCCCCCCGGCGCTCAGAACAGTGCTTTGCATGTAGTAAGCGCTTAACAAATACCATCATTATTATTATTAAGTGCTATGTGCCCAGCACGGTACTAAACGCTGGGATAATAATAATAATAACAACGGCGTTTGTTAAGCGCTTACTATATGCACCATTCTAAGCGCTGGGGGAATAATAATAATAATTTTGGCATTTGTTAAGCGCTTACTATGTGCAAAGCGCTGTTCTAAGCGCTGGGGAGGATACAAGGTGATCAGGTTGTCCCCCGTGGGGCTCACAGTCTTCATCCCCATTTTCCAGATGAGGGGACTGAGGCCTAGAGAAGTGAAGTGACTTCAGTCTTCATCCCCATTTTCCAGATGAGGGAACTGAGGCCCAGAGAAGTGAAGTGACCTGCCCAAAGTCACACAGCTGACAATGGGCGGAGCTGGGATTTGAACCCATGACCTCTGACTCCAAAGCCCGGGCTCTTTTCCACTGAGCTACGCTGCTTCTCTGCAAGCAAGATGGACACAAGATGACACAGCCTAAAGGGAAGGTGCTTTATCTCCCTTCCGCAGGTGAGGAGGCGGAGGCCCCAAGAAGTGACTCGGCCAAGGTCACCCCAAAGGCCGGGGGACGAGAATCTGGGGCTGACCCGGGCTCTTTATTAATAATAATAATAATAATAATAATAATAATAATGGCATTTATTAAGCGCTTACTATGTGCAAAGCACTGTTCTAAGCGCTGGAGAAGTTACAAGGTGATCAGGTTGTCCCACAGGGGGCTCACAGTCTTCATCCCCATTTTCCAGATGAGGGAACTGAGGCCCAGAGAAGTGAAGTGACCTGCCCAAAGTCGCAGAGCTGGGATTTGAACCCATGACCCCTGACTCCCAAGCCCAAGCTCTCCCCACTGAGCCACGCCGCCCCACCAAGTCACGTCGCAGGGAAGCAGCGTGGCTCAGTGGAAAGAGCCCGGGCTTCGGGGTCAGAGGTCACGGGTTCGAATCCCAGCTCCGCCACATGTCTGCTGTGTGACCTTGGGCAAGTCACTTCACTTCTCTGAGCCTCGGTGACCTCATCCGTCAAATGGGGATGAAGACTGGGAGCCCCACGTGGGACAACCTGATCACCTTGTATCCCCCCAGCGCTTAGAGCAGTGCTCTGCACATAGTAAGCGCTTAACAAATGCCAACGTTATTATTATCGCTGGTCGTTGGTCAGGGACCCCGAGGGTTGGGAGGTTTCCCCTTCGTGGCCCACCCGCACCCCCGGGACCCGCCGGGGCAGGAGGGTTGGGAGGGAGGCCGGTCGAGGCCCGGGTCTCGGGTTCGAGCCGTCACCTGGCTGAGGAGCGGCCGGTCTCCCTGCGTCCGGCAGACCACGGTGCAGATGCGGAGGGCCAGGTCTGGGTCCGGGCGGGAGCGGCCTAGCCGGGGAGGGCCCAGGTGAGGGCCGGGGGCCTAGGCCCGCGCCGCATCCCCCTCCGCCCGGCCCGGCCGTACCTCCTCATCATCATCAATCGTATTTATCGAGCGCTTACTACGCGCAGAGCACCGGACTAAGCGCTTGGGAAGTCCAAATTGGCAACATCTAGAGACGGTCCCTACCCACCAGTGGGCTCACAGTCTAAAAGGGGGGGACAGAGAACAAGACCAAACATACTGACCGAATAAAATTAATAGAATAGATAGGTACAAGTAAAATAAATCTGTACAAACATCTATACGTATATCCAGGTGCTGTGGGGAAGGGAGGGAGGTAAGATGGAGGGGATGGGGAGGTGGAGGAGGGGGAGAGGAAGGAAGGGGCTGAGTGTGGGAGCCCCGTACCTGCGGCGGGGTCGGGCCCACCCGGGGCGGCGGGGCGCAGGGGCCGGGCCGGGGGGCACACGGCCTCCACCAGGACGCTCTCTTCCTCCTCCAGCCTCTCCAGGAGCAGGAGCACGGCGCGAACCACCGGGGTGGGCTCCCCCCGCGGGTGCAGGCTCAGGGCGCCGGCCCCGCGCCAACGCCAACCGCTCGGCTTCACGGCCACCTGGCAGGGGACGGGGGCGGGGGTGGCGGGCCCGGGGAAGGCCTCCTCCCCGCCCTAGGGAGCAAATCCCTCCCCGAGCCCCGACGGTTCCCCGGGGAGAGGCCACGGGCGATGGCGGGGGGGTCTTCCTTTCATAATAATAACGGCATTTATTAAGCGCTTACTCTGTGCCAAGCACTGTTCTAAGCGCTGGGGGGGGATGCAAGGTGATCAGTTTGTCCCGCATGGGGCTCACTGTCATAATCCCTATTTTCCAGATGAGGTAACAGGCTCAGAGAAGTGAAGTGACTTGCCCAAGGTCACACAGCAGACGTGCGGCGGAGCCGGGATTGGAACCCCTGACCTCTGGCTCCAAAGCCCGGGCTCTTCCCACTGAGCCACGCCGCTTCTTTCATCATCATCATCATCAATTGTGTTTATTGAGCGCTTACTGCGTGCAGAGCACTGGACTAAGTGCTTACCAGCTTTTCACCTAGGGTGGCCCCTTACCTGGCAGGCCGCCCCCAGGGCCTCCGACTTCAGGAAGGCCTCCACCTCTTCCCGGACCCGCCCCTCCTGCCCTTCCTTGCCACCCAGCTCCGCCACGTGCAGGCCCGGGGCGCCGGCGGCCGCCTGCTGCAGCCGCGTCGACGGCTTGTAGGCGAAGGCCAGGGTGGGGGGCACGGCCGGCCCGCCGGCCCGGGCCAGCAGCAGCCGGGTCACCAGCCGGTCCTCCAGCAGCCGCGCCAGCTCCGCCGAGCCCCCCGTGGGGCAGGCCAGCCCCCGCGCCAGCTCGCCCGCCTCCCGGCCGCCCCCCGCCCCCGGGCCCCAGTTGGCCAGGAAGTAGGTGGCGCGACGCGGGGGCGCAAACTCCTGCAGCAACGTGAGCCCCCCGCGGTGGAAGGCCACGGCCTTGGCCACCAGCAAGGACGACTCCCCGGGCCGCCCGGCCAGCGGGGCCTTGGCCAGCCACCTCGGGGACAGGCACAGCAGCATGTTTCCTGCGGGGGGGAGCGGGAGCACCTCAAGGCGGGGGCGGCCGTCCCAAGCCCGGGGTCCGACCCGCCCCTCGGAATGCCGCCCGCCTCCCGGGAATCCCCAGCTGTCGAGGCCGGAATGCGGGGCAGCTGCCCGGGCCCGGGGTATTTTGGGAATGGCCGGGGCCGCCAGCTCACGTGGCCTTTTCCATAGGTCAGGGCCCCTCCCACGGGGGCGGTCGCCCTCCGGCAGCGTGGCGACGGGCGGCGGGCGGCCGGTCCCACCCTCGCCCGGGCTCCCGTCCCGGCCCTGGAGTTCCCCGGGGGCCCGGCCTTACCTGGGCTCTGGGTCCCCCCTTCCAGCAGGACCGACAGGAAGGAACTGGGTGACCCCAGGACACAGAGGGTCACCTCAGCCCCAGGGCAGCCTGGAAAGACAGGTCGTGGTCTCGTGGCCCGCTCGCCCCGGCCCTGCTCCGGCTCCTCCGCCCTCCCTGCCCCACACCGCGCCGTGGCGGTCCCAGTCTTGCCCTCCTGGAAAGTCCAGCCGTCCGTCCACCCGGTGTCTGAGCCTCTCCCTTAGGGGTGACGTGCCGCCCCCTCAGACCCGGGCCTGGGGTACCTTGCTGGGGCCGCGCGGTGTGGTCGGCCGTCTCGGGGAGCCCGGCCTGCTGCAGGCAGCTCTGCAGCAGGTCGTAGTAGTAGGTGGTCCAAGCTCGGTCCGCCTCCCCTTCCGGGGCCCCCTTGCAGTCCAGGCTCACGTCCCGGCGCCAGGAGCCCCGAAGGGAGATGTGCGGGGGCAGCCCTTCCCCTCCGCCCTGCTCCCCGGCCCCTTCCCGTTCCTCCTCTTGGTCCTTGGAGCCTCCGGGCAGCTCCCAGTCCGGTCCCATATGTTCCAGGGACAGCTGCGGGAGGGGGCCGGGGGGTTGGCACCAGCCTTGGGCCCGGGGCGGCGGGGGGAGAGGGCACCCTGAGGCTAGGGGCTTCAGGGATTTCCGGATGAGGACTCAAACCGGGCTCGGCATCTTGGGGGATGGAGTGGAAGAGGCCCCAGGTAGCCGTAAGGCCGGGGGCCAGTGGGAAAACACCAAGGAGAGAGGCCCTTAGGAGTCACCACGAGGAGGAGGAGGAGGCCTAGGACCACTGGGATCCCTTGTGGAACGGGAAAAGCCCTGGCAGAAGGGGTCCACAGAGCGGTCGTCGACCGTGGGGCGGCTCCTCAATCACCGGTACTCCAGCCGGGACCGAGCCCCCCACCCCATTCCCATCCCTCTGGGAAATCCACCTTGGAGGGACCCACCCGGCGGGACTCCGGGGGTGAGTGGAGGTGGGAGAAGGGGGCGGAGGGGGCTCTGCGGATCACTGGGGACCGAGGACGGAGACGAGATGGACAGAGTGGAGGAGAGGAAAAGGGGGGAGGCAGGAGAACTCAAATTCCAACGGAGAGGGAGCGAAAAGGAGGGTGGGACTCACCATCTCTGCAAGTGGAAATTCTGAGGTGGAGGTGGAGGGGGAGAGAGGGAGGGAAAGAAAGAGAACGGCACCTCAGCGCAAGGAGCGGGATAGGGAGGGGGCGTTGGGATGCACGGGGCAGGCTACGGTAGACTGTGAGCCCACTGTTGGGTAGGGACCGTCTCTATATGTTGCCAACTTGGACTTCCCAAGCGCTTAGTCCAGTGCTCTGCACACAGTCAGCGCTCAATAAATTTGATTGATCAGAGTGGCAAGGCCACGGCGAGCTTAATGAGGGGAAGAGCCTAGGCCAAGCGGTCCTCCCTCCCTCCCTGGGCCCGGACGTTCCCGAGGGGAAGGGTTTTCCAAGAGACAAGTCTCTGGTGGGCTGCGGGTTTGTGTCGCGCCCGCTGATTTGGTGCCAGGCCCTGGTTGGGGGCAACCCAGGCCTTCAAGACCGGCCCGTCTTGAGTGGCTGCCCAGGGGCTGGGGGCAGGTCACCTTGAGGCCCAAATATAGAACGGGTCCCTCCCTCCCTTCCGTCCCCCACCCAAGGGGGGGGAAGAGTCCTCGGACCCAAGGGGCGGCAGGTTCAAACCCACGGCTCGGGTCCCCGCGGCCCCCGGCCCCGTCCGGGGCCCCCCGAGTCGGCGGGAGGTGGTCCCCGTGTCCTAGGTGGTGCCTCGATGACACCCCTGGACTCTCGGGTCAGGGCTGGGGCCCGTCACAAGGGACTGTGAGCCCGCTGTTGGGTAGGGACTGTCTCTATGGGTTGCCAACTTGTCCTTCCCAAGCGCTTAGTACAGTGCTGTGCACACAGTAAGCGCTCAATAAACACGACTGATTGATTGGCTGCGTGGTGGGATGTGTGGAACGGGGCTGGGGGGGGATGTGTGCATTCTTCTAGACTGTGAGCCCACTGCTGGGTAGGGACCAGCATATACATTGATATGTATACACCTGTATATATGTTTGTACATGTTTATTACCTTATTTCTTTTACTTGTACATATCTATTCTATTTATTTTCTTTTGTTAGTATGTTTGGTTCGGTTCTCTGTCTCCCCCTTTTAGACTGTGAGCCCACTGTTGGGTCGGGACTGTCTCTATATGTTGCCAACTTGGACTTCCCAAGCGCTTAGTACAGTGCTCCGCACACAGTAAGCACTCAATAAATACAATTGATTGATATGTATATACGTTTGTACATGTTTATTACTTTATTTATTTTACTTGTACATATCTATCCTATTTATTTTCTTTTGTTAGTATGTTTGGTTTGGTTCTCTGTCTCCCCCTTTTAGACTGTGAGCCCACTGTTGGGTCGGGACTGTCTCTAGATGTTGCCAACTTGGACTTCCCAAGCGCTTAGTACAGTGCTCTCCACACAGTAAGCGCTCAATAAATACAATTGATTGATATGTATATACCTGTATATATGTATATATGTTTGTACATATTTATTACTTTATTTTACTTGTACATATCTATTCTATTTATTTTAGTTTGTTAGTATGTTTGGTTTTGTTCTGTCTCCCCCTTTTAGACTGTGAGCCCACTGTTGGGTCGGGACTGTCTCTATATGTTGCCAACTTGGACTTCCCAAGCACTTAGTACAGTGCTCTGCACACAGTAAGCGCTCAATAAATACGATTGATTGAAGATTGATTGATTGACCGTCTCTATATGTTGCCAACTTGGACTTCCCATGCGCTTAGTACAGTGCTCTGCACACAGTAAGCGCTCAATAAATACGATTGATTGAAGATTGATTGATTGACCGTCTCTATATGTTGCCAACTTGGACTTCCCATGCGCTTAGTACAGTGCTCTGCACACAATAAGCACTCAATAAATACGATTGATTGATTGATTGATTTGACATTCAGTGAGAAATAACAACCAACTAAGCGTCTTATCGGAGGCCCCGGGCTCTGGGCCCACTTAGGCCCAAGAACCCAGACGCCCCGCGTCCAGGGCTACACTGACACCTCCCCTCCTCTCCTCGGGTTCCCGGCCGTGGGAAGAAGGTCGGCTGAGGAATCAGAGAAGCGGCGTGGTTCGGTGGAAAGAGCCCGGGTTTTGGAGTCGGAGGTCACGGGTTCAAATCCCGGCTCCGCCAACTGTCAGCCGGGTGACTTTGGGCCAGTCGCTTCACTTCTCTGGGCCTCAGTGGCCTCGTCTGTCAAATGGGGATGAAGACTGTGAGCCCCCCCGTGGGACAACCTGATCCCCTTGTAACCTCCCCAGCGCTTAGAACAGTGCTTTGCACCTAGTAAGCGCTTAATAAAATGCCATCATTATTACTATTATTCTCTGTGCCTCTTCTGTCATATGGGGATGAAGACTATGAGCCCCCCATGGGACAATCTGATCCCCTTGTAACCTCCCCAGCGCTTAGAGAAGCAGCGCGGCTCAGTGGGAAGAGCCCGGGCTTTGGAGTCAGAGGTCACGGGTTCGAATCAGGGCTCCGCCATATGTCTGCTGTGTGACCTTGGGCAAGTCATTTCACTTCTCTGAGCCTCAGTTCCTTCATCTGTCAAATGGGGATGAAGACTGTGAGCCCCACGTGGGACAACCTGCTCACTTTGTATCCCCCCCCCCAGCGCTTAGAATGGTGCTTTGCACATAGTAAGCACTTAACAAATACTATCATTATTATTATTATTAGAACAGTGCTTTGCCCAGAGTAAGCGCTTAACAGATTTATTATTATTATTATTATTATTATTATTATTATTATTATTACCGGGGAAGGAGAAGCAGAGGGGGAGATGCCCCTGTGTGCAGGGTGGGAGAGGCAGGAGGGGACAGGGTAAACGGTCCTTGTAACCTCCCCAGTGCTTAGAACAGTGCTTTGCACATAGTAAGCGCCTAACAAACGCCATCATCATCATTATTATCGTGTCATCCTCGACTCTGCTAATATGTTTTGTTTTGTTGTCTGTCTCCCCCTCCTAGACTGTGAGCCCGCTGTTGGGTAGGGACCATCTCTATTTGTTGCCGACTTGTACTACCCAAGCGCTTAGCACAGTGCTCTGCACACAGTAAGCGCTCAATAAATACGATTGAATGAATGAATGAATAGAACAGTGCTTTGCCCAGAGTAAGCACTTAACAGATACCATTATTTTTATTATATTATTATTATTATTATCGGGGAAGGAGGAGCAGAGGAGGAGACGCCCCTGTGTGCGGGGTGGGAGAGGCAAGAGGGGACAGGGGAAACGGACCTTATAACCTCCCCGGCGCTTAGAACAGTGCTTTGCACATAGTAAGCGCTTAATAAATGCCTTTATTATTATTATTATTAGAACAGTGCTTTGCCCAGAGTAAGCGCTTAACAGATACCATCATTATTATTATTATTATCAGGGAAGGAAGAGCAGAGGAGGAGATGCCCCTGTGTGCGGGGTGGGAGAGGCGGGAGGGGACAGGGGAAACCTCCCCAGAGCTTAGAACAGTGCTTTGCACATAGTAAGCGCTTAACAAATGCCATTATTATTATTATTAGAACAGTGCTTTGCCCAGAGTAAGCGCTTAACAGATACCATCATTATTATTATTATTATTATCGGGGAAGGAGGAACAGAGGAGGAGATGCACCTGTGTGCGGGGTGGGAGAGGCGGGAGGGGACAGGGGAAACCTCCCCAGCGCTTAGAACAGTGCTTTGCACACAGTAAGCGCTTAACAAATGCCATCATCATCATTATTATGGTGTCATCCTCGACTCTGCTAATATGTTTTGTTTTGTTGTCTGTCTCCCCCTCCTAAACTGTGAGCCTGTTGTTGCGTAGGGACCGACTCTGTTGCCAACTTGTACTTCCCAAGCGCTTAGCACAGTGCTCTGCACACAATAAGCGCTCAATAAATACGATTGAATGAATGAATGAATGATTAGAACAGTGCTTTGCCCAGAGTAAGCGCTTAACAGATACCATCATTATTATTATTATTATTGGGGAAGGAGAAGCAGAGGAGGAGATGCCCCTGTGTGCGGGGTGGGAGAGGCGGGAGGGGACAGGGGAAACCTCCCCAGCGCTAAGAACAGTGCTTTGCACATAGTAAATGCTTAATAAATTCCATTATTATTATTATTATTATTTAATAACAATTAAATTATTATTAAAGGGAAGGGGGAAGAGGGAAGGGGGAGAGAGGAGGGGTGGCGGGGCAGACCCCTGGTCGTTGATCCTTTTTCCCCGGCCTAGACCCCCCCTTCCCCTCCCTTTGAGGAGCTAAGAGGCTGGACTGTGAACCCAATCAATCAATCATATTTATTGAGCGCTTACTGTGTGCACAGCACTGTACTAAGCGCTTAGGAAGTCCAAGTTGGCAAAATCTAGAGACAGTCCCTACCCAACAGTGGGCTCACAGTCTAGAACGGGGAAGACAGAGAACAAAACAAAACATATTAACAAAATAAAATAAATAGAATAGCCCAACAGTGGGCTCACAGTCTAGAAGGGGGAGACAGAGAACAAAACAAAAAGATATTAACAAAATAAAATAAATAGCAATAGCCCACTGTTGGGTAGGGACCGTCTCTAGATGTTGCCAACTTGGACTTCCCAAGTGCTTAGTCCAGTGCTCTGCACACAGTAAGCGCTCAATAAATACGATTGATTGATTGCTTGATTGGCCGTTGGGACCCCTCCTTCAGCCCCGGGTTGCCCCAATCAATCAATCAATCGTATTTATTGAGCGCTTACTGTGTGCAGAGCACTGTACTAAGCGCTTGGGAAGTACAGGTCGGCAACATATAGAAACAGTCCCTACCCGACAGTGGGCTCACAGTCCAAAAAGGGGGGGACAGAGAACAAAACCAAACATACTAACAAAATAAAATAAATAGAATAGATATGTACAAGTAAAATAAATAAATAAATAGGGTAATAAATATGTACAAACATATATACATCTATACAGGTGCTGTGGGGAAGGGAAGGAGGTAAGACGGGGGGGATGGACAGGAGCTAAGGAGGCTGGACTGTGAGCCCAATCAATCATATTTATTGAGCGCTTACTGTGTGCAGAGCACTGTACTAAGTGCTTGGGAAGTACAAGTTGGCAACATATATAGAGACAGTCCCTACCCAACAGTGGGCTCACAGTCTAGAAGGGGGAGACAGAGAACAAAACAAAACACATTAACAAAATAAGATAAATAGAATAGCCCACTGTTGGGTAGGGCGCTTACTGTGTGCAGAGCACTGTACTAAGCGCTTGGGAAGTCCAAGTTGGCAACATATAGAGACAGCCCCTACCCAACAGTGGGCTCACAGTCTAGAAGGGGGAGACAGAGAACAAAACAAAACGTATTAACAAAATAAAATAAATAGAATAGCCCACTGTTGGGTAGGGCGCTTACTGTGTGCAGAGCACTGTACTAAGCGCTTGGGAAGTCCAAGTTGGCAACATATAGAGACAGCCCCTACCCAACAACGGGCTCACAGTCTAGAAGGGGGAGACAGACAACAAAACAAAACATATTAACAAAACAAAATAAATAGCAATAGCCCACTGTTGGGTAGGGACCGTCTCTAGCTGTTGCCAACTTGGACTTCCCAAGCGCTTAGTCCAGTGCTCTGCACACAGTAAGCGCTCAATAAATACGATTTATTGATTGATTGATGGCTTGATGGGCCGTTGGGACCCCTCCTCCAGGCCCGGGTTGCCCCCTCCCCAGTTGCTGGCCCAGATCCCGGGGCCGGGGGCCGGGGGGTACCTGGCTGAGCGGGCGAGGTGGCTCGGTGGGGGTAAATCGAGGCTCGTCCGGGCACCTGTGACCCGGGATTTAGTGGCCCGGGCTTTTTATAGAAAGCAGGAGGAGGCTGGAGAGGGGAGGGACTGGTCCTGTGTACCCAGGGATGGGAGGGGCCTAAGCCACCGTCCTTCCCTCGGTTCGTCCAGTCGAGCGGATTTGGGGAGCGCTTCCTCTAAAAATCATCATCATAATAACCAATCAGTCGTATTTATTGAGCGCCTACTGTGTGCAGAGCACTGGACTAAGCGCTTGGGAAGTCCAAGTTGGCAACATAGAGAGACAGTCCCTACCCAACAGTGGGCTCCCAGTCTAGAAGGGGGAGACAGAGAACAAAAGCAAACGTACTAACAAAATAAAATAAAGAGAAGCGATAGGTACAAGTAAAATAAATAAATAAATAGAGTAATAACTATGTACAAACATATATATATGATGTATATATATATATACATATAATCGTGTATACATATAATCATCATCAATCGTATTTATTGAGCGCTTACTATGTGCAGAGCAATCATATAATATATATAATCTATATATATGCTACATATATATGATCTATATGATATATGATATATAGATCATATATATGCATATATATGACATATGATAAATAGATCATATATGCGTATATATGCACGTATATATGTATATATGTATATATATGATATACGTGTATATGTGTGTATGTATATATGATATATATGATGTATATATGTATATATGATGATGATGATCATCGTCATCATCATCATCAATCGTATTTATTGAGCGCTTACTGTGTGCAGAGCACTGGACTAAGCGCTTGGGAAGTACAAGTTGGCAACATATAGAGACAGTCCCTACCCAACAGTGTTCTCACAGTCTAAAAGGGGGAGGATATATGTATATATATATGTATATATATGTATATATGTGTATATATATAATCATATAATCGTATATATGCATATAATCGTATAAGTACGATTGATTGATATATACATATATACAGGTGCTATAACAACTATGGCATTTGTTCATTCTTTCATTCATTCATTCATTCAACCAAATTTATTAAGCGCTCACTGTGTGCAGAGCAACTGGACTAAGCAGCGTGGCTCAATGGAAAGAGCCCGGGCTTTGGAGTCGGAGGTCATGGGTTCAAATCCCGGCCCTGCCCATTGTCAGCTGGGTGACTTTGGGCGAATCACTTCACTTCTCTGGGCCTCATTCCCTCATCTGGAAAATGGGGATGAAGACTGTGAGCCCCACGTGGGACAACCTGAACACCTTGTATCCCCCCCAGCGCTTAGAACAGTGCTTTGCACATAGTAAGCACTTAATAAATGCTATTATTATTATTATTATTATTATTACTAAATGCTTGGTAAGTCCAAGTTGGCAACATATAGAGACGGTCCCTACCCAACAGTGGGCTCACAGTCTAGAAGTCTTCAATCAATCAATCGTATTTATTGAGCGCTTACTGTGTGCAGAGCACTGGACTAAGCGCTTGGGAAGTCCAAGTTGGCAACATCTAGAGACGGTCCCTACCCAACAACGGGCTCACAGTCTAGAAGTCTTCACTTCTCTGGGCCTCAGTTACCTCATCTGGAAAATAAGGACCAAGACTGTGAGCCCCCCATGGGCCAACCTGATCACCTTGTAACCTCCCCAGCGCTTAGAACAGTGCTTAGCACATAGTAAGCACTTAATAAATGCCATCATTATTATTATTATTATTAAGCGCTTGGGAAGTCCAGTTAAACAATTACTATGTGCAAAACACCTCTCTAAGCGCTGGAGAGGATACAAAGTGATCAGGTTGTCCCACGGGGGGCTCCCAGTCTTCATCCCCATTTTAATAATAATAATAATGGCATTTATTAAGCACTTACGATGTGCTAATAATTATAATAATAATGGTGGCATTTATTAAACACTTACTGTGCGCAAAGCACTGCAATCTCACTCTGGGGAGATTACAAGGAGATCAGGTTGTCCCACGGAGGGCTCACAGTCTTCATCCCCATTTTACTACTACTAATAATAATGGCATTTATTAAGCACTTACTATGTTCAAATAATAATAATAATAATGGTGGCATTTATTCAGCATTTACTGTGTGCAAAGCACTGCAATCTCACGCTGGGGAGATTACAGGAAGATCGGGTTGTCCCACGGGGGGCTCACAGTCTTCATCTGCATTTTAATAATAATAATAACGGCATTTATTAAGCGCTTACTATGTGCAAATAATAATAATGATAATAATGGTGGCATTTATTAGGCACTTACTATGTGCAAAGCACTGCAATCTCACGCTGGTGAGATTACAAGGAGATCAGGTTGTCCCACGGGGGGCTCACAGTCTTCATCCCCATTTTAATAATAATAATAGCAGTGGCATTTATTAAGCACTTGCTATGTGCAAAGCACTGCAATCTCACGCTGGGGAGATTACATGGAGATCAGGTTGTCCCACGGGGGGCTCACAGTCTTCATCCCCATTTTAACAATAATAATGATGATGATGATAATAATAATAATAATAATAATGGTGGCATTTATTAAGCACTTACTATGTGCAAAGCACTGCAATCTCACGCTGGGAAGATTACAAGGAGATCAGGTTGTCCCACTGGGGGCTCAAAGTCTTCATCCCCATTTTAATAATAATAATGATGGTGGCATTTATTAAGCACTTACTATGTGCAAAGCACTGCAATCTCACGTTGGGGAGATTACAAGGAGATCAGGTTGTCCCATGGGGGGCTCACAGTCTTCATCCCCATTTTGATAATAATAATAATAATGGTGGCATTTATTAAGCACTTACTATGTGCAAAGCACTGCAATCTCACGTTGGGGAGATTACAAGGAGATCAGGTTGTCCCACGGGGGGCTCACAGTCTTCATCCCCATTTTAATAATAATGGTGGCATTTATTAAGCACTTACTATGTGCAAAGCACTGTAATCTCACGTTGGGGAGATTACAAGATCAGGTTGTCCCACGGGGGGCTCACAGTCTTCATCCCCATTTTCCAGATGAGGTCACTGAGGCCCAGAGAAGTGAAGTGACTTGCCCAAAGTCACACAGCTGACAAGGGGCGGAGCCGGGATTTGAACCCAGGACCTCTGACTCCCAAGCCCGTGCTCGTTCCACTGAGCCAAGCTGCTTCTCTGTGTGCAGAGCACTGTAATAAGCGCTTGGGAAGACTTGGACTCGGGAACAGATAGAGACGGTCCCTACCCAACAACGGGCTCACGGGCTAGAAGGGGAAGACAGACAACAAACCAAAACAAATATCGATACCATCAAAATAGATAAATATGTATATATCTTCAGGACATCTCCATCTGGATTTTTCCTCTCCTCCTCCTTCTCCCCTCCCATCCTCTTCCCTACCCCCTTCCTCTCCCCACAGCACTTGTATATATTTGTACATATTTATTACTCTATTTTATTTGTACATATTTACCACTCTATTTTATTAATGATGGGTATATAGCTATAATTCTATTTATTCTGACGCCTGTCTACTTGTTTCGTTTTGTTGTCCATCTCCCCCTTCTAGACTGCGAGCCCATTGTTGGGCAGGGACCGTCTCTATATGTCGCCGACTTGTACTTGTCCAGTGCTCTGCACACAGTAAGCGCTCAATAAATACAATTGAATGAATGAATGAATTTATTGACTGCTTACTGTGTGCAGAGCACTGTACTAAATGCTTGGAAAATACAATTCAGCAACATATAGAGACAGTCCCTACCCAAAAACGGGCTCACAGTCTAGAAGGGAGAGACAGACAGCAAAACAAAACAAGTAGACAGGCGTCAATGCCATCAAAATAAATGGAATTATAGCTATATACACCTTATTAATAAAATAGATATAGAAATAATTATGTACATGTATTATGTACTAGGAGCCCCTTCTAGACCGTGAGCCCGTTGCTAGGTAGGGACCATCTCTATATGTTGCCAACTTGTACTTCCCAAGCGCTTAGTACAGTGCTCTGCACACAGTAAGCGCTCAATAAATACGACTGAATGAATGACAAGGGGGGGGGGGGCTCAGTGTGGGAAGTCTTCCTGGAGGAGGTGAGCTCTCAGTAGGGCTTTGGAGGGAGGGAGAGCCCGGGCTTTGGAGTCAGAGGTCACGGGTTTGAATCCCGGCTCCACCACTTATCAGCTGTGTGACTTTGGGCAAGTCACTTCACTTCTCTGGGCCTCAGTTACCTCATCTGGAAAATGGGGATGAAGACTGTGAGCCCCCCGTGGGACAACCTGATCACCTTGTTAACCTCCCCAGGGCTTAGAACAGTGCTTTGCACATAGTAAGCGTTTAATAAATGCTATCATTATTATTATTATTATTATTATTAGAGGGGCAGGCTCACAGTCTAGAAGTCTACACAGTCTACATATTCCCACTCCCAAAGAACTTCCAGTGGTTGCCCGTTCACCTCCCCATCAGACAAAAACTCCTCGCCAACCGCTTTGGAGCACTCAATCAGCCCACCCCCTCCTACCTTACCTCGTTGATTTAATAATAATAATGATGGCATTTATTAAGCGCTTCCTATGTGCAAAGCACTGTTCTAAGCGCTGGGGAGGTTACAAGGTGATCGGGTTGTCCCACGGCGGGGCTCACAGTCTTCATCCCCATTTGACAGACGAGGGAGCTGAGGCCCAGAGAAGTGAAGTGATTTGCCCAAAGTCACACAGCTGACAAGCGGCGGAGCCGGGATTTGAACCCGTGACCTCTGACTCCAAAGCCCGGGCTCTTTCCACTGAGCCACGTGATTTCCCACAGTTATCCAGCCCACACACTTCGCTCCTCTAACGCCAACCTATTCACTGTACCTTGACCTCGTCTAGCTCACTGCCAAACCCGTACCCACAATCATCAATCAATCAATCGTATTTATTGAGCGCTTACTGTGTGCAGAGCACTGTACTAAGCGCTTGGGAAGTCCAAGTTGGCAACATCTAGAGACAGTCCCTACCCAACAGTGGGCTCACAGTCTAGAAGGGGGAGACAGAGAACAAAACCAAACATACTAACAAAATAAAATAAATATCATCCCGTCATCATGTCATCCCACGGCTCGGTGGAAAGAGCGAGGGCTTGGGAGTCAGAGGTCATGGGTTCGAATCCCGGCTCTGCCACTTGTCAGCTGTGTGACCTTGGGCAAGCCACTTAACTTCTCTGTGCCTCAGTTACCTTATCTGCAAAGTGGGAATTAAGACTGTGAGCCCCAAGTGGGCAAGCCACTTAACTTCTCTGTGCCTCAGTTACCTTATCTGCAAAATGGGAATTAAGACTGTGAGCCCCAAGTGGGACAACCTGATCACCTTGTAGCCCCCCCAGCGCTTAGAACAGTGCTTTGCACATAGTAAGCGCTTAAGAAATACCACCATTATTATTATTATTATTAAATAGAATAGGTATCCTCTCTCTGGCTTGGAACTCCTTCCACTTCCTATCTGATAGACCACAACTCTCCCCACCCTCAAAGCGTTATTAAAATCACATCTCCTGCTGGAGGCCTTCCCGGATTAAGCCCTCATTTCCCCTAATCCCTCTCCTTCCCGCACCCCGCCTCACTTGGATCTGTCCTTCTTAAACACCTGATATCCACCCCATCCTCAGCCCCACAGCACTTGCGTCCTTATCCGCAATTTATTTCAATGTCTGCCTCCCTCTCTAGACTGCAAGCCCGGTACGGGCAGGGAACATACCTACCGACATTCTCCCAAGTGCTTAGTAGAGTGCTCAGTAAGTGCTCAATAAATGCCAATGATGGATTGATTAGAGTGTAATCAAGAAGATCTCCTCCCGTTTTCTCGCCCTCCGGGCTCGTGTCTCCTCCTGCCTTCAGGACATCTCCACCGGGATGTCTGCCCGCCACCTAAAGCTCAACACATCCAAGACCGAGCTCCTTATCTTCCCTCCCAAACCCTGCCCTCTCCCTGACTTTTCCGTCACTGTGGACGGCACTACCATCCTTCCCGTCTCACAAGCCCGTGACCTTGGTGTCATCCTCGACTCCGCTCTCTCGTTCACCCCACACATCCACGCCGTCACCAAAACCTGCCGGTCTCGCCTCCGCAACATCGCCAAGATCCGCCCTTTCCTCTCCATCCAAACCGCTCCCTTGCTGGTTCAATCTCTCCTCCTATCCCGACTGGATGACTGTACCGGCCTCCTCTCTGATCTCCCATCCTCCTGTCTCTCCCCGCTTCAGTCTATACTTCACTCCGCTGCCCAGATTATCTTTGTGCAGAAATGCTCTGGGCATGTCACTCCCCTCCTCAAAAATCTCCAGTGGCTACCAATCAACCTTCGCATGAAGCAAAAATTCCTCACTCTCGGCTTCCAGGCTGTCCATCCCCTCGCCCCCTCCTACCTCACCTCCCTTCTCTCCTTCTCCATCCCAGCCCGCACCCTCCGCTCCTCTGGTCCCGCTAACTTCCTCAGTGGGCCTCGTTCTCACCCGTCCCGCCATCAACCCCTGGTCTTTTAGACTGTGAGCCCTTTTAGACTGGGAGCCCACTGTTGGGTAGGGACTGTCTCTATATGTTGCCAACTTGTACTACCCAAGCGCTTAGTACAGTGCTCTGCACACAGTAAGCGCTCAATAAATACGATTGATTGATTGATTGATTGATTGGTCCACATCCTACCTCTGGCCCGGAATGCCCTCCCTCCTCACATTCGCCAAACTAGTTCTCTTTACACCTTCAAAGCCCTACTGAGAGCTCACCTCCTCCAGGAGGCCTTCCCAGACTGAGCCCCCTTTTCCTCTTCTCCTTCTCCCCTCCCCATTGCCCCTCCTCCCTCCCTCTGCTCTACCCCCCATTTATTTTATTAATGATGTATATATATATAATTCTATTTATCTATTTTGATGCTATTGACGCCTGTCCACTTGTTTTGTTTTGCTGTCTGTCTCTCCCTTCTAGACTGTGAGCCCGTTGTTGGGTAGGGACAGTCTCCATCTGTTATGTTGCCAACTTGTACTTCCCAAGCACTTAGTACAGTGCTCTGCACACAGTAAGCGCTCAATAAATATGATTGAATGAATGAATGAATGAATCTGTTGCCAAATCGTACTTTCCAAGCGCTTAGCACAGTGCTCTGCACACAGTAAGCGCTCAATAAATATAATTATTTATATTATATTTCATTCAATCGCATTTATTGAGCGCTTACTATGTGCAAAGCACTGTTCTAAGCGCTGGGGGGATACAAGGTGATCAGGTTGTCCCACGTGGGGCTCACAGTCTTCATCCCCATTTTACAGATGAGGTCACCGAGGCTCAGAGAAGTGAAGTGACTTGCCCAAGGTCACACAGCAGACATGTGGCGGAGCCGGGATTCAAACCCATGACCTCTGACTCCAAAGCCCATGCTCTTCCCACTGAGCCACGCCGCTTATTTATTTATAATTTATTTATAATATTTATATATTATATATTTATAATATAAACACACAGGGATGAAGACTGTGAGCCCCCCGTGGGACAACCTGATCACCTTGTAACCTCCCCAGCGCTTAGAACAGTGCTTTGCACATAGTAAGCGCTTAATAAATGCCATCATCATCATCATCATCATTGAATGAATGAAAATGCTGCGTTGTAGTCAAGTGCTGAGGCAATAGTGGGGAAGATGGGACCTGGGAAAAGGAGAAATGAACAGAGAAGAAGGTGAAAAAAATGATATTCCCTGCCCACTCTGAGTTTACAGTCTAGAGTGGGAGTTGAGGAGGACAAGAAGTCAGTCAGTTGTACTTATTGCACACTCACTGGGTGCAGAGCACTGTACTAAGCGCTTGCAAGAGTTCAATATAATAATAATAATAATAATAATGGCATTTGTTAAGTGCTTACTATGTGCCAGGCACTGTTCTAAGCGCCAGGGAGGATACAAGGTGATCAGGTTGTCCCACGGGGGACTCACAGTCTTCATCCCCATTTTCCAGATGAGGGAACTGAGGCCCAGAGAAGCAAAGTGACTTGCCCAAAGTCACCCAGCTGACAAGTGGCGGGGCCGGGATTCGAACCCGTGACCTCTGGCTCCAAAGCCCGGGCTCTTTCTGCTGAGCCACGCTGCTTCTCAATGACATATCTATTCTATATATTTTATTTTGTTAGTATGTTTGGTTTTGTTCTCTGTCTCCCCCTTTTAGACTGTGAGCCCACTGTTGGGTAGGGACTGTCTCTGTATGTTGCCAATTTGTACTTCCCAAGCACTTAGTACAGTGCTCTGCACACAGTAAGCGCTCAATAAATACGATTGATGATGATGATGATATAACAGACACATTCCCTGCTCACAACAAGTTTACAATCTAGAGAGAGGGGGAGGAGGTGGAAGGGGGGATGAAGGAGGTGGAGGAGGAGATGAAGAAGGTGGAGGAGAAGGAGGAGGAGGAAGATGAGGAGGAACAGGAGGAAGGGTTGACAAGGAGGAATAGTGAAATCAATCAATCTATCGTATTTATTGAGCGCTGACTATGTGCAGAGCACTGTACTAAGCGCTTGGGAAGTACAAGTTGGCAACATATAGAGACAGTCCCTACCCAACAGTGGGCTCACAGTCTAAAAGGGGGAGACAGAGAACAAAACCAAACATACTAACAAAATAAAATAAATAAAATAGATATGTACAAGTAAAATAAGTAAATTAATAGAGTAATCAATCAATCAATCAATCATATTTATTGAGCGCTTACTGTTTGCAAAGCACTGTACTAAGCGCTTGGGAAGTCCAAGTTGGCAACATCTAGAGACAGTCCCCACCCAACAGTGGGCTCACAGTCTAAAAGGGGGAGACAGAGAACAAAACCCAACATACTAACAAAATAAAATAAATAGAATAGATATGTACAAGTAAAATAAGTAAATAAATAAATAGAGTAATAAATATGTACAAACATATATCCATATATACAGGTGCTGTGGAGAAGGGAAGGAGGGAAGATGGGGGGATGGAGAGGGGGACGAGGGGGAGAGGAAGGAAGGGGCTCAGTCTGGGAAGGCCTCCTGGAGGAGGTGAGCTCTCAGTAGGGCCTTGAAGGGAGGAAGAGAGCTAGAAAGAGAAGCTTCCAAGGAGGAGGGAGAAGCAGAAAGGAAACAGGGAAGAGACCGTAAGCGGAGAACAGTTCAACCAACTCTGCTACATTATACTTTTCCCAAGTACGGGGCTCTGCCCACAGTGAGCGCTCAATAAATATCATCATCATCATCATCATCAATCATATTTATTGAGCGCTTACTGTGTGCAGAGCACTGTACTAAGCGCTTGGGAAGTACAAATTGGCAACATATAGAGACGGTCCCTACCCAACAGTGGGCTCACAGTCTAAAGGGGGGAGACAGAGAACGAAACCAAACATGGTAACAGAATAAAATAAATAGAATAGAATAGATATGTACAAGTAAAATAAATAAATAAATAGAGTAATAAATATGTACAAACATATATCATCATCATCATCATCATCAATCGTATTTATTGAGCGCTTACTATGTGCAGAGCACTGTACTAAGCTCTTGGGAAGTACAAATTGGCAACATATAGAGACGGTCCCTACCCAACAGTGGGCTCACAGTCTAAAAGGGGGAGACAGAGAACGAAACCAAACATAGTAACAGAATAAAATAAATAGAATAGAATAGATATGTACAAGTAAAATAAATAAATAAATAGAGTAATAAATATGTACAAACATATATCATCATCATCATCATCATCAATCGTATTTATTGAATGCTTACTATGTGCAGAGCACTGTACTAAGCGCTTGGGAAGTACAAATTGGCAACATATAGAGACAGTCCCTACCCAACAGTGGGCTCACAGTCGAAAAGGGGGAGACAGAGAACAAAACCAAACATAGTAACAGAATAAAATAAATAGAATAGATATGTACAAGTAAAATAAATAAATAAAATTAATAATAAATATGTACAAACATATATACATATATACAGATGCTGTGGGGAAGGGAAGGAGGTAAGATGGGGGGGAGATATGATAGATCTATTGATTGATTGATTGAAGAGAGCTCAGGGGGAGAGCAGCAATCAGCGATCATCATCATCATCAATCGTATTTATTGAGCGCTTACTATGTGCAGAGCACTGGACTAAGCGCTTGGGAAGTACAAATTGGCAACAGCGATCAAGAGGTCCAGCGCGATGCAGAGCTGAGCGGGGGACCATTGGAGGTTTCGAAGGAGTGGGGGAGACGTTCGTGGTGCGGTGTTGTAGAGAAATGATCCGGGCTTCAGAAGGAAGACTAGATTGGAGAGAGAAGCAGAGAAGCAGCGTGGCTCAGTGGAAAGAGCCCGGGCTTTGGAGTCAGAGGTCATGGGTTCGAATCCCACTCCACCACATGTCTGCTGTGTGACCTTGGGGAAGTCACTTAACTTCTCTGAGCCTCAGTTCCCTCATCTGTAAAACGGGGATGAAGACTGTGAGCCCCCCGTGGGACAACCTGATCACCTTGTATCCCCCCCCCAGCGCTTAGAACAGGGCTTTGCACATAGTAAGCGCTTAACAAATGCCATCGTTATTATTATTACTGGAGAGGGGAGAGCCTGGAGGCAGGGAGGCAAATGAGGAGGCCGACGCAGGAGTCTGATGCAACTGAGGCAGGGCCTTGAGGAGCAGTGTGGCTCAGTGGAAAGGAGCCCGGGCTTTGGAGTCAGAGGTCATGGGTTCAGATCCCGCCTCCGGCAACTGTCAGCGGGGTGACTTCGGGCAAGTCACTTTGCTTCTCTGTACCTCGGTGACCTCATCTGTAAAATGGGGATGAAGACTGTGAGCCCCACGTGGGACAACCTGATTACCTTGTAACCTCCCCAGCGCTTAGAACAGTGCTTTGCACATAGTAAGCGCTTAATAAATGCTATTTAAAAAAAAGTCACTTTGCTTCTCTGTACCTCGGTGACCTCATCTGTAAAATGGGGATGAAAACTGTGAGCCCCACCGTGGGACAACCTTAATCACCTTGTAACCTCCCCAGCGCTTAGAACATAGTAAGCGCTTAACAAATACCATAATCATCATTATTATTATTATGTAAGGGAGAAAGACCGTGGAGAACTCGACACCAACACCCCCATCTTAATCCTCCTCGACCTCTCAGCTGCCTTTGACAGCCCCTCCTTCCTCTCCCCCTCCTCCCCCTCTCCATCCCCCCATCTTACCTCCTTCCCTTCCCCACAGCACCTGTATAGATGTATATATGTTTTTATGGATTTATTACTCTATTTATTTTACTTGTACATATCTATTCTATTTATTTTATTCTGTTAATATGTTTGGTTTTGTTCTCCGTCTCCCTCTTCTAGACTGTGAGCCCGCTGTTGGGCAGGGACCGTCTCTAGATGTTGCCAACTTGGACTTCCCAAGTGCTTAGTCCAGTGCTCTGCACACAGTAAGCGCTCAATAAATATGATTGATTGATTGATTGGACACTGCAGACGACCCCCTTCTCCAGGACATAGCTGTAATTTATTTATTATAGCTGTAATTTATTTATCTCTAGACCTGTCTGTCTCCACGTGAATCCAAGCACGTCTCATTCATTCAATCGCATTTATTGAGCGCTTACGGTGTGCAGAGCACTGTACTAAGCGCTTGGGAAGTCCAAGTCGGCAACATATAGAGACAGTCCCTACCCAACAACGGGCTCACAACCCTCTACTGCACCAGCCTCCTTGCTGACCTCCCTGCCTCCCGTCTCACCCAACTGTGGTCCACCCTTCTGTCTGCTGCCTGGATTATTTATCAATCAATCAATCGTATTGATTGAGCGCTTACTATGTGCAGAGCACTGTACTAAGCGCTTGGGAAGTACAAATTGGCAACATCTAGAGACAGTCCCTACCCAACAGTGGGCTCACAGTCTAAAAGGGTGGGCTCAGTAGCCCATCCATCCATTCATTCATTCATTGTTGTATTTATTGAGCGCTTGCTGTGTGCAGAGCACTGTACTAAGCGCTTGGGAAGTACAAGTTGGCAACATAGAGAGACAGTCCCTACCCAACAGTGGGCTCACAGTCTACGCATCAAACAGAAACTCCTCACCATCGGCTTTAAAGCACTCAATAACCATGCCCCCTCCTACCTTATCTCCCTTATTTCTTACCAATCAATCAATCAATCAATCGTATTTATTGAGCGCTTACTGTGTGCAGAGCACTGTACTAAGCGCTTGGGAAGTACAAGTTGGCAACAACAACAAGTTACCACAACCCAGCCCGCATATTTCACTCCTCTAACACCAAAATACTTGCTGTTTCTCAATCTCGTCCATTTTGCCGCCGACCCCTTGCCCACATCCTGCCTCTGCCCTGGAACGTGCCCCTTTTTTAAAAATGATATTTGCTAAGTGCTGACTATGTACCAGACGCAGTTCGAAGCACTGGGGTAGCTAGAAGATAATCTATATGCTGCCAACTTGTACTTCCCAAGCGCTTAGTACAGTGCTCTGCACACAGTAAGCGCTCAATAAATACGATTGAATGAATGAATGAATGAATAATCAGGTTGGACACAGTCCCTGTCTCACATGAGGCTCACCATCTGAACCCCCCATTTCACAGATGAGGTAACCGAGGCACAGAGAAGTGAAGTGACCTGTCCAAGGTCACACAGCAGACAATAATAATAATAATAATGGCATTTATTAAGCGCTTACTATGTGCCAAGCACTGTTCTAAGCGCTGGGGAGGTTACAGGGTGATCAGGTCATCCCACGGGGCACTCACAGTCTTGCAGCGTGGCTCGGTGGAAAGAGCCCGGGCTTTGGAGTCAGAGGTCACGGGTTCAAATCCCGCCTCCCCCACTTGTCAGCTGTGTGACTTTGGGCAACTCACTTAACTTTCTAGACTGTGAGCCCACTGTTGGGTAGGGACTGTCTCTCTATGTTGCCAACTTGTACTTTCCAAGCGCTTAGTACAGTGCTCTGCACACAGTAAGCGCTCAATAAATACTATTGATTGATTGATTGATTGATTTAGACTGTAAGCTCTTTGTGGACAGGGACTGCGCCTGCCAACTCCCCTGAATTGTACTCTCCCAAGCAGAGCTCTGTGCCCAGTGAGTGCTCAATAATAATAATAGTAATAATAATAATAATAATGGCATTTATAAAGCGCTTACTATGTGCAAAGCACTGTTCTAAGCACTGGATAAATCCCACTGACCGATCAATTGATTGATAAGGAATTTCTGCTTAAAGCAGAGGGAGACACGTGACCGTCGGAGGCATTGGAGAATTAGAGAAGCGGCATGGCTCAGTGGAAAGAGCCCGGGCTTAGGAGTCAGAGGTCATGGGTTCAAATCCCAGCTCTGCCGCTTGTCAGCTGTGTGACTTTGGACAAGTCACTTCACTTCTCTGGGCCTCAGTTCCCTCATCTGTAAAACGGGGATTAAGATTGTGAGCCCCACATGGGACAACCTGATCACTTTGTATCCTTCCCAGCGCTTAGAGCAGTGCTTTGCACATAGTAAGCACTTAACAAATACCAAAATTATTATTATTATTATTGGAAGTGTTCAAAGAGTTGGGGTGGGTGGGTATCCGGTAACATTTCCAGAAATCAGGCCGGGCCACAGCGGGAGTTATATTCTGAAGCAGGAAATCAATCAATCAATCAATCAATCAATCGTATTTATTGAGCACTTACTGTGTGCAGAGCACTGTACTAAGCGCTTGGGAAGGACAAGATGGCAACATCTAGAGACAGTCCCTACCCAACAGTGGGCTCACAGTCATCATCATCATCATCAATCGTATTTATTGAGCGCTTACTATGTGCAGAGCACTGTACTAAGCGCTTGGGAAGTACAAGCTGGCAACATCTAGAGACGGTCCCTACCCAACAGTGGGCTCACAGTCTAGAAGGGGGAGACAGAGAACAAAACCAAACATACTAAAAATAATAATGATGGCATTTATTAAGTGCTCACTATGTGCCAAGCACTGTTCTAAGCACTGGGGAGGTTACGAGGTGATCAGGTTGTCCCACGGGGGGGCTCACGGTCTTCATCCCCATTTTACAGATGAGGGAACTGAGGCACAGAGAAGTGAAGTCACACAGCTGACAGTTGGCAGAGCCGGGATTTGAACCCATGACCTCTGACTCCAAAGCCCGGGCTCTTTCCACCGAGCCACGCTGCTTCTCGTGGCCGGAGGCTGGTAAAGAGGCTGATGCAGCAGTCTAATTTTTTTTTTTAATGGTTCTTGTTAAGTGCTTACTATGTGTCGAACGCCGTTCCAAGTGCTGGGGTAGGTGTGATTTAATTTGGGTTGGACCCGGTCCCTGCCCCTCATGGGGCTCCCAGTTGAAGCAGGACGGAGAGCAGGTATCGAATCCTCATTTCGCAGTTGAGGAAACTGAGGCCTCGATGAGTGAAGCGACTCGCCCAAAGTGAGTCAGCAGATAAGCGGCGGAGCGGGGATTAGAACCCACATCCTCTCACTCCCAGGCCCAGGGGCTCTTTCCCACGCGAAAGAAAAACCCCACAGACTCCGCGTTGGGTTTAAAGGGTATTAATTTCACATGGAGGGTATTACATTATTACATGGAGGGTATTTAAGGCCCTGCTGAGAGCTCACCTCCTCCAGGAGGCCTTCCCAGACTGAGCCCCTTCCTTCCTCTCCCCCTCGTCCCCCTCTCCATCCCCACATCTTACCTCCTTCCCTTCCCCACAGCACCTGTATATATGTATATATGGTTGTACATATTTATTACTCTATTTATTTATTTATTTATTTATTTATTTTACTTGTACATTTCTATCCTACTTATTTTATTTTGTTGGTATGTTTGGTTCTGTTCTCTGTCTCCCCCTTTTAGACTGTGAGCCCACTGTTGGGTAGGGACCGTCTCTATGTGTTGCCAATTTGTACTTCCCAAGCGCTTAGTACAGTGCTCTGCACATAGTAAGCGCTCAATAAATACGATTGATTGATTGATTGATTGATTGATTTAGACTGTGAGCCCACTGCTGGGTAGGGACTGTCTCTATACGTTGCCAATTTGTACTTCCCAAGCGCTTAGTACAGTGCTCTGCACATAGTAAGCGCTCAATAAATACAATTGATGATGATGATGGAGGGTATTACATTATTACATGGAGGCTATTTAGACTGTGAGCCCACTGTTGGGTAGGGACTGTCTCTATATGTTGCCAATTTGTACTTCCCAAGTGTTTAGTACAGTGCTCTGCACACAGTTAGCGCTCAATAAATACGATTGATGATGATTGAGCCCCTTCCTTCCTTTGAGCCCTTCCTTCCTCTCCCCCTCGTCCCCCTCTCCAACCCCCCCATCTTACCTCCTTCCCTTCCCCACAGCACCTGTATATATGTATATGTTTGTAAATATTTATTTCTCTATTTATTTATTTATTTATTTTAATTGTACATATCTATTCTATTTATTTTATTTTGTTAGTATGTTTGGTTTTGTTCTCTGTCTCCCCCTTTTAGACTGTGAGCCCACTGTTGGGTAGGGACTGTCTCTATACGTTGCCAATTTGTACTTCCCAAGCTCTTAGTACAGTGCTCTGCACACAGTAAGCGCTCAATAAATACGATTGATGATGATGATGATGATGATGGAGGGTATTACAGCAGAGAAGAAGTGGCTCGGTGGAAAGCGCCCGGGCTTTGGAGTCAGAGGTCGTGGGTTCAAATCTCGGCTCCGCCACTGGTCGGCTGTGTGACTTTGGGCCAGTCACTTCACTTCTGAGCCCGGGCTTTGGAGTCAGAGATCATAGGTTCGAATCCCGGCTTCGCCAGCTGTCTGCTGTGTGACCTTGGGTAAGTCACTTCACTTCTCTGAGCCTCAGTTCCCTCCTCTGTAAAATGGGGATTAAGACTGTGAGCCCCCCGTGGGACAACCTCATTACCCTGTTTCCCCTCCCCAGCGCTTAGAACAGTGCTTTGCACATAGTAAGCGCTTAACAAATGCCATTATTATTACTATTATTCTCTGGGCCTCAGTGACCTCATCTGCAAAATGGGGATCATCATCATCATCAATCGTATTTATTGAGCGCTTACTGTGTGCAGAGCACTGTACTAAGCGCTTAAGTTGGCAACATATAGAGACAGTCCCTACCCAACAGTGGGCTCACAGTCTAAAAGGGGGATTAAGACCGTGAGCCCCCCGTGGGACAACCCGATCACCTTGAAACTTCTCCAGTGCTTAAAACAGAGCTTTGCACATAGTAAGCACTTAACAAATGCCATTATTATTATTATTATTATTATTATTACAGAGACAGGTTTATTTCTACTAGTGCTTCTTCCAGGATTAGCAGGGTGAGGCGGCTGAGCAGCAGAGATTCCCCTGCTAGTCAAGGCCAGCTCAACTTCAAACAATATACAGTTTCACTGGAACAGCATTTACACTCAAGCGCTTAGTACAGTGCTCTGCACATAGTAAGCGCTCAATAAATACGGTTGATGATGATACTGATCCTAAGAATATAATATAAGAGAAATACTTTAGGACAGAAAGCAGTAAGTCCCTCGGGCATTTTCCATTCAGTCCCGCTTGGTTCTAGGCGATCTGATACTGCTGCTATTCATTCAATCGTATTTATTGAGCGCTTACTGTGTGCAGAGCACTGGACTAAGCGCTTGGGAAGTCCAAGTTGGCAACATCTAGAGACGGTCCCTCCCCAGCAGCGGGCTCACAGTCTAGAAGGGGGAGACAGAGAACAAAACCAAACATATTAACAAAATAAAAGAAATAGAATAAATATGTACAAATAAAATAGAGTAATAAATCCGTACAAACATATATACATATATACAGGTGCTGTGGGGAGGGGGAGGAAGGGGAGAGGAAGGAGGGGGCTCAGTCTACTACTACTACTAATAATAATTATCATCATCAATCATATTTATTGAGCGCTTACTATGTGCAGAGCACTGTACTAAGCGCTTGGGAAGTACAAATTGGCAACATATAGAGACAGTCCCTACCCAACAGCGGGCTCACAGTCTAAAAGATAATAATTGTGGCATTTGTTAAGCGTTTACTACGTGCCAGGCACTATAATAATATATATATATAATATATATAATAAGCGTTTACTATGTGCAAAGCACTGTTCTAAGCGCTGGGGAGGTTACAAGGTGATCAGGTGGCCCCACGGGGGGCCTAGTAGTTTTAATCCCCATTTTCCAGATGAGGGAACTAAGGCACAGAGAATAATAATAATAATAATAATGATAATGGCATTCGTTAAGCAGTTACTATGTGCAAAGCACTGTTCTAAGCGCTGGGGAGGTTACAAGGTGATCAGGTTGTCCCTGGGGGGACTCACAGTTTTAATCCCCATTTTCCAGATGAGGGAACTGAGGCCCAGAGAAGTGGAGTGACTTGCCCAAAGTCACCCAGCTGACAGTTGGCGGAGCTGGGATTCGAACCCATGATCCCTGACTCCAAAACCCGGGCTCTTTCCACTGAGCCACACTAATATAGGAGAAGAAGCGTGACTCAGTGGAAAGAGTCCAGACTTGGAAGTCAGGGGATGTGGGTTCGAATCCCAGCTGCGCCAGTCGACTGCTGTGTGACCTTGGGCAAGTCACAACTCGATTGGAGTCAATTGAGAAACCAAGTTGGGTTGAGCCAATGAAGTAACCAATTTATAATAATAATAATAATAATGATGACATTTATTAAGCGCTTACTACGTGCAAAGCACTGTTCTAAGTGCTGGGGAGGTTACAAGGTGATCAGGTTGTCCCACGGGGGGGGTCACAGTCTTCATCCCCATTTTACAGATGAGGTAACTGAGGCACAGAGAAGTGAAGTGACTTGCCCAAGGTCACACAGCCGACAGTTGGCGGAGCCGGGATTTGAACCCATGACCTCTGACTCCAAAGCCCGGGCTCTTTCCACTGAGCCACGCTGCCAATTTATCTAATTCAATCAAAGAACTAGGCCGGACTTGAGTAAATCAAGTCATCAGGCACATCGAGAGAGGTCAAGCAGATGGAGAGAAGCAGCGTGGCTCAGTGGAAAGAGCCCGGGCTTTGGAGTCGGGGGTCATGGGTTCGAATCCCACCTCTGCCACTTGTCAGCTGTGTGGCTTTGGGCAAGTCACTTCACTTCTCTGTGCCTCAGTTCCCTCATCTGTAAAGTGGGGACTGATAATAATAATAACGATGATGGTATTTGTTAAGTGCTTACTATGTGCAAAGCACTGTTCTAAGCGCTGGGGAGGCAAGGTGATAAGGTTGTCCCAAGGGGGGCTCACACTTTTAATCCCCATTTGACAGATGAGGTAACTGAGGCACAGAGAAGTGAAGTGACTTTCCCAAAGTCACACAGCTGACGACTGGCAGGGCCGGGATTTGAACCCATGACCTCTGACTCCAAAGTCCGGGCTCTTTCCACTGAGCCACGCTGCTGTGAGCCCCCCCGTGGGACAACCTGATCTCCTGGTAACCACCCCAGCGCTTAGATCAGTGCTTTGCACATAGTAAGCGCTTAATAAATGCCACCATTATTATTATTATTATTATCTAGGGTTGAAACAACTCATAATAGTAAAATTATGCTTCCACACCCACTAGGCCACACTGCTTCTCTTGGCTAATCTTGAGAAGACAGGAGCTTGACCTGCTAAAGAAGCAGTCGATCAGTCAATCGTATTTATTGAGCGCTTACGATGTGCAGAGCACTGTACTAAGCGCTTGGGAAGTCCAAGTTGGCAACATAGAGAGACGGTTTCAACCCAACAGCGGGCTCACAGTCTAGAAGGGGGAGACGGACGACAAAACAAAACATGTGGATGGGTGTCAAGTCATCAGAATAAATAGAAGTAAAGCTAGATGCACAGCATTAACAAAATAGAATAGTAAATATGTACAAATAAAATAAATAGAGCAATAAATCTGTGCAAACATATATATATTTATCATCATCAATCATATTTATTGAGCGCTTACTGTGTGCAAAGCACTGTACTAAGAGCTTGGGAAGTACAAATTGGCAACATAATATATAGGTGCAGTGTACAAACTTCACTTCACTTCTCTGTGCCTCTGTGTCTGTGCCAGACGAGGGAATCGAGGCCCGGAGAGTCAATCAATCAATCAATCAATCGTATTTATTGAGCGCTTACTGTGTGCAGAGCACTGTACTAAGCACTTGGGAAGTCCAAGTTGGCAACATATAGAGACAGTCCCTACCCAACAGTGGGCTCACAGTCCAGAAGAGGTGAAGTGACTTACCCAAGGTCACACAGGAGGCACGTGGCAAAGCCAGGATTAGAACCCAGGTCCTTCTGTCTCCCACGCCCGTGCTCCATCCGCTAAGCCGTGGTGCTGTACTAAGTGCTTGGGAGAGTAGACAGTAGATGGGTGTCACTTCACTTCTCCCTCTTTTAGACTGTGAGCCCACTGTTGGGTAGGGACTGTCTCTATATGTTGCCAATTTGTGCTTCCCAAGCGCTTAGTACAGTGCTCTGCACATAGTAAGCGCTCAATAAATACGATTGATTGATTGATTGTTGAATCACTTCACTGTGCCTCAGCTACCTCAGTGGAAAGAACCCGGGCTTGGGAGCCAGAGGTCGTGGGTTCTAATCCTGACTCTGCCACTTGTCAGCTCTGTGACTTTGGGCAAGTCACATAACTTCTCTGGGCCTCAGTTACCTCATCTGGAAAATGGGGATTAAGACTGTGAGCCCCCCGTGGGACAACCTGATCGCCTTGTAACCTCCCCAGCGCTTAGAACAGTGCTTTGCACATAGTAGGCACTTAACAAATGCCATCATCATCATCTGTAAAATGGAGATTAAGACTGTGAGCCCCCCGTGGGACAACCTGATCACCTTGTAACCTCCCCAGCGCTTAGAACAGTGCTTTGCACATAGTAGGCGCTTAACAAATGCCATCATCATCATCATCATCATCTGTAAAATGGAGATTAAGACTGTGAGCCCCCCGTGGGACAACCTGATCACCTTGTAACCTCCCCAGCGCTTAGAACAGTGCTTTGCACATAGTAGGCGCTTAACAAATGCCATCATCATCATCATCATCATCTGTAAAATGGAGATTAAGACTGTGAGCCCCCCGTGGGACAACCTGATCACCTTGTAACCTCCCCAGCGCTTAGAGCAGTGCTTTGCACATAGTAAGCGCTTAACAAATGCCATCATCATCATCATCATCATCTGTAAAATGGAGATTAAGACTGTCAGCCCCCCGTGGGACAACCTGATCACCTTGTAACCTCCCCAGCGCTTAGAACAGTGCTTTGCACATAGTAAGCGCTTAACAAATGCCATCATCATCATCATCTGTAAAATGGAGATTAAGACTGTGAGCCCCACGAGGGACAACCTGATCACCTTGAAACCTCCCCAGAGCTTACAGCAGTGCTTTGCACATCGTAAGCGCTTAACAAATACCATTATTATTATTATTATTATCTGTAAAATGGGGATGAAGACTGTGAGCCCCCCCGTGGGACAACCTGATCACCTTGTAACCTCTCCAGCGCTTAGAACAGTGCTTGGCACATAGTAAGCGCTTACTAAACGCCATCGTTATCATTATTATTATTATTATTCCCCCCCGCCAGCTCCGCAACCTATGAGCTGTGTGACTTCGGGCGAGTCACTTAACTTCTCTTTGCCTCAGTTACCTCATCTGGAAATAGGGGACTAAGACTGTGAGCCCCACATGGGACAACCTGATTACCCTGTAACCACCCCAGTGCTTAGAACAGCGCTGTACCTAGTGAGCACTTAACAAACACCATCGTCATCATTATTATTATTTTTACTGAGGCCGGACGGGAACGAAGGCCTGCAGGGATGAAGGCCCCAGCGCGGCAGGAGCTCCTGGGATTTTATCCTGGATGCATCCCGCCCCGTCTCCTTGGCAACGAGCTGGGATCTGGGCAACGGCCCAGGCCTCCGCTGTCCTAACGAGTCCCCTGGGCATTGGGCGGCACCGAGTGCGACCGATTTGCTGGGAGAATCTCCCAGAACCAGCGAAGGGGGAGGAGGGCGCAGGCCCTGGCGCCAAATCTCCCCCACTTCAAAGCCTTCTTCAAGGCCCATCTCCTCCAGGAAGCCTTCCCTGACTAAGCCCCCCTCTCTTCTTCTCCCGCTCATTCGCTCATTCATTCAATCGTATTTACTGAGCGCTTATTGTATGAAGGGCACTGGACTAGTACAAGTTGGCAACAGACAGAGCCGGTCCCTACCCAACAACGGGCTCTCAGTCTAGAAGCGGAAGACAGACGACAAAACAAAACAAGTACACAGGCATCAGTAGCATCAAAATAGATAGGAGGAATTATAGATCTATACACATCGCTAATAAAACAAATAAGATAATAAGCATGTACAAATATACACAAGCGTATACACTCCCGTCTGCGTCGCCCTGACTTACTCCTTCATTCATCCATCATTCATTATGTTGCCAACTTGGACTTCCCAAGCGCTTAGTCCAGTGCTCTGCACACAGTAAGCGCTCAATAAATACGATATATGTATATATGTATATCCTGTATATATGTATATATGTCCTGTATATATGTTTGTACGTATTTGTTACTCTATTTATTTTACTTGTACATATCTATTCTATTTATTTTATTTTGTTAGTATGTTTGGTTTTAATAATAATAATAATAATGGCATTTATTAAGCGCTTACTATGTGCAAAGCACTGTTCTAAGCGCTGGGGGATACAAGGTGCTCAGGTTGTCCCACGTGGGGCTCACAGTCTTAATCCCATTTTACAGATGAGGTAACTGAGGCACAGAGAAGTTAAGTGGCTTGCCCAAGGCCCCACAGCTGACAAGTGGCGGAGCCGGGATTCGAACCCATGACCTCTGACTCCGAAGCCCGTGCTCTTTCCACTGAGCCATGCTGCTTCTCTGTCTCCCCCTTTTAGACTGTGAGCCCACTGTTGGGTAGGGACCGTCTCTAGATGTTGCCAACTTGGACTTCCCAAGCGCTTAGTACAGTGCTCTGCACACAGTAAGCGCTCAATAAATACGATTGATGATGATGATGACGATTGATTGATTGATTGATTCATCCTCCCTCTCATCCCCACCTGTAATTCATCTATTTATTTATTTATATTAATGTCTGCCTCCCCCTCTAGACTATGAGCTCGCTGTGGGCAGGAATGTATCTGTTTGTTGTCATATTGTACTCTCCCAAGTGCTTAATACAGTGCTTTGCACACAGTAAGCACTCAATAATCAATCAATCAATCGTATTTATTGAGCGCTTACTGTGCGCAGAGCACTGGACTAGGAGAAGCAGCGTGTCTCAGTGGAAAGAGCCCGGGCTTGGGAGCCAGAGGTCGTGGGTTCTAATCCCGACTCCGCCACTTGTCAGCTGTGTGACCTTGGGCAAGTCACATAACTTCTCTGGGCCTCAGTTCCCTCATCTGTAAAATGGGGATGAAGACTGTGAGCCCCACGTGGGACAACCTGATGACCTTGTATCTACTCCAGCGGTTAGAAAAGTGCTTTGTACATAGTAAGTGCTTAACAAATACCAACATTATTATTAATAATAATAATAATAATAAATATGACTGAATTAATTGTACTAACCGCTGGTGTAGTTATGAGCTAGCCAGGTTGGACACACCCTATGTGCCATAGGGGGCTCACAGTTTTAATCCCCATTTTACAGGTGAGCTAACTGAGGCACAGAGAGAAGTTAAGTGACTTGCCCAAGGTCACACAGCAGACAAGTGGCAGAGCCAGTATTAATAATAATAATAATAATTATGGCACTCATTAAGCACTTCCTATGTGCCAAGTACTGTTCTAAGCGTTGGGGTTAGAACCCATGACCTTCTGATTCCTCGGCCCACGCTCTATCCCGGCTAGCTTGCATCTATCCCAGCAATCAATCAATCAATCGTATTTATTGAGCGCTTACTGTGTGCAGAGCACTGTACTAAGCGCTTGGGAAGTACAAGTTGGCAACATCTAGAGACGGTCCCTACCCAGCAGTGGGCTCACAGCTTAGAACACTGTAGGGACTGTCTCTATATGTTGCCAACTTCTACTTCCCAAGCGCTTAGTACAGTGCTCTGCACATAGTAAGCGCTCAATAAATACGATTGATGATGATGATGACAACCTGATCACCTTGTAACCTTCCCAGCGCTTAGAACAGTGCTTTGCACATAGTAAGCGCTTAATCAATGCCATCATTATTATTATTAGTCTAGCGCTCTGCACACAGTAAGTGCTCAATAAATACGATTGAATGAATAAATGTAATACAAGGTGATCAGGTTGTCCCACGGTGGGCTCACAGTCTCCATCCCCATTTGGCAGAGGAGGGAACTGAGGCCCAGAGAAGTGACTTGCCCAAAGTCCCCCAGCCGACAAGGGGCGGAGCCGGGATTAGAACCCATGACCTCCGACTCCCAATAATAATAATAATAATAACTTTGGTATTTGTTAAGCGCTTACTATGTGCCAAGCCCGGGCTCTTTCCACTGAGCCACGCTGCTTCTCTAATTCATTCATTCATATTTATTCAGCTGTGTGATCTCGGGCCAGTCACTTCACTTCTCTGGGCCTCAGTTCCCTCATCTGTCAAATGGGGATGAAGAGTGTGAGCCCCCCGTGGACAACCTGATCACCTTGTAACCTCCCCGGCGCTTAGAACAGTGTGCTGCACATAGTAAGCGCTTAATAAATGCCATTATTATTATTATTATTGTTATTATGTGGGACAGGGACCGCATCCAATCTGATTACCTTGTATCCACCCCAGCGTTTAGAACAGTGCTTGGCACATATAGTAAGTGCTCAACAAGTACCACGATTATTATTAAATATCCCTGATTGGTTGATTGGGCCTCGCTCTTGCCTCTCTCCTCGTCAATCCCTTTCTTATGCCCTCCCTCCTTCCTGAAACTCCTTGCCCCTTTTATACAACAGACTGCTAATAAGAAGTATAATAAGTAGAATAATATAATATAATTATTATTATAATTATTATAATATAATATAATAATAACAATAATAATAATAATGGCATTTATTGAGCGCTTATTATGCGCAAAGCACTGTTCTAAGCACTGGGGAGGTTACAAAGTGATCAGGTTGTCCCACGGGGGGCTCACAGTCTTAATCCCCATTTTACAGATGAGGTAACTGAGGCCCAGAGAAGTTAAGTGACTTGCCCAAAGTCACCCAGCTGACAAATGGGGAGCCGGGATTTGAACCCACGACCTCTGACTCCAAAGCCCGGGCTCTTTCCACTGAGCCACGCGGTCACCCCCCACTTATTATTATAACATAATAATAAGTAGAATAATAAGTTAATAGTAAGAATAACTGCGGAATTGTTGGGAGAAGCAGCGTGGCTCAGTGGAAAGAGCCCGGGCTTCGGAGTCAGAGGTCATGGGTTCGAATCCTGGCTCCGCCACACGTCTGCTGTGCGACCTTGGGCAAGTCACTTCACTTCTCTGAGCCTCAGTTACCTCTTCTGGAAAATGGGGATGAAGACTGTGAGCCCCAAGTGGGACAACTTGATCACCTTGCACCCCCTCCCCAGCGCTTAGAACAGTGCTTTGCACATAGTAAGCGCTTAACAAATGCCATCATTATTATTATTATTATTATTCTAATCCCGGCTCAGCCACTAACGTGCTCAGAGACCTTGGGCAAGTCGCTTCACCTCTTGGTGCCTCAGTTCCCTCATCTGCGGAATGGGGGTTTAATACCTGTCCTCCCTCCTACTTCTTTTGGTTGATGGTATTTGTTAGGCACTTACTATGTAGCAAGCACTGTACCATGCGCTGGGGTAGAAACAAGATAATCAAGTCTTGTTGATGATGTTGTTGTTGATAATCAAGCGCTTAGTACAGTGCTCTGCACACAGTAGGCGCTCAATAAATACACTTGATTGAATCAAGTCCCACATGGGAGCTCACGGTTTAAGGAGGAAGGCAGCATAGCCTAATGGAAAGAGCGCGGGTGTCAGAGGACTTGGGTTCTAATCCCAGTTCCACCACTTGTAACAATAATGATGGTATTTGTTAAGCGCTTACTACGTGCCAAGCACTGTTCTAAGCGCTGGGGGAGATACAAGGTAATCACGTTGTCAAACGTGTCACAGTCTTAATCTCCATTTGACAGCTCATCATCCATCGTATTTATTGAGCGCTTACTGTGTGCAGAGCACTGTACTAAGCGCTTAATGAGGGAACTGAGGCACAGGGAAGTGAAGTGGCTTGCCCAGACGAGTGGCAGAGGGGGGATTGAGAAGCAGTGTGGCTCAGTGGCAAGAGCCCGGGCTTTGGAGTCAGAGGTCGTGGGTTCAAATCCTGGCTCCGCCGCTTGTCAGCTGGGTGACTTTGGGCGAGTCACAACTTCTCTGGGCCTCAGTTCCCTCATCTGTAAAATGGGGATTAAGATTGTGAGCCCTACATGGGACAGCCTGATTACCTTGTATCTACCCCAGCGCTTAGAACAGTGCTTGGCACATAGTAAGCACTTAACAAATACCAACATTATTATTATTATTACCTTGTATCTCCCCCAGCGCTTAGAACAGTGCTTGGCACATAGTAAGCGCTTAACAAATACCAACATTATTATTATTACTATGTGGGACAACCTGATTACCCTGTATCCACCCCAGCGCTTAGAACAGTGCTTGGCACATAGTAAGTGCTTAACAAATACCAACATTATTATTATTATTACCTTGTATCTACCCCAGTGCTTAGAACAGTGCTTGGCACATAGTAAGCGCTTAACAAATACCAACATTATTATTATTACTATGTGGGACAACCTGATTACCCTGTATCCACCCTAGCGCTTAGAACAGTGCTTGGCACATAGTAAGCGCTTAACAAATACCAACATTATTATTATTATTATTATTACCTTGTATCTACCCCAGCTCTTAGAACAGTGCTTGGCACATAGTAAGCGCTTAACAAATGCCAACATTATTATTATTACTATGTGGGGCAACCTGATTACCCTGTATCCACTCCAGCACTTAGAACAGTGCTTGGCACATAGTAAGCGCTTAACAAATACCAACATTATTATTATTATTATTACCTTGTATCTACCCCAGTGCTTAGAACAGTGCTTGGCACATAGCAAGCGCTTAACAAATACCAACATTATTATTATTATTATTACCTTGTATCTACCCCAGTGCTTAGAACAGTGCTTGGCACGTAGTAAGCGCTTAACAAATACCAACATTATTATTATTATTATTATGTGGGACAACCTGATTACCCTGTATCCACCCCAGCGCTTAGAACAGTGCTTGGCACCTAGTAAGCGCTTAACAAGTACCGCAATTATTATTATTAGAACCCACGTCCTTTGACTCCCAGGCTTGCATTCTTTCCGCTAAGCCACGCTAGGCCTGCTGTGTGATCTTGGGCAAGTCACTTATCATCATCATCATCATCAATCGTACTTATTGAGCGCTTACTGTGTGCAGAGCACTGTACTAAGCGCTTGGGAAGTCCAAGTTGGCAACATCTAGAGACAGTCCCTACCCAACAGTGGGCTCACAGTCTAAAAGGGGGAGACAGAGAACAAAACCAAACATACCAACAAAATAAAATAAATAGAATAGATATGTACAAGTAAAATAAATAGAGTAATAAATATGTACAAACATATATACATATATACAGGTGCTTAACTTCTCTGGGCCTCAGTGACCTCATCTGTAAAATAGGGATTAAGACTGTGAGCCCCCCACCGTGGGACAGGGGCTGGGTCCAACCTGAACAGCTGGTATCTATTGCGGAGTCCCCTACAGTGCCAGGCAAATAGGAAGCGCCTAATAAACTCCATTCTCATAAAGAAAAGAGGAGGGAGAACAGGTCTGAAATCCCCATTTGGCATGTGAGGGAACCGAGGCACAAAGAAGTGAAATGACTCACCCAAGGTCACGCAGCAGGTTAGGGACGGAGCCGGGATTAAACTTAGATCTTCGACTCCCCAAACCACGCTCTTTTTTTATATATATATAGCATTTATTAAGCGCTTACTATGTACAAAGCACTATCCATTTTCCAGATGAGCAAAGTCACACAGCTGACATGTGGCAGGGCGGGATTTGAACCCATGACCTCGGACTCCAAAGCCCGGGCTCTTTCCACTGAGCCACGCTGCTTCACTATTCATTCCTTCATTCCTTCAATCGTATTTATTGAGCGCTTACTGTGAGCAGGGCACTGTACTAAGCGCTTGGGAAGTCCAAGTTGGCAACATATAGAGACGGTCCCTACCCAACAGCGGGCTCACAGTCTAGAAGGCATTTATTGTTAAGCGCTTACTGTGTGCAGGGCACTGTACTAAGCGCTTGGGAAGTCCAAGTTGGCGACATATAGAGACGGTCCCTACCCAACAATGGGCTCACAGTCTAGAAACTTCACTACTCCCCTCCCTACTGAGTCACCTTTGCACTTGAGCCCTAACCACTGAGGTACTCTGCCACCCCCAAAGCACTCCTGTCCATGTTTTTCTCATTCAATCGTATTTATTGAGCGCTTACTGTGTGCAGAGCACTGTACTAAGCACTTATACGCTCTTATATGTATATGTCCTTATACGCTCTTGTTTCTCTTCCTGTAATTTATTTTGACGTCTGCCTCCCTGCTTAGATTGTAACTCCTCGAGGGCGTGGGTCACGTCTTCCGGCTCGACGGTCCTCTCCCCAACGCTTAGTACAGTCCTCTGTGCTCAGTAGTGCTCAATAAATTCCATTCATTCAATCATATTTATTGAGCGCTTACTACTACTACTAATAATAATGGCATTTATTAAGCGCTTACTATGTGCAAAGCACTGTTCTAAGCGCTGGGGAGGTTACAAGGTGATCAGGTTGTCCCACGGGGGGCTCACAGTCTTCATCCCCATTTTCCAGATGAGGGAACTGAGGCACAGAGAAGTGAAGTGACTTGCCCAACATCACACAGCTGACACTTGGCGGAGGCGGGATTTGAACCCATGACCTCTGACTCCAAAGCCCGGACTCTTTCCACTGAGCCACGCTGCTTCTCTATAATAATGGCATTTATAAAGCGCTTACGATGTGCAAAGCATTGGGGAGGTCACAAGGGGCTCAGTCTTCATCCCCATTTTACAGATGAGGTCACTGAGGCCCAGAGAAGTGAAATGACTTCCCCAAAGTCACACAGCTGACAAGTGGTGGAGCCAGGATTTGAACCCAAGACCTCTCAGTCCAAAGCCCGGGCTCTTTCCACTGAGCCACGCTTACTGTGTGCAGAGCACTGTACTAAGCGCTTGGGAAGTCCAAGTTGGCAACATCTAGAGGCGGTCCCTACCCAACAGCGGGCTCACGGTCTAGAAGGGGGAGACGGACAACAAAACAAAACATATTAACAAAATAAAAGAAATGGAATAAATATGTAGAAGTAAAATAAATAGAGTAATAAATATGTTCAAACATATATACATATATACAGGGTCACTAGGCGTGGTCCCCAGACTCCTGGGAGCCAGAGTCCTCAATAGTGCTCAATAAATTCCATTCATTCAATCATCAATCAATCAATCAATCGTATTTATTGAGCGCTTACTGTGTGCAGAGCACTGTAGTAAGCACTTGGGAGGTCCAAGTTGGCAACATCTAGAGACGGTCCCTACCCAACAGCGGGCTCACGGTCTAGAAGGGGGAGACGGACAACAAAACAAGACATATTAACAAAATAAAATAAATGGAATAAATATGTACAAGTAAAATAAATAAATAAATAGAGTAAATATGTACAAACATATATACATATATACAGGGTCACTAGGCGTGGCCCCCAGCCCCCTGGGAGCCAGAGTCCTCAATAGTGCTCAATAAATACCATTCATTCAATCATATTTATTGAGCGCTTACTGTGTGCAGAGCACTGGACTAAGCGCTTGGGAAGTCCAAGTTGGCAACATCTAGAGACGGTCCCTACCCAACAGTGGGCTCACAGTCTACTACACTTGAGAAGCCGCTTGGCTCAGTGTGGAAAGAGCCCGGGCTTTGGAGTCAGAGGTCGCGGGTTCAAATCCCGGCTCCGCCAATTGTCAGCTGTGTGACTTTGGGCAAGTCACTTCCCTTCTCTGCGCTTCAGTTCCCTCATCTGGAAAATGGGGATGAAGACGGTGAGCCCCTGTGGGACCACCTGATCACCTTGTAACCTCCCCCAGCGCTTAGAACGGTGCTTGGCACATAGTCAGTGCTTAATAAATGCCATCATTATTATTATTATTAGAAGGGGAAGAGGGGACAGGGGCTGAGGAGGGGATGGGGAGGGTAGCTCCCCTAAAAGGAGGAGGGGAATTGGGGGTGGGCTGTTTTGGTGGAGCATATGCTGTTCCTCTGGGACCATGGGCCCTGAGCCTAGGCCTGGGGGTGAGGTAACAGAGGAGGCAGGAGGGAGGCGTGGGGGACGGGAGCGCCGGGCCTTTCTCCTTTGTATTTCCGTATACTGGACCTTTGTTCCTCCACTGCCCCATCCTCTCCTTCCCCTCCCTCTCCTCCTCCCCCACCCCCAGAGCCTGGACGTCCGTCCTTGGGGGAAATGAAGAAAACTCCCACTTCCCAAGGCCTGGTGGTGGTGGTGGTTGGGAAGGGGAGGGGGAACCATGGGGTCCTGGAGAGGGAAGGGGCGGTTGGGAGAGGTTCAGCCTGGAAGCGTCGCCACTGTTGGGAAGAGGGGGACGGGACACTGGGGGGGTGTAGGGGGACAAGGAGGATAATAATAATAATAATAATGGTAAGCACTTACTACGTGCCAAGCACTGTTCCAAGCGCTGGGATAGATACAAGGTCATCAGCCTTCAGCCCCGTTTTACAGATGAGGGAACTGAGGCCCAGAGAAGCCAAGTGGCTTGCCCAAAGTCACACAGCAGACAGGTGGGGGGGGCCGGGATTTGAACCCATGACCTCTGACTCCAAAGCCCGGGCTCTGTCCACTGAGCCGCGCTGCTTCTCTGTGGATGGGGATGGGGGTGGGGGGGGGAAAGAGGGGAGTGGGGTGTCTTGGCTAGAGAAGTTGACTGGAGGCTGAGGTCAGGGTTAAGACCAGGGAAAGAGGTGCTTGGAGATCGGGTCAAGGAAAGTCGGGGGGACGGACTGAGGGAGGAGGGATCTGGCCTGTCTCAGATAGGGAGCCCTGAGGTGCAGGCCCAGGCTAGGGATAAAGCGTAAGGGTCTTATAATAATAATAATAATAATAATAGTAATGATGATAGCATTTGTTAATCAATCAATTGTATTTACTGAGCGCTTACTGTGTGCAGAGCACCGTACTAAGCGCTTGGGAAGTCCAAGTTGGCAACATAGAGAGACGGTCCCTACCCAACAGTGGGCTCACAGTCTAGAAGGCATTTATTGTTAAGCGCTTACTGGGTGCAGAGCACTGTACTAAGCGCTTGGGAAGTCCAAGTTGGCAACATAGAGAGACGGTCCCTACCCAACAGTGGGCTCACAGTCTAGAAGGCATTTATTGTTAAGCGCTTACTGTGTGCAGAGCACTGTACTAAGCGCTTGGGAAGTCCAAGTTGGCAACATAGAGAGACGGTCCCTACCCAACAGTGGGCTCACAGTCTAGAAGGCATTTATTGTTAAGCGCTTACTATGTGTGCAGCACTGTTCTAAGTGCCGGGGGGCGGGGGGTACAAGGTGATCAGGTTGTCCCACGTGGGGCTTGCAGAGAAGCAGCGTGGCTCAGTGGAAAGAGCCTGGGCTTTGGAGTCAGAGGTCATGGGTTCGTATCCCAGCTCCCCCAATTGTCAGTTGTGTGACCTTGGGCAAGTCACTTCACTTCTCTGGGCCTCAGTTCCCTCATCTGTAAAATGGGGATTAAGACTGGGAGCCCCTCAGGGGACAACCTGATCACCTTGTATCCTCCCCAGCGCTTAGAACAGTGCTTGGCACATAGTAAGTGCTTAATAAATGCCATTATTACAGTAAGCGCTCAATAAATACGATTGATGATGATTGATGATTATTATCATTAATCCCCATTCTACTTAACTTCTCTGTGCCTCAGTTACCTCATCTGCAAAACGGGGATGAAGACCGGGAGCCCCACGTGGGACAACCTGATCACCTTGTATCCCCCCCAGCGCTTAGAACGGTGCACTTAACAAATACCATTATTATTAGGTGAGGTAACCGAGGCCCAGGGAATTGAAGTCACCCAGCTGACAAGGGGCGGAGGCGGGATTAGAACCCACGACCTCTGGCTCCCAAGCCCGGGCTCTTTCCACCGAGCCAGGCCGCTTCTCTCCTTATGTAAGCGGGGGCCACAGCATCCCCCAGAGGGGTGCGGGGCTGGGGTGGCCGGGCTTGGCAGCGCGGCGGGTACAGGCTCCGGGCCTGGCCATGACCCCGCTGGCTCCGAGCCCTCCGGCTGACCGGGTCGCCTGCCAAAGTCCCCGGGTCCAGCTGGCCGGCCCAGCCGAGGGCCGGCTTCCCAAGGCCCGGCCGGGGGGCCTCGGTCTCCCCCTTCATCATCATCACCATCATCAATCGTATTTATTGAGCGCTTACTGTGTGCAGAGCACTGGACTAAGCGCTTGGGAAGTACAAGTTGACAACATATAGAGACAGTCCCTACCCAACAGTGGGCTCACAGTCTTCGACGCGGACCCTCACCCTGGGCCTGCCTCTTTATGCTGGGCACCACCCTCTCTCCTCCTCTGGACCCCCCATTGCCAACCCAATCTGACCCCAGGGCCTCGACTTGTCGCCCCTCCTTTGGGCTCAGTCCCTGGGAAGATGACGCCTCCCGGGAGGGCAGTGCAATCAATCAATCAATCAATCAATCAATCAATCAATTTATTGAGCGCTTACTGTGTGCAGACTGAGCCCCTTCCTTCCTCTCCCCCTCGTCCCCCTCTCCATCCCCCCATCTTACCTCCTTCCCTTCCCCACAGCACCTGTATATATGTATATATGTTTGTACAGATTTATTACTCTATTTATTTATTTATTTATTTATTTTACTTGTACATATCTATTCTATTTATTTTATTTTGTTAGTATGTTTGGTTTTGTTCTCTGTCTCCCCCTTTTAGACTGTGAGCCCACTGTTGGGTTGGGACTGTCTCTATTTGTTGCCAATTTGTACTGCCCAAGCACTTAGTACAGTGCTTTGCACATAGTAAGCGCTCAATAAATACGATTGATGATGATGATGATCATCACAGCACAGCACTGGACTAAGCGTTTGGGAAGTGCAAGTTGGCAACATCTAGAGACAGTCCCTACCCAACAGTGGGCTCACCGTCTAGAAGGGGGAGACAGAGAACAAAACCAAACATATGAACAAAGTAAAATAAATAGAATAGATATGTACAAGTAAAATAAATAAATAGAGTAATAAATATGTACAAACATATATATAGGTATGCAGACACTGCAAGTCCAAAGCCAGCCTCCTGCAGAGGGGTGGGCTCCCATCGCCCACTGTGAGCCCACTATTGGGTAGGGACCGTCTCTATATGTTGCCAACTTGGACTTCCCAAGCGCTTAGTACAGTGCTCTGCACACAGTAAGCGCTCAATAAATACGATTGATTGACTGATTGCCCCCCAAGCCAGGAGGCTTCCCAGACTGAGCCCCCCCCTTTCCCTCTGCTCCTCCTCCCCATCGCCCTGACTCCCTCCTTCTGCTCTTCCAGCGCTTAGAACAGCGCTTTGCACATAGTAAGCACTTAATAAATGCCATCATTATTACCCCTTTCCCCACCCCACGGCACTGGTGTATATTTCTACATAGTTATTATTCTATTGCTTTTGATGATGATGATGGCATTTATTAAGCGCTTACTATGTGCAAAGCACTGCTCTAAGCGCTGGGGAGGTTACAAGGCGATCAGGTTGTCCCACGGGCGGCTCACAGTCTTCATCCCCATTTTCCAGATGAGGTCACTGAGGCCCAGAGAAGTGAAGTGACCTGCTCAAAGTCACCCAGCTGACAGTTGGCGGAGCCGGGATTTGAACCCCTGACCTCTGACTCCAAAGCCTGGGCTTTTTCCACTGAGCCACGCTGCTTCTCATTTAATTAATGATGTGCATATACCTATAATTCTATTTATCTATTTTGACGCTATTGATGTCTATTTGTTTTGTTTTGTTGTCTGTCTCCCCCTTCTAGACTGTGAGCCCATTGTGGGTAGGGATTGAGAAGCAGCGTGGCTTAGTGGAAAGAGCACGGGCTTGGGAGTCAGAGGTTGTGGGTTCTAATCCCAGCTCCGCCACTTGTCAGCTGTGTGACTTTGGGCAAGTCACTTAACTTCTCTGGGCCTCAGTTTCCTCATCTGTAAAATGGGGGTTAAGACTGTGAGCCCCATGTGGGACAACCTGATTACCTTGTATCTACCCCAGGGCTTAGAACAGTGCTTGGCACATAGTAAGGGCTTAACAATCAATCAATCAATCGTATTTATTGAGCTCTTACTGTGTGCAGAGCACTGGACTAAGCGCTTGGGAAGTACAAGTTGGCAACATAGAGAGACGGTCCCTACCCAACAGTGGGCTCACAGTCGAAAAGGGGGAACAGTCTAAAACAGTTAACACCAACATTATAATTGTTGTCTCTGTTGCCGAACTGCACTTTCCAAGCGCTTAGTACACTGCTGTGCACAGAGTAAGCGCTCAATAAATGCGACTGAATGAATGCATGAAGCCTGATGTGGGGTCTGAAGAGGGTAAGAAGGACAGAGCAGGAATGGGAGGGTTTGTGGGATGGAGACCAAGATGAGGATCATTTAATCAATCCATCGATGGTGTTGATCTCATTCATTCATTCATTCATTCAAGCGCTCAATAAATACGATTGAATGAATGAATGAATTGAATTGAATGAATAGTTGGGCGGATGTGAGGAGGAAGGGCGTGGGCAGGGGGTCGACGGCGGGACAGGTGAGAACGAGGCCCGGTGAGAAGGTGAGCGGCGGCAGAGGAGCGGAGGGTGCGGGCTGGGCTGGAGAAGGACAGAAGGGAGGTGAGGTAGAAGGGGGTGAGGGGATGGATGGACAGCCTGGAAGCCGAGAGTGAGGAATTTTTGCTTCATGTGAAGGTTGATTGGTAGCCACTGGAGATTTTTGAGGAGGGGAGTGATATGCCCAGAGTGTTTCTGTACAAAGATAATCCGGGCAGCAGAGTGAAGTATAGACTGAAGCGGGGAGAGACAGGAGGATGGGAGATCAGAGAGGAGGCCGGTGCAGTCATCCAGTCGGGTTAGGAGGAGAGATTGAACCAGCAAGGTAGCGGTTTGGATGGAGAGGAAAGGGCAGATCTTGGCGATGTTGCGGAGGTGAGACTGGCGGGTTTTGGTGATGGATTGGATGTGTGGGGTGAACGAGAGAGCGGAGTCGAGGATGACACCGAGGTTGCGGGCTTGCGAGACGGGAAGGACGGTAGTGCCATCTACAGTGATGGGTAAGTCAGGGAGAGGACAGGGTTTGGGAGGGAAGATAAGGAGCTCGGTCTTGGACGTGTTGAGTTTTAGGTGGCGGGTGGACATCCAGATGGAGATGTCCTGAAGGCAGGAGGAGATACGAGCCTGGAGGGAGGGAGAGAGAGCAGGGGCAGAGATGTAGATTTGGGTGTCTGAGTAGAGATGATAGTTGAAGCCGTGGGAGCGAACGAGTTCACCAAGGGACTGAGTATAGATGGAGAACAGAAGGGGACCAAGAACTGACCCTTGAGGAATCCCTACAGTTAGGGGATGGGGGGGAGGTGAGAAGCCCGCAAAGGAGACTGAGAATGAATGGCCGGAGAGATAAGAGGAGAACTAGGAGAGGATGGAGTCTGTGAAGCCAAGGTTGGATAATGTGTTGTGGAGAAGGGGATGATTCACAGCATCAAAGGCAGCTGAGAGGTCGAGGAGGATTAGAATAGAGGAGGATTAGAATAGAATTCTTGCCATTGGATTTGGCAAGAAGGAGGTCAACTGAGAGGGCAGTTTTGGTGGAGTGTAGGGGACGGAAGCCAGATTGGAGGGGGTCTAGGAGAGAGTTGGAGTTGAGGAATTCGAGGCAGCGAGTGTAGACGACTCGTTCTAGGAGTTTGGAAAGGAAGGGTAGGAGGGAGATGGGGCGATAACTGCAAGGGGAAGTGGGCTCAAGAGAGGTTTTTTTCAGGATGGGGGAGATGTGGGCATGTTTGAAGGCGGAGGGGAAGAAGCCATTGGAGAGTGAGCATTTGAAGATGGAAGTTAAAGAAGGGAGGAGGGAAGGTGTGAGAGTTTTTATAAGATGAGAGGAAATGGGGTACGAAGCACAGGTAGATGGGGTGGCACTTGAGGGGAGGGAGGAGATTCATTCATTCATTCAGTCGTATTTATTGAGCGCTTACTGTGTGCAGAGCACTGTACTAAGCACTTGGGAAGCACAAGTTGGCAACATATAGAGACGGTCCCGACCCAACAGTGGGTTCACAGTCTAGAAGATCTCCTCTGAAGATACTGCTGGGAAGGATGGGAAAGTAGAGAGGGTTGAGAGCGGGGTGGGATGGAGAAGGGGGAGGGGTGACTTCAGGGAGCTCAGACCTGATGGTGTTAATTTTCCTAATGAAGTGGGTGGCCAGGTCGTTGGGGGTGAGGGATGGAGCGGGGGAAGGAACGGGGGCCCGAGGGAGGAGTTAAATGTTCGGAACTGCTGATGGGGGTGATGGGCACGGGTGTCAATAAGGGAAGAAAAATGGTTTTGCCTGGCAGAGGAGAGAGCAGAGTTAAGGCAGGAAAGGATAAGTTTAAAGTGAACAAGTTTGGCTTAGCATCTAGACGTTCGCCAGTAACATTCAGCAGCTCGAGCATAAGAGCGAAGGAGGCAGACAGTGGCAGTGATCCAAGGCTGTGGGTTAGGGGTGCGAGAGCGACGAAGGGAAAGGGGAGCGAGTAAGTCGAGTTGAGTAGAGAGGGTGGAGTTAAGGGAGTAATCTGGTCATCAGGAGTGGGTAGAGAGGATAGGGAGGCGGGGTGGGGTGTCATGCGCTGAGAAGATGGATGGGGTTGAGAGAGTGGAGGTCTCTGTGGGGGAATAATATAGATTTACAGAAGGGAGGAGTGTGAGAGAAGAGGCAGGTGAGGAGGTTATGGTCAGAGAGAGGGACTTCAGAGTTGGTGAGGGTAGAGATAGTGCAGAGGTAAGACGTGATGAGATTGAGTGGACGAGGTGTGGTGGAGCAGGAGGTTGGCAAAGTCAAGGAGAGATAGAAGGCGGGCAGAAGAGGAGTCACCGGGTACAACCATGTGGATGTTGAAGTCTCCGAGGATCAGAGTGGGCATGGAAAAGGAGGGAAGGAAGGTGAGAAAGGGGTCAAAATGGTTAAAGAAATTGGAGGTGGGACCAGGCGGGAGGTAGATGATGGCTACAAGAATCTGGAGGGGGTGCGAGAGGCAAATAATATGGTGGGCTTCAAAGGAGGGAAAGGAAAGGGAAGGGGAAGGAGGGATAGTGCGAAAGTGACATTGGGGTGCGAGAAGGAAGATGACACCTCCTCCTTTCCCGGTGAGGCTGGGTGAGTGGGAGAAGAAGAGGCCTTCCCTGGAGAGAGCAGCAGAAGAGACTTTGTTATCCAGGGTGAGCCAAGTCTCGGTGAGGGCGAGGAGGAGGAGAGAGCGGGAAAGGAACACTTTCTACTACTATTAATACTATTCAATTAATTTTGTTAATAATAATAATAATAATGATGGCATTTATTAAGCGCTTACTATGTGCAAAGCACTGTTCTAAGCGCTGGGGGGGATACAAGGTGATCAGGTTGTCCCAAGGGGGGCTCACAGTCATCATCCCCATTTTACAGATGAGGTAACTGAGGCACAGAGAAGTTAAGTGACTTGCCCAAAGTCACACAGCTGACAATTGGCAGAACTGGGATTTGAACCCATGACCTCTGACTCCAAAGCCCGGGCTCTTTCCACTGAGCCACGCTGCTTCTCTAAGCAGCGTGATGATGTGCATATAGCTATCGTGGCTCAGTGGAAAGAGCACGGGCTTTGGAGTCAGAGGTCATGGGTTCAAATCCCGGCTCCGCCAATTGTCAGCAGTATGACTTGGGGCAAGTCACTTCGTTTCCCTGTGCCTCAGTTACCTCAACTGTAAAATGGGCATGAAGACTGTGAGCCCCCCGAGGGACAACCTGATCACCTTATAACCTCCCCAGCGCTCAGAACAGTGCTTTGCACATAGTAAGCGCTTAATAAATGCCATCGTTATTATTATTATTTGTTCTGACGATTTTGACACCTTTCTACATGTTTTGTTTTGTTGTCTGTCTCCCCCTTCTAGACTGTGAGCCCGTTGTTGGGTAGGGGCCGTCTCTCTATGTTGCCGACTTGTACTTCCCAAGCGCTTAGTACAGTACTCTGCACACAGTAAGTGCTCCGTAAATACGATTGAATGAATGAACAGGTAGAAGATGAAAAAGATCTTACCTCTAATGGAGCAGGGGATTCGTAGGCCACACTTGGCAGCAGCTGTGGAAGGAGGGGAGGGGGAGGAAGGATGGGTTTGGATGGGAATGAGTTGGCGGGGGCTTGGGCGGGGAGAAGGGGATGAGGGGTGGCGATGAAACAGGAGAACTGGGATGGGACGGGGTGGGAAGGAGAGGAGGGAAGGGTTTGGAAGGGACGGGTTTGGCCGGGAACTGGGCAAGGTGGGGAAAAATGAGGGTTGGCACTGGTACAGAGGGATTCTAGGCGGGGAAGAAGGGTGGGGGCGGATAAAAGGGAGGGAAAGAGCTGGGTGGGAGAGGGGAAAGGGAAGGTGAGGACTGGGAAGGGCAGATGGGAGCAGGCGAATTGATAGATCATGGTGAGGTCAATGAGGTAAATGACAGCAGTGAGAGCAGTTAACAATTAACATGCAATAGCAACGATAACATCATCATCATCATCATCAATCGTATTTATTGAGCACTTACTGTGTGCAGAGCACTGTACTAAGCGCTTGGGAAGTACAAGTTGGCAACATCTAGAGACAGTCCCTACCCAGCAGTGGGCTCACAGTCTAAAGGGGGAGACAGAGAACAAAACCAAACATACTAACAAAATAAAATAAATATAAATGGGTGATGCCCAGAGTAGAAGGCTGAATTGTCCACGGGTCAATCAAATCAAAAAGGCTACTTGATTGGGCGCTTACTGTGTGCACAGCACGAAATGGATAGAGTCTGGTTTGGGTAGTGAGTTCTAATCCCCACTCCACCACTTCATTCATTCAATCGTATTTATTGAGCGCTTACTGTGCTTGGGAAATACAAATGGGCAACATATAGAGATGGTCCCTATCCAACAACGGGCTCACAGTCTAGAAGGGGGAGACAGACAACAAAACAAAACCTATTAACAAAATAAGATAAATAGAATAGTAAATATGTCCAAGTAAAATAAATAGAGTAATAAATCTGTACAAACATATATAGAGGTGCTGTGGGGAGGGGAAGGAGGTAGGGTGAGGGGGATGGGGAGGGGGCTTAGTATTTATTGGGTGCTTACTGTGTGCAGGGCACGGTACTAAGCGCTTGGGAAATACAAATGGGCAACGGTAGAGATGGTCCCTATCCAACAACGGGCTCACAGTCTAGAAGGGAGAGACAGACAACAAAACAAAACATATTAACAAAATTAGATAAATAGAATAGTAAATATGTCCAAGTAAAATAGAGTAATAAATCTGTACAAACATATATAGAGGTGCTGTGGGGAGGGGAAGGAAGGAGGGGGAGGGGGAGAGGAAGGAGGGGGCTCAGTATTTACTGAGCGCTTACTGTGTGCAGGGCATCATCATCATCATCATCATCAATTGTATTTATTGAGCGCTTACTGTGTGCAGAGCACTGTACTAAGCGCTTGGGAAGTACAAATTGGCAACATATAGAGACACTGTACTAAGCGCTTGGGAAATTCAAATGGGCAACGTATAGAGATGGTCCCTATCCAACAACGGGCTCACAGTCTAGAAGGGGGAAACAGACAAAAAAAAAACAAACAAGAAAACAAGTAGACAGGTGTCAATACCAACAGAATAAATAAAATTATAGCTCTCTACACATCACTAATAAAATAAATAGAGTAATAAATATGTACAAATATACACTAGTGCTGTGGTGAGGGGAAGGGAGAAGGGCAGAGGAAGGGGGAAGCGATGTGGGGGGAGGAGGAGGAGAGGAAAAGGTTGGGGGGCTCAGTGTGGGAAGGCCTCCTGGAGGAGGTGAGCTCTTAGTAGGGCTTTGAAGGGAGGAAGAGAGGAGGATGTGTGGAGGGAGGGAATTCCAGGCCAGGGGAAGGACGTGGGCCGGGGGTCGACGGCGGGACGGGTGAGAACGAGGCCCGGTGACGAGGTGAGCGGGCAGAGGAGCGGAGGGCGTGGGCTGGGCTGGAGAAGGACAGAAGGGAGGTGAGGTACGAGGGGGCGACGGGATGGACAGCTTGGAAGCCGAGAGGGAGGAGTTTTTTGCTTGATTCGAAGGTTGACGGGCAACCACTGGAGATTTTCGAGGAGGGGAGTGACATGCCCAGGGCGTTTCTGTAGAAAGATAATCCGGGCAGCAGCATGAAGGATAGACTGAAGGAGGACGGGAGATCAGAAAGACAAGATCAGCACTTGTCTGCTGTGTGACCTTGGATAAGTCATTTCACTTCTCCATGCCTCAGTTCCCTCATCAGGAAAATGGGGATTCAGACTCTGAGCCCCATGCGGGACAGGGACTATATCCAACCCAATTTGCTTGTACCCATCCCAGTGCTGAGCACAGTGTCTGGCGCATAGTAAGCACTTAAAAAATACCACAATTGTTATTATTATTACTAAGTCCTCTGGACAGTAAGCTCATTGAAGGCAGGGAATGTATCTGTTTATTGTTATACTGCACTCTCCCGAGAGCTTAGTTCAGTGTCCTGCACACGGTAAGTGCCCAATAAATACCACTAAGGGCTTGGGAGAGTACATACTTAGTACAGTGCCTGACACATAGTAAGTGCTTAACAAATACCATTATTATTATTATTATTACACTACAACACAGTTGGTAGGCATTCCCAGCCTGCCAGGAGCTTACGGTCTAGAGGGGAAGGCAGGAATTAATATAAATAAATTACAAATATAATAAGCGCCGTGGGGCTGGGGAGTGAATTATTTATCCATATTAACATTTGTCTCCTGCTCGAGACTGTAAGCCCGTTTTGGGCAGGGAATGTGTCTGCTAATTCTATTCTACTCTCCTAAGCACTTAGTACAGTAATTAATGATGGCATTTAAGCACTTACAGTACTCTGCACATAAGTGCTCAATAAATACCATTGATTGATAGACCGATTATATTATCATTCATTCATTCATTCAATCGTATTTATTGCATGCTTACTGTGTGCAGAGCACTGTACTAAGCGCTTGGGAAGTACAAGTTGGCAACATATAGAGACGGTCCCTACCCAACAACGGGCTCACAGTCTAGAAGCAGCGTGGCTCAGTGGAAAAAGCAGGGGCTTTGGAGTCAGAGGCCATGGGTTCGAATCCCTGATCCACCACATGTCAGCTGGGTGACTTTGGAGCAAGTCACTTCACTTCTCTGGGCCTCAGTGACCTCATCTGGAAAATGGGGATTAAGGTTGTGAGCCCCCCGTGGGACAACTTGATCACCTTGTATCCCCCCCAGTGCTTAGAACAGTGCTTTGCACATAGTAAGCGCTTAACAAATGCCATAATTATTATTATTATTATTAGAAGGGGGAGACCTTTACTACTGCATCATCATCATCAATCGTATTTATTGAGCACTTACTGTGTGCAGAGCACTGTACTAAGTGCTTGGGAAGTACAAGTTGGCAACATATAGGGACAGTCCCTCCCCAACTGCATCAGCCTCCTTGCTCACCCCTCCCTGCCTCCTGTCTCTCCCCACTCCAGTCCATACTTCACTTTGCTTCCCGGATCAGTTGTATTTTCCCAGCGCTTAGTATAGTGCTCTGCACACAGGAAGCGCTCGATAAATACGATTGGATGAATGTTCCTACAAAAAACTTTCAGTCCATGTCTCCCCCCCGCTTCTCAAGAACCTCCAACGGTGGCCCACCCACCTCAGCATCGAACAAAAACTCCTTACCCTTGGTTTTAAAGCACTCAACCCCTTCGCCCCCTTCTATTTTATCTCCCTTATTTCCTACCACAATCCGGGCTGCGTACTTCGTACTTTGCTTCTCTATTGTCAACATACTGGCTGTACCTCTATCTCCCCTACCTCACCCCTGACCTCTCATCCAAGTCTCGTCTCTGGCCTGGAATAGCCTCCCTCTACATATTCGCCAATCACTCTCATTCATTCATTCATTAATAATAATAATAATAATGATGGCATTTATTAAGCGCTTACTATGTGCAAAGCACATGTGCGAATCATTATATTTTACTTGTACATATCTATTCTATTTATTTTATTTTGTTAGTATGTTTGGTTTTGTTCTCTGTCTCCCCCTTTTAGACTGTGAGTCCACTGTTGGGTAGGGACTGTCTCTATATGTTGCCAATTTGTATTTCCCAAGCGCTTAGTACAGTGCTCTGCACATAGTAAGCGCTCAATAAATACGATTGATGATGATGATGATGATGATGTGCAAATCATTCATTCAATCAATCGTATTGATTGAGCGCTTCCTGTGTGCAGAGCACTGGACTAAGCGCTTGGGAAGTATATGGGGGCAACATCTAGAGACGGTCCCTACCCAACAGCGGGCTCACAGTCTAAAAGGGGGAGACAGAGAACAAAACCAAACATACTAACAAAATAAAATAAATAGAATAAATATGTACAGATAAAATAAATAGAGTAACCTTCAGAGTCTTTTTGAAGGCACATCTCCCCAAGAGGCCTTCCCTGACTAAGCCCTCATTTCCACTTCTTCTACTCCCTTCTGCATTGCCCCTGTACTTAATAATAATAATTATGGCATTTGTTAAGCACTTACTATGTGCCAGCCACTGTACTAAGCGCAAGGATGGATACAAGCAAATCGGGTTGGACGTAGCCCCTGTTCGGCATAGGGCTCACAGACTTAATCCCCACTTTACAGATGAGGTAACTGAGGCCCAGAGAAGTGAAGTGACTTGCCTAAGGTCACACAGCAGACAAGTGGAAGTGCCGGGGTGGATTAGAGAAGCAGCGTGGCTCAATGGAAAGAGCCCGGGCTTTGGAGTCAGAGGTCATGGGTTCAAATCCCAGCTCCGCCAATTGTCAGCTGCGTGACTTTGGGCAAGTCACTGAACTTCTCTGGGCCTCAGTTACCTCATCTGGAAAATGGGGATGAAGACTGTGACCCCCCTGTGGGACAACCTGATCACCTTGTCACCTCCCCAGCGCTTAGAACAGTGCTTTGCACATAGTAAGCTCTTAATAAATGCCATTATTATTATTTGCACTTGGATTGGATTTGCCCCCTTTATTCACCCCTTCCACCCCAGAGAAGCAGCGTGGCTCAGTGGGTTCGAATCCCGACTCCGCCACATGTCTGCTGTGTGATCTTGGGCTCTAGTGTCTAGTGTCTTGAGTGTCTCTAGCTCTGTCTCTGCCTCAGTCTCCCCTAACTCAGTCTCTGCCTCAGCGTGTCTCTCTAGCTCATTCTCTGCCTCAGAGTGTCTCTCTAGCTTAGTCTCTCCCTCAGTGTCTCTCTAGCTCAGTCTCTGCTGCCTCAGTCTCCCCTAACTCAGTCTCTGCCTCAGAGTGTCTCTCTAGCTCAGTCTCTGCCTCAGAGTGTCTCTCTAGCTTAGTCTCTCCCTCAGAGTGTCTCTCTAGCTCTGTCTCTGCCTCAGTCTCCCCTAACTCAGTCTCTCCCTCAGAGTGTCTCTCTAGCTCAGTCTCCCCCTCAGAGTGTCTCTCTAGCTCAGTCTCTGCCTCAGAGTGTCTCTCTAGCTCAGTCTCTGCCTCAGAGTGTGTCTCTAGTTCTGTCTCTGCCTCAGTCTCCCCTAACTCAGTCTCTGCCTCAGCGTGTCTCTCTAGCTCAGTCTCTGGCTCAGAGTGTCTCTCTAGCTTAGTCTCTCCCAAAGAGTGTCTCCCTAACTCAGTCTCTGCCTCAGGGTATCTCTCTAGCTCAGTCTCTCCCTCAGAGTGTCTCTCTATCTCTGTCTCTCCCTCAGAGTGTCTCTCTAGCTCCGTCTTTGCCTCAGTCTCCCCTAACTCAGTCTCTGCCTCAGAGTATTTCTCTGCCTCAGTCTCTGCCTCAGAGTGTCTCTCTAGCTTAGTCTCTCCCAAAGAGTGTCTCTCTAGCTCTGTCTCTGCCTCAGTCTCCCCTAACTCAGTCTCTCCCTCAGAGTGTCTCTCTAGCTCTGTCTCTCCCTCAGAGTGTTTCTCTAGCTGTCTCTGCCTCAGTGTGTCTCTCTAGCTCTGCCTCTGCCTCAGTCTCCCCTAACTCAGTCTCTACCTCGGAGTGTCTCTCTAGCTCTGTCTCTGCCTCAGTCTCCCCTAACTCAGTCTCAGCTTCAGAGTGTCTCTCTAGCTCAGTCTCTGCCTCAGAGTGTGTCTCTAGCTCTGTCTCTGCCTCAGTCTCCCCCAACTCAGTCTCTGCCTCAGAGTACCTCTCTAGCTCAGTCTCTGCCTCAGAGTGTCTCTCTAGCTTAGTCTCTCCCTCAGAGTGTCTCTCTAGCTTAGTCTCTCCCTCAGAGTGTCTCTCTAGCTTAGTCTCTCCCTCAGAGTGTCTCTCTAGCTCCATCTCTGCCTCAGTCTCCCCTAACTCAGTCTCTCCCTCAGAGTGTCTCTCTAGCTTAGTCTCTCCCTCAGAGTGTCTCTCTACCTCTGTCTCTGCCTCAGTCTCCCCTAACTCAGTCTCTCCCTCAGAGTGTCTCTCTAGCTCAGTCTCTGCCTCAGTGTCTCTCTAGCTCAGTCTCTGGCTCAGAGTGTCTCTCTAGCTTAGTCTCTCCCAAAGAGTGTCTCTCTAGCTGTCTCTGCCTCAGTCTCCCCTAACTCAGTCTCTCCCTCAGAGTGTTTCTCTAGCTCAGTCTCTGCCTCAGAGTGTATCTCTAGCTTAGTCTCTCCCAAAGAATGTCTCCCTAACTCAGTCTCTGCCTCAGGGTATCTCTCTAGCTCAGTCTCTCCCTCAGAGTGTCTCTCTAGCTCAGTATCTCCCTCAGAGTGTCTCTCTAGCTCTGTCTCTGCCTCAGTCTCCCCTAACTCAGTCTCTGCCTCAGAGTATTTCTCTACCTCAGTCTCTACCTCAGAGTGTCTCTCTAGCTTAGTCTCTCCCAAACAGTGTCTCTCTAGCTCTGTCTCTGCCTCAGTCTCCCCTAACTCAGTCTCTCCCTCAGAGTGTCTCTCTAGCTCTGTCTATCTCTCAGAGTGTCTCTCTAGCTGTCTCTGCCTCAGAGTGTCTCTCTAGCTCAGTCTCTGCCTCAGTCTCCCCTAACTCAGTCTCTGCCTCAGAGTGTCTCTCTAGCTCTGGCTCTGCCTCAGTCTCCCCTAACTCAGTCTCTGGCTCAGAGTGTCTCTCTAGCTCAGTCTCTGCCTCAGAGTGTGTCTCTAGCTCTGTCTCTGCCTCAGTCTCCCCTAACTCAGTCTCTGCCTCAGCGTGTCTCTCTAGCTCAGTCTCTGGCTCAGAGTGTCTCTCTAGCTTAGTCTCTCCCAAAGAGTGTCTCTCTAGCTGTCTCTGCCTCAGTCTCCCCTAACTCAGCGTCTCCCCAGAGTGTCTCTCTAGCTCAGTCTCTGCCTCAGTGTCTCTCTAGCTTAGTCTCTCCCAGTGTCTCTCTAGCTCTGTCTCTGCCTCAGTCTCCCCTAACTCAGTCTCTCCCTGAGTGTCTCCCTAGCTCAGTCTCTCCCTCAGAGTGTCTCTCTAGTTCAGTCTCTCCCTCAGCGTGTCTCTCTAGCTCAGTCTCTGCCTCAGAGTGTCTCTCTAGCTCAGTCTCTGCCTCAGAGTGTGTCTCTAGCTCTGTCTCTGCCTCAGTCTCCCCTAACAGTCTCTGCCTCAGCGTGTCTCTCTAGCTCAGTCTCTGGCTCAGAGTGTCTCTCTAGCTTAGTCTCTCCCAAAGAGTGTGTCTCTAGCTCTGTCTCTGCCTCAGTCTCCCCTAGCTTAGTCTCTCCCAAAGAATGTCTCCCTAACTCAGTCTCTGCCTCAGGGTATCTCTCTAGCTCAGTCTCTCCCTCAGAGTGTCTCTCTAGCTCTGTCTCTCCCTCAGAGTGTCTCTCTAGCTCTGTCTCTGCCTCAGTCTCCCCTAACTCAGTCTCTGCGTCAGTGTCTCTCTAGCTCCGTCTCTGCCTCAGTCTCCCCTAACTCAGCCTCTCCCTCAGAGTGTCTCTCTAGCTCAGTCCCTGCCTCAGTCTCCCCTAGCTCCGTCTCTGAGTGTCTCTGTAGGCCTGTCTCTGCCTCAGCGTGTCTCCCTCGATGGGCCTGGATCTCTCCCGCTTTGGGCGTCCGTCGTTCCCCCCACCCCTTCCGCAGCGTGGCTCAGTGGAAAGAGCGCGGGCTTTGGAGTCGGAGGTCACGGGTTCAAATCCCGCCTCCGCCACTTGTCAGCTGTGTGACTTTGGGCGAGTCACTTCACTTCTCTGGGCCTCAGTTACCTCACCTGTAAAATAATAATAATAAAATAATAATAATAGTAATGGCATTTATTAAGCGCTTACTATGTGCATAGCACTGTTCTAAGCGCTGGGGGGGATACAAGGTGATTAGGTGGTCCCACATGGGGCTCACAGTGGAGGCTTGGGAGTTGGGGCCGGTAATTGGTTGTCAGAGATGATAATAATAATAATAATAATGATGGCATTTATTAAGCGCTTACTATGTGCAAAGCACTGTTCTAAGCCCTGGAGGGGTCACAAGGTGATGAGGTTGTCCCCCATGGGGCTCACAGTCTTCATCCCTTAGTACAGTGCTCTGCACATAGTAAGCGCTCAATAAATACGATTGATTGATTCATCCCCATTTTCCAGATGAGGGAACTGAGGCCCAGAATGGGGATGAAGACGGTGAGCCCCATGGGGGACAACTTGATCACCTGGTATCCTCCCCAGCGCTTAGAACAGTGCTTTGCACATAGTAAGCGCTTAACTAAAGGCCATCATGATTATAATTATTATTGCGCCCCCCGCCATTAGGCCGCACGCGCTCGGCCGTTGCCCGCGAGCGCCCCCGCCAGGCCCGAGGCGACCATTGCACCCGGACTTCTGCCCGGCAACCAGTGACGCTAGGGAATCCCGGCGCCTGATTGGCTGGCCCCGGCCTGCGGGGGGTTCAAACGGTTGTGGAGGTGATCCGTCGGGCCTAGGCCTCCATAGGCCTCCCTAGGCCAATTCCTGCCCCCTGGGGCCCCCCGACGCCCCCATTTTCCTTCATCCCCGAGGGGGCACAACGAGGTAGTCGGGACGGGCCCCGGGGGCTGTCGGGAGGCCGGCCGGGGGGCCCAGGGAAAGGCCAAGTCCCCCCTTGTCAAGCCGTGTGGCTCAGTGGAAAGAGCCCGGGCTTTGGGGTCAGAGGTCATAACAATAATAATAATAATGATGGCATTTATTAAGCGCTTACTATGTGCCAAGCACTGTTCTAAGCGCTGGGGTAGATACGAGGTAATCAAGTTGTCCCACGTGGGGCTCACAGACTTCATCCCCATTTTCCAGATGAGGGAACTGAGGCCCAGAGAAGTGAAGTATATATGTATATATATATATATGTATATATGGTTGAACATATTTATTACTCTATTTATTTATTTATTTATTTTACTTGTACATTTCTATCCTATTTATTTTATTTTGTTGGTATGTTTGGTTCTGTTCTCTGTCTCCCCCTTTTAGACTGTGAGCCCACTGTTGGGTAGGGACTGTCTCTATGTGTTGCCAATTTGTACTTCCCAAGCGCTTAGTACAGTGCTCTGCACATAGTAAGCGCTCAATAAATACGATTGATTGATTGATTGAAGTGACTTGCCCAGAGTCACCCAGCTGACAAGCGGTGGAGCCGGGATTTGAACCCATGACCTCTGACTCCAAAGCCCGAGCTCTTTCCACTGAGCTACGCTGCTTCTCATGGCTTCCAATCCCGGCTCCACCAACTGCAATAATAAATGCCATCATTATTATTATTATTATTCTCTGGGCCTCGGTGACCTCATCTGGAAAATGGGGTTGATCGTGAGCCCCACGTGGGACAACCTGATCACCTTGTAGTCTCCCCAGCGCTTAGAACAGTGTTTGGCCCATAGAAAGTGCTTAACAAATACCAAAATTATTATTGTTAGGATGATGAGGATGGTGCTGCTAAGCGCTAACCCCTCGGCCCAGGCCGGGTGGGGGCAAGTAGGGCGAGGTGGGAAATAATAATAATAATAAAACAGTGATGGCATTCATTAATTATTACTTAATTAATCATCAATTAATTAATTAATTACTATGTGCAAAGCACTGTTCTAAGCACTGGGGAGGTTACAAGGTGATCAGGTTGTCCCACGGGTGGGGGGGCTCACAGTCTTAATCCTCATTTTACAGATGAGGTCACTGAGGCACAGAGAATAATAATAATAATAATAATAATAATGGCATTTATTAAGCACTTACTATGTGCAAAGCACTGTTCTAAGCGCTGGGGAGATTACAAGGTGATCAGGTTGTCCCACGGGGGCTCACAGTCTTAATCCTCATTTTACAGATGAGGGAACTAGACTGTGAGCCCGTCTTCTATCAATCAGTCAATCAATCAATCGTATTTATTGAGCGCTTACTGTGTGCAGAGCACTGTACTAAGTGCTGTCTTCTAGACCATGAGCCCGTTGTTGGGTAGGGACCGTCTCTATATGTGGCCAACTTGGACTTCCCAAGCGCTTAGTCCAGTGCTCTGCACACAGTGAGCGCTTAATAAATACGATTGAATGAATGAAGTGACTTGCCCAAAGTCACCCAGCTGACAATTGGCAGAGGCGGGATTTGAACCCATGACCTCTGACTCCAAAGCCCGGGCTCTTTATACTGAGCCACGCTGGACAAGGGAAGGGGCAGTGGGGCCAAGGTGACCTGAACCCGGGGCTGCGAGCTGTGGGTTCAAAGTCGTCCCTTGCCTCGTCCCCACCGTCCAGGGAGATCCCAGGGCCTGGAGGAGGCTGGCACCCCCAGGCCCGGAGGGCAGGGAGGGGACAAATTTTATTATTATTATTATTATTATTATTATGGTATTGTTTCATTATTATGATGATGATGATGGTATCGTTAAGCGCTGACCCCTCGGCCCAGGCCGGGCGGGGCAAGTGGGGCAAGGTGGGAAATAATTATAATAAAATAATGATGCTATTAAGCGCTTACTATGTGCAATGCACTGTTCTAAGCGCTGGGGAGGTTACAAGGTGATCAGGTTGTCCCACGGGGGGCTCACAGTCTTCATCCCCATTTTACAGATGAGATAACTGAGGCCCAGAGAAGTGACTTGCCCAAAGTCACCCAGCTGACAATTGGCAGAGGCGGGATTTGAACCCACGACCTCTGACTCCAAAGCCCGGGCTCTTTATACTGAGCCACGCTGGAAAAGGGAAGGGGGAGTGGGGATCCCAGGGCCTGGAGGAGGCTGGCATCCCCAGGCCCGGAGGGCAGGGAGGGGACAAATTATTATTATTATTATGGTATTGTTTTATTATTATTATTATTATTATTATCATTATTATTATTATGGTATCATTAAGCGCTGACCCCTCGGCCCAGGTCAGGCAGGGCAGGTGGGGCGAGGCGGGAAATAATAACAATAAAATAATGATGGCATTTATTAAGCCCTTACTATGTGCAAAGCACTGTTCATTCATTCATTCAATCATATTTATTGAGCGCTTACTGTGTGCAGAGCACTGTACTAAGCGCTGGGGAGGTTACAAGGTGAACAGGTTGTCCCACGGGGGGCTCACAGTCTTCATCCCCATTTTACAGATGAGATCACTGAGGCCCCGAAAAGGGAAGGGGGAGTGGGGCCAAGGTGAGCCGGGGCCGTATTGCTAGAGAAGCAGCGTGGCTCAGTGGAAAGAGCCCGGGCTTTGGAGTCAGAGGTCATGGGTTCAAATTCCTACTCCACCAATTGTCAGCTTTGTGACTCTGAGCAAGTCACCTCACTTCTTTGTGCCTCAGTGACCTCATCTGTAAAACGGGGATTGACTGTGAGCCCCCCGTGGGACAACCTGATCACCTTGTGGCCTTCCCAGCGCTTAGAACAGTGCTTTGCACATAGTAAGCGCTTAATAAATGCCATTATTATTATTATTATTATTATTATGCGCTGACCCCTCGGCTCAGGCCGGGAGCGGCAAGTGGGGCGAGGCGGGAGAAGGGAAGGGGGTGTGAGGCCAACGCGAGCTGATCCCGGGGCTGCACTGTTAGAAAAGCAGCGTGGCTCAGTGGAAAGATGGCATTTATTAAGCACTTACTCTGTGCAAAGCGCTGTTCTAAGCGCTGGGGAGGTTACAAGGTGATCAGGTTGTCCCACGGGGGGCTCCCAGTCTTCATCCCCATTTTACAGATGAGGGAACTGAGGCCCAGAGAAGTGAAGTGACTCTCCCAAAGTCACACAGCTGACCATTGGCGGGATTTGAACCCACGACCTCCGACTCTAAAGCCCGGGCTCTTTCCATTGAGCCACGCTGCTTCTCCAAAGAGCCCGGCTTTTGGAGTCAGAGGTCATGGGTTCAAATCCCCGCTCCGCCAATGGTCAGCTGTGTGACTTTGGGCAACTCACTTAACCAGGAGGCCTTCCCAGACTGAGCCCCCTCCTTCCTCTCCATCCCCCCCATCTTACCTCCTTCCCTTCCCCACAGCACCTAGATAGATGTTTGTACATATTTATGACTCTATTTATTTATTTGTCTTACATGTACATATCTATTCCATTTATTTTATTTTGTTAGTATGTTTGGTTTTGTTTTCTGTCTCCCCCTTTTAGACTGTGAGCCCGTTGTTGGGTAGGGACTGTCTCTAGATGTTGCCAACTCTTACTTCCCAAGCGCTTAGTCCAGTGCTCTGCACACAGTAAGCTCTCGATAAATACGATTGATTGATTGATTTTCAGGGTGGCTCCCGCTCGGCTGCTCCCCGACGATGGTGACCCCGGAACGCCGGCCGCCGGCCCTGCCCGCCGCGGGGGCTCCCCACGCCGCCGGTACTTGACACCGGGCCCGGGGGCGGGCGGGCGCGGGCCTTCTCCCTCCGGGCCGCCGGGGGGCGCTGCGGCGGGCGGCGGGCGCGTGCCTTCTCCCTCCGGGCCGGCGGGGGGCGCTTCAGCGGGGCCAGGCGCGTGCCTTCCCCCTCCGGGCCAGCGGGGGGCGCTGCGGCGGGCGTGCCTTCTCCCTCCGGGCCGCCGGGGGTCGCAGCGACGGGCGTGCCTTCTCCCTCCGGGCCGGCGGGGGGCGCTTCAGCGGGGCCAGGCGCCTGCCTTCTCCCTCCGGGCCGGCGGGGGGCGCTTCAGCAAGGCCGGGCGCGTGCCTTCTCCCTCCGGTCCGGCGGGGGGCGCTGCGGTGAGCGGCGGGCTTGCCTTCTCCCTCCGGGCCGGCAGGGGGCGCTTCAGCGGGGCAGGGCGCGTGCCTTCTCCCTCCGTGCCGGCGGGGGGCGCTGCGGTGGGCGCTTGCTTTCTCCCTCCGAGCCGGCGGGGGGCGCTTCAGCAGGGCCGGGCGCGTGCCTTCCCCCTCCGGGCCAGCGGGGGGCGCTGCGGTGAGCGGCGGGCGCGTGCCTTCTCCCTCCGGGCCGGCGGGGGGCGCTGCGGCGGGCGGCGGGCGCGTGCCTTCTCCCTCCGGGCCGGCGGGGGGCGCTACAGCGGGGCCGGGCGCGGGCCTTCTCCCTCCGAGCCACCGGGGGGCGCTGCGGCGGGCGCGTGCCTTCTCCCTCTGAGCCGGCGGGGGGCGCTGCGGCGGGCGCGTGCCTTCTCTCTCTGGGCCGCCGGGGGGCGCTTCAGCGGAGCCGGGCGCGTCCCTTCTCCCTCCGGGCCGGCGGGGGGGCGCTGCGGCGGGCTTGCCTTCTCCCTCCGGGCCGGCAGGGGGCGCTTCAGCGGGGCAGGGTGCGTGCCTTCTCCCTCCGGGCCGGCGGGGGGCGCTGCGGCGGGCGTGCCTTCTCCCTCCGGGCCGCCGGGGGGCGCTGCGGCGGGCGTGCCTTCTCCCTCCGGGCCGCCGGGGGGCGCTTCAGCGCGGCCGGGCGCGTGCCTTCTCCCTCCGAGCCGGCGGGGGGCGCTGCGGTAGGCGTGCCTTCTTCCTCCGAGACGGCGGGGGGCGCTGCGGCGAGCGCGTGCCTTCTCTCTCCGGGCCGCCAGGTGGCGCTTCAGCGGGGCCGGGCGCGGGTCTTCTCCCTCCGGGCCGGCGGGGGGCGCTGCGGCGGGCGGGTGCCTTCTCCCTCCGAGCCGGCAGGGGGCGCTTCAGCGGGGCCGGGCGCGTGCCTTCTCCCTCCGGGCTGGCGGGGGGCGCTGCGGTGGGCGCTTGCTTTCTCCCTCCGAGCCGGCGGGGGGCGCTTCAGCGGAGCCGAGCGCGTTCCTTCTCCCTCCGGGCCGACGGGAGGCGCTGCGGCGGGGCCGGGCGCGGGCCTTCTCCCTCTGGGCCGCCGGAGGGCGCTGCGGTGAGCGGCGGGCGCGTGCCTTCTCCCTCCGGGCCGGCGGGGGCGCTGCAGCAGGGCCGGGAGCGTGCCTTCTCCCTCCGGGCCGGCGGGGGGCGCTGCAGCGGGGTCGGGCGCGTGCCTCCTCCCTCCGGGCCGGCGGGGGGCGCTGTAGCGGGGTCGGGCGCGTGCCTTCTCCCTCCGAGCCGGCGGGGGGCGCTGCAGCGGGGCCGGACGCGTGCCTTCTCCCTCCGAGCCGGCGGGGGGCGCTGCGGCGGGAGGCGGGGCCGCGGAGAGGGGCGGGAGGAGGAGGAGGAGGAGGAAGGGGCGGAGGAGGAAGAGGGCTTGGCGGTGGGAGCGGAGGGCGCGGGGCCGCCATGGCCGACGGCGAGAAGCTCAACTTGGACTCCATCATCAGCCGCCTGCTGGAAGGTAGCGGGCCCGGGCACGGACCCACGCGGCACCGGAAGCCACGGACGCCCCCGGGGTCCCCCGGGCCGCGGGGGGGCGCGCGGGAGCCCGCGCCAGACCGGAAGTGGCCTCGAAGTTGGGGGGAAAGTGGAGGCCTCGCAGGCCCGGGGGGGGGGGCTGGGGGTCAGAGGTCAACCCCACATTGACACCCCCCATTCATTCATTCATTCATTCAATCGTATTTATTGAGCACTTACTGTGTGCAGAGCACTGGACAATGCGCTTGGGAAGTCCAACTTGGCAACAAGGGGGTCAGGGGGCAACCCCTGACTGAGCTCCCTCATTCATTCAATCGTATTTATTGAGCGCTTACTGTGTGCAGAGCACTGGACTGAGCGCTTGGGAAGGACAAGTTGGCAACAGGGGGGTCGGGGCAACCCCAGACTGAGCCCCCTCATTTATTCAGTCGTATTTACTGAGCGCTTACTGTGTGCAGAGCACTGGACTGAGCGCTTGGGAAGGACATGTTGGCAACAGGGGGGTCAGGGGGCAACCCCAGCCTGAGTCACTTCATTCATTCAATCGAATTTACTGAGCGCTTACTGTGTGCAGAGCACTGGACTGAGCGCTTGGGAAGTCCAACTTGGCAACAAGAGGGTCAGGGGGCAACCCCAGACTGAGCCCCTTCATTCATTCATTCATTCAGTCGTCTTTATTGAGCGCTTACTGTGTGCAGAGCACTGGACTAAGCGCTTGGGAAGTGCAGCTTGGCAACAAGGGGATCAGGGGGCAACCCCTGACTGAGCTCCCTCATTCATTCAATCGCATTTACTGAGCGCTTACTGTGTGCAGAGCACTGGACTGAGCGCTTGGGAAGGACAAGTTGGCAACAGGGGGGTCAGGGGGCAACCCCAGACTGAGCCCTCTCATTCATTCATTCATTCAGTCGTCTTTATTGATCGCTTACTGTGTGCAGAGCACTGGACTAAGCGCTTGGGAAGTCCAAGGTGGCAACAGGGGGGTCAGGGGGCAACCCCAGACTGAGCCCCTTCATTCATTCATTTGTATTTATTGAGCGTTTACTATGTGCAGAGCACTGGACTAAGCCCTTGGGAAGTCCAGCTTGGCAACAGGGGGGTCAGGGGGCAACCCCAGACTGAGCCCCCTCATTCATTCATTCATTCAATCGTATTTATTGAGCGCTTACTGTGTGCAGAGCACTGGACTAAGCGCTTGGGAAGTCCAACTTGGCAACCCCAGACTGAGCCCCCCCCCCCCCCACCCATTCATTCAATCGTATTGAGCGCTTACTGTGTGCAGAGCACTGGACTGAGCGCTTGGGAAGGACAAGTTGGCAACAGGGGGGTCAGGGGGCAACCCCAGACTGAGCCCCCTCATTCATTCATTCATTCAGTCGTCTTTATTGAGCGCTTACTGTGTGCAGAGCACTGGACTAAGCGCTTGGGAAGTCCAACTTGGCAACAAGGGGGTTAGGGGGCAACCCCTGACTGAGCTCCCTCATTCATTCATTCAATCGTATTCAGCGTTTACTGTGTGCAGAGCAGTGGACTAAGCGCTTGGGAAGTCTAAGGTGGCAACAGGGGGGTCAGGGGGCAACCCCAGACTGAGCCCCCTCATTCATTCATGTGTATTTATTGAGCACTTACTGTGTGCAGAGCACTGGACTGAGCGCTTGGGAAGTCCAGCTTGGCAACAGGGGGGTCAGGGGGCAACCCCAGACTGAGCCCCCTCATTCATTCATTCATTCAATCGTATTTATTGAGCGCTTACTGTGTGCAAAACACTGAACTAAGCGCTTAAGAAGTCCAACTTGGCAACCGGGGCGTCAGGGGTCAACCCCAGACTGAGCCCCCTCATTCATTCATTCATTCAGTCGTATTTATTGAGCGCTTACTGTGTGCAGAGCACTGGACTAAGCGCTTGGGAAGTCCAACTTGGCAACAGGGGGGTCAGGGATCAACCCCAGACTGAGCCCCCTCATTCATTCAATCGTATTTATTGAGCGCTTACTGTGTGAAGAGCACTGTACTAAGCGCTTGGGAAGTCAACTTGGCAACGGGGGCGGTCAGGGGTCAACCCCAGACTGAGTCCCTTCATTCATTCAATCGTATTGAGCGCTTCCTGTGTGCAGAGCACTGGACTAAGCGCTTGGGAAGTCCAAGTTGGCAACATACGGAGACGGTCCCTACCCAACAGCGGGCTCACAGGCTAGAAGGGGGAGACAGGCGACAAAACAAAGCATATTAACAAAATAAAATAAATAGAATATGTATAAGTAAAATAAGTATGTATTTATTTTGTTTGTAAATATGTACAAACATGTATACCTATATACCTTCCTTGCTCTCCCCCTCCCTACCCCCCCGCCCTACCTCCTTCCCCTCCCCACAGCCCCTGTATATATGTTTGTACAGATTTATTACCCTATTTATTTTACTTGGACATATTTACTAACCGTCTTTATTTTGTTACTGCATGTTGTTTTGTTGTCTGTCTCCCCCTTCTAGACTGTGAGCCCACTGTTGGGTAGGGACCGTCTCTATATGTTGCCAACTTGTCCTTCCCAAGCGCTTAGTCCAGTGCTGTGCACACAGTAAGCGCTCAATATGAATGAATGAACCGTGACCGTCTGTGTTGCCAAGTTGTCCTTCCCAAGCGCTTAGTCCAGTGCTCTGCACACAGTAAGTGCTCAATCAGTACGACTGAATGAATGAATGAACCGTGACCGTCTATGTTGCCAACTTGTCCTTCCCAAGCGCTTAGTACAGCGCTCTATCAATACGATTGAATGAGTGAATGAATGAATGAGCCATGACTACATATGTTGCCAACTTGTCTTTCCCAAGCGCTTAGTCCAGTTCTGTGCACACAGTAAGCGCTCAATCAATATGAATGAATGAATGAATGAATGAACCGTGACCATCTGTGTTGCCAACTTGTCCTTCCCGAGCGCTTAGTCCAGTGCTGTGCACACAGTAAGCGCTCAATCAATATGAATGAATGAACCGTGACCGTCTATGTTGCCAACTTGTCCTTCCCAAGCGCTTAGTACAGCGCTCAGTCAATACGATTGAATGAGTGAATGAATGAATGAACTGTGACCATATATGGTGCCAACTTGTCCTTCCCAAGCGCTTAGTCCAGTGCTGTGCACACAGTAAGCGCTCAGTCAATATGAATGAATGAACCGTGACAGTCTATGTTGCCAACTTGTCCTTCCCAAGCGCTTAGTCCAGTGCTGTGCACACAGTAAGCGCTCAGTCAATATGAATGAATGAACCGTGACAGTCTATGTTGCCAACTTGTCCTTCCCAAGCGCTTAGTCCAGTGCTCCGCACACAGTAAGCGCTCAATCAATATGAATGAATTAACTGTGACTGTCTGTGTTGCCAACTTGTCCTTCCCAAGCGCTTAGTACAGCGCTCAATCAATACGATTGAATGAGTGAATGAATGAATGAGCCATGACTACATATGTTGCCAACTTGTCTTTCCCAAGCGCTTAGTCCAGTGCTGTGCACACAGTAAGCGTCAATCAGTATGAATGAATGAATGAACCGTGACCGTCTGTGTTGCCAACTTGTCCTTCCCAAGCGCTTAGTCCAGTGCTGTGCACACAGTGAGCACTCAATCAATATGAATGAATGAACCGTGACCGTCTATGTTGCCAACTTGTCCTTCCCAAGCGCTTAGTCCAGTGCTCTGCACACAGTAAGCGCTCAATCAATATGAATGAATGAACCGTGACCGTCTATGTTGCCAACTTGTCCTTCCCAAGCGCTTAGTACAGCGCTCAATCAATATGATTGAATGAGTGAATGAATGAATGAACTGTGACCATATATGGTGCCAACTTGTCCTTCTCAAGCGCTTAGTCCAGTGCTGTGCACACAGTAAGCGCTCAATCAGGATGAATGGATGAACCATGACCGTCTATGTTGCCAACTTGTCCTTCCCAAGCGCTTAGTCCAGTGCTCTGCACACAGTAAGCGCTCAATCAGTACGACTGAATGAATGAATGAATGAACCGTGACCGTCTGTGTTGCCAACTTGTCTTTCCCAAGCGCTTAGTACAGCGCTCAATCAATACGATTGAATGAGTGAATGAATGAATGAGCCATGACTATATATGTTGCCAACTTGTCTTTCCCAAGCGCTTAGTCCAGTGCTGCGCACACAGTAAGCGCTCAGTCAATATGAATGAATGAACCGTGACCGTCTGTGTTGCCAACTTGTCCTTCCCAAGCGCTTAGTCCAGTGCTGTGCACAAAGTAAGCGCTCAATCAGTATGAATGAATGAATGAACCGTGACCGTCTATGTTGCAAACTTGTCCTTCCCAAGTGCTTAGTCCAGTGCTGGGCACACAGTAAGCGCTCAATCAATATGAATGAATGAATGAATGAACCGTGACCGTCTATGTTGCCAACTTGTCCTTCCCAAGCGCTTAGTACAGCGCTCAATCAATACGATCGAATGAGGGAATGAATGAATGAACTGTGACCATATATGTTGCCAACTTGTCCTTCCCAAGCGCTTAGTCCAGTGCTGTGCACACAGTAAGCGCTCAGTCAATATGAATGAATGAACCGTGACAGTCTATGTTGCCAACTTGTCCTTCCCAAGCGCTTAGTTCAGTGCTGTGCACACAGTAAGCGCTCAATCAATATGAATGAATGAATGAATGAACCATGACCATCTATGTTGCCAGCTTGTCCTTCCCAAGCGCTTAGTCCAGTGCTGTGCACACAGTAAGCGCTCAATCAGTATGAATGAATGAACCGTGACCGTCTATGTTGCCAACTTGTCCTTCCCAAGCGCTTAGTCCAGTGCTGTGCACACAGTAAGCGCTCAATCAATATGAATGAATGAACCGTGACCATCTATGTTGCCAACTTGTCCTTCCCAAGCGCTTAGTACAGCGCTCAATCAATACGATTGAATGAGTGAATGAATGAATGAACTGTGACCATATGTTGCCAACTTGTCCTTCCCAAGCGCTTAGTCCAGTGCTGTGCACACAGTAAGCGCTCAATCAATATGAATGAATGAATGAATGAACCGTGACCATCTGTGTTGCCAACTTGTCCTTCCCAAGCGCTTAGTCCAGTGCTGCGCACACAGTAAGCGCTCAATCAATCCGATTGAATGAATGAATGACCGTTCCGATCCTTCCCGCCCCTCGCAGTGCAGGGCTCCCGGCCCGGGAAGAACGTGCAGCTGACGGAGAACGAGATCCGGGGCCTGTGCCTTAAGTCCCGGGAGATCTTCCTGAGCCAGCCCATCCTGCTGGAACTGGAGGCCCCCCTCAAGATCTGCGGTGAGACCCCCGACCCAACAGACAATCCGTGGGGTTTATAATCGTGATCATAATGGGGTTGGATTTGTAATAATAATGATGGGGGTATTTATTAAGCGCTTACTATGGGTGTTCTGAGCGCTGGCGGGGAATACAAGGTGATCATCCCCCCATCTTACCTCTTTCCCTTCCCCACAGCACCTGTGTATATGTATATATGTTTGCACATATTTATTACTCTATTTTACTTGTACATATCTATTCTATTTATTTTATTTTGTTAGTACGTTTGGCTTTGTTCTCTGTCTCTGGTTTTGGTTTGGTTCTGTTGTCTGTCTCCCCCTTTTAGACTGTGAGCCCACTGTTGGGTAGGGACTGTCTCTATGTGATGCCAATTTGTACTTCCCAAGCGCTTAGTACAGTGCTCTGCACATAGTAAGCGCTCAATAAATACGATTGATTGATTGATTGATTGATTGTCTCCCCCTTTTAGACTGTGAGCCCACTGTTGGGTAGGGACTGTCTCTATATGTTGCCAACTTGGACTTCCCAAGCGCTTAGTACAGTGCTCTGCACATAGTAAGCGCTCAATAAATACGATTGATGATGATGATGATCAGGTTGTCCCCCGTGGGGCTCCCAGTCTTCATCCCCATTTTACAGATGAGGTAGGAATAATGATGATCAGGTTGTCCCCCGTGGGGCTTCCAGTCTTCATCTCCATTTTACTAATACTAATGATGGTATTTGTTAAGCGCTTACTATGTGCCAAGCACTGTTCTAAGCGCTGGGGGGGGTACAAGGTGATCAGGTTGTCCCCACATGGGGCTCCCAGTCTTCATCCCCATTTTACAGATGAGGTAGGAGTAATGATGATCAGGTTGTCCCACGTGGGGCTCCCAGTCTTCATCCCCATTTTACAGATGAGGTAATACTAATGATGGTGTTTGTTAAGCACTTACTATGTGCCAAGCACTGTTCTAAGCACTGGGGGGGATACAAGGTGATCAGGTTGTTCCATGTGGGGCTCACAGTCTTCATCCCCATTTTACAGATGAGGTAGGAATAATGATGATCAGGTTGTCCCATGTGGGGCTTCCAGTCTTCATCCCCATTTTACAGATGAGGTAATACTAATGATGGTATTTGTTAAGTGCTTACTAGGTGCCAAGCACTGTTCTAAGCGCTGGGGGGGATACAAGGTGATCAGGTTGTCCCCCGTGGGGCTCCCAGTCTTCATCCCCATTTTACAGATGAGGTAGGAATAATGATGATCAGGTTGTCCCCCCGTGGGGCTCCCAGTCTTCATCCCCATTTTACAGATGAGGTAGGAATAATGATGATCAGGTTGTCCCCCGTGGGGCTCCCAGTCTTCATCCCCATTTTACAGATGAGGTAATACTAATGATGGTATTTGTTAAGCGCTTATTATGTGCCAAGCACTGTTCTAAGCACTGGGGGGATACATAGGTTGTCCCCCATGGGGCTCCCAGTCTTCATCCCCATTTTACAGATGAGGTAGGAATAATGATGATCAGGTTGTCCCCCGTGGGGCTCCCATCTTCATCCCCATTTTACAGATGAGGTAGGAGTAATGATGATCAGGTTGTCCCCCCCGTGGGGCTCCCAGTCTTCATCCCCATTTTACAGATGAGGTAATACTAATGATGGTGTTTGTTAAGCGCTTACTATGTGCCAAGCACTGTTCTAAGCGCTGGGGGGGATACAAGGTGATCAGGTTGTCCCCCGTGGGGCTCCCAGTCTTCATCCCCATTTTACAGATGAGGTAGGAATAATGATGACCAGGTTGTCCCACGTGGGGCTCACAGCCTTAGTAATAATGATGATGCTATTTGTTAAGCGCTTACTCTGGGCCAAGCACTGTTCTAAGCGCTGGGGAGGTTACAAGGTCATCAGGTTGTCCCATGTGGGGCTCACAGCCTTAATAATAATGATGATGGCATTTGTTAAGCGCTTACTATGTGCCAAGCACTGTTCTAAGCACTGGGGAGGTTACAAGGTGATCAGGTTGTCCCACGTGGGGCTCACAGCCTTAATCATAATAGTGAGGGTATTTGTTAAGCGCTTACCATGTGCCAAGCACTGTTCTACGCGCTGGAGGAGATACAAAGTGATCAGGTTGTCCCACGTGGGGCTCACAGGCTTCATCCCCATTTGACAGAAGACGGAACTGAGGCACAGAGAAGTGAAGTGACTTGCCCAGAGTCACACAGCCAATAAGTGGCAGAGCTGGGATTAGAACCCGTGACCTCCGACTCCCAAGCCCGTGCTCCATGCTGCTTCTCTACTTCCCAAGCGCTTAGTACAGTGCTCTGCACACAGGTGCTCAATAAATATGATTGAATGAATGATGCACAGTAAGTGCTCAATAAATACAATTGAATGAATGATGCACACAGTAAGCGCTCAATAAATACAATTGAATGAGCGAATGTTAAGCGCTTAGTATGTGCCAAGCACTGTTTGAAGCGCTGGAGTAGATCCAAGGTGATCAGGTTGGCCCATGTGGGGATCCCAGTCTTCATCCCCATTTTACAGATGAGGGAACTGAGGCCCAGAAAAGTGAAGGGACTTGCCCACAGTCACACGGCTGATAAGTGCCGGAGTCGGGATTAGAACCCACGCCCTCTGACTCCCAAACCCGGGCTCTTTCATTCATTCATTCAATCGTATTTATTGAGCGCTTACTGTGTGCAGAGCACTGGACTAAGTGCTTGGGAAGTCCAAGTTGGCAGCATCTAGAGACGGTCCCTACCCAACAGCAGGCTCACAGTCTAGACGGGGGAGACATTCATTCATTTAGTCGTATTTATTGAGCGCTTACTGTGTGCAGAGCACTGGACTAAGCGCTTGGGAAGTCCAAGTCGGCAACATCTAGAGACGGTCCCTACCCAACAGCGGGCTCACAGTCTAGAAGGGGGAGATGGACGACCAAACAAAACGTGTAGACTGGTGTCAAAGTCGTCAGAACAAATAGAATTAAAGCTAGATGCACATCATCATTCATTCAGTTGTATTTATTGAGCGCTCACTGTGTGCAGAGCACTGTACTAAGCGCTTGGGAAGTCCAAGTTGGCAACATGGAGAGACGGTCCCTACCCAGTAGTGGGCTCGCAGTCCAGAAGATCATCATCATCATCAGTCGTATTTATTGAGCGCTTACTATGTGCAGAGCACTGTACTAAGCGCTTGGGAAGTACAAATTGGCAACATATAGAGACAGTCCCTACCCAACAGTGGGCTCACAGTCTAAAAGGGGGAGACAGAGAACAAAACCAAACATACTAACAAAATAAAATAAATAGAATAGATATGGACAATTAAAATAGAGTACTAAATATGTACAACCATATATACATATATACAGGTGCTGTGGGGAAGGGAAGGAGGTAAGATGGGGGGATGGAGAGGGGGACGAGGGGGAGAGGAAGGAAGGGGCTGAGTGTGGGAAGGCCTCCTGGAGGAGGTGAGCTCTCAGCAGGGCCTTGAAGGGAGGAAGAGAGTGAGCTTGGCGGAGGGGCAGGGGGATTGGGGGCATTCCGGGCCCCGGGGGAGGACGGGGGCCGGGGGTCGACGGCGGGACAGGCGAGAACGAGGCATGGGGAGGAGATTAGTGGCGGAGGAGCGGAGGGTGCGGGCGGGGCCGGAGAAGGACAGAAGGGAGGGGAGGTAGGAGGGGGCCAGGGGATGGATGGACAGCCTGGAAGCCCAGGGTGAGGAGTTTCTGCCTGATGCGCAGATTGATTGGTAGCCACTGGAGATTTTTGAGGAGGGGAGTAACATGCCCAGAGTGTTTCTGGACAAAGACAATCCGGGCAGCGGCATGAAGTATGGATTAAAGTGGGGAGAGACATGTGGATGGGAGATCGGAGAGAAGAAGGCTGGTGCAGTAGTCCAGACTGGATAGGATGAGAGCTTGAACGAGCAGGGTAGCGGTGTGGATGGAGAGGAAAGGGCGGATCTTGGCAATGTTGCGGAGGCGAGACCGGCAGGTTTTGGTGACGGATTGGATGTGAGGGGTGAACGAGAGGGCAGAGTTGAGGATGACACCAAGGTTGCGGGCTTGTGAGGCGGGAAGGATGGTAGTGCCGTCAACAGTGACAGAAAAGTCAGGGAGAGGGCAGGGTTTGGGAGGGAAGATAAGGAGCTCGGTCTTGGACGTTTCCACTCAGCCACGCTGCTTCTCTAGTAATAATAGTATTTACTACTGAGAGCTCACCTCCTCCACGAGGCCTTCCCAGACTGAGCCCCTTCCTTCCTCTCCCCCTCGTCCCCCTCTCCATCCCCGCATCTTACTTCCTTCCCTTCCCCACAGCACCTGTATATATGGATATATGCTTGTACATATTTATTACTCTATTTCACTTGTACATATCTATTCTATTTATTTTATTTTGTTAGTATGTTTGGTTTGGTTCTCTGTCTCCCCCTTTGAGACTGTGAGCCCACTGTTGGGTAGGGACTGTCTCTAGATGTTGCCAACTTGGACTTCCCAAGCGCTTAGTCCAGTGCTCTGCACACAGTAAGCGCTCAATAAATACGATTGATGATGATGATGATGATATTTAAGTTCTTACTATGTGCCAAGCATTCGTTCATTCAGTCGTAAGCTCTTAGAACAGTGCGCGGCCCAGTGTAAGCACTTGACTGTCATTATTATTATTATTATTGAGCGCTTAATGTGTGCAGAGCACTGCACTAAGCGCTTGGGAAGTACAATTCAGCAACAGATAGAGACGATCCCTGCCCACAACGGGCTCACGCTGTTCTAAGGTGATCAGGTTGTCGCACATGGGGCTCACGGACTTAATCCCCATTTTCCAGATGAGGGAACTGAGGCCCAGAGAAGTTAAGTGACTTGCCCAAGGTCACACAGCAGACAAGTGGCAGAGCCGGGATTAGAACCCCCATCCTCTGACTCATTCATCATCATCGTCAATCGTATTTATTGAGCGCTTACTGTGTGCAGAGCACTGGACTAAGCACTCGGGACATTCATTCAGTCGTATTTATTGAGCGCTTACTGTGTTACTTCCAAGCCCGCGCTCTCTCCACGAGGCCGCATGGTATTTGTTAAGCGCTGACTGTGTGCCGGACACTGTACTAAGCGCTGGGGTGGGTACAAGCAAATCAGATGGGACGCAGTCCGGTGTCCCACGTGGGCTCGCGGTCTTCACCCCCATTTTACAGATGAGGTCACCGAGGTACAGGGAAGTGAAGTGATTATATTCTTTTAGACTGTGAGCCCACTGTCGGGTAGGGACCGTCTCTCTATGTTGCCAATTTGTACTTCCCAAGCGCTTAGTACAGTGCCCTGCACACAGTAAGCGCTCAATAAATACGATTGATGATGATGGACTGGCCCAGGGCCACACAGCAGACAAGTGGCGGAGTCAGGATTAGAACCCACAACCTTCTAGCTCCCAGGCCTCCTGTGCTCTATCTGCCACGCCATGCCGCCATCGACCCCCGGCCCCCGTCCTCCCCCGGGCCCGGAATGCCCCCAATCCCTCTGCCCCTCCGCCAAGCTCGCTCCCTTCCTCCTTTCAAGGCCCTGCTGAGAGCTCACCTCCTCCAGGAGGCCTTCCCACACTGAGCCCCTTCCTTCCTCTCCCCCTCGTCCCCCTCTCCATCCCCCCCATCTTACCTCCTTCCCTTCCCCACAGCACCTGTATAGATGTTTGTACATATTTAGTACTCTATTTTACTTGTACATATCTATTCTATTTATTTTATTTTGCTAGTATGTTTGGTTTTGTTCTCTGTCTCCCCTTCTATTTATTTTATTTTGCTAGTATGTTTGGTTTTGTTCTCCGTCTCCCCCTTTTAGACTGTGAGCCCACCGTTGGGTAGGGACCGTCTCTAGATGTTGCCAACTTGGACTTCCCAAGCACTCAGTACCGTGCTCTGCACACAGTAAGCGCTCGATAAATACGATTGATGACGATGCTGATGATTCCTATCGTTCCCCGCCCGCAACGAGCGTCGTCTCGGGCTCTGACGGCCGGCCCCCCACGCCGGCGCCTCCCCGCAGGCGACATCCACGGCCAGTACTACGACCTGCTGCGGCTCTTCGAGTACGGGGGCTTCCCTCCCGAGAGCAACTACCTCTTCCTGGGCGACTACGTGGACCGGGGCAAGCAGTCGCTGGAGACCATCTGCCTGCTCCTGGCCTACAAGATCAAATACCCGGAGAACTTCTTCCTGCTGCGGGGCAACCACGAGTGCGCCAGCATCAACCGCATCTACGGCTTCTACGACGAGTGTGAGTGGGCCCGGGGAACCTCCCCGGCGCTCAGAGCGGTGCTTGGCGCGGGGCGGGCGCTCAGTGGGTGCCCTGGGCCCGAAAAGCGGGGCCCCCGGACGCCTCCGGACTCCGCTCCCCACGGGTCCCTCGCGTCGGGAACGAGATTCCCCCACGGGTCCCTCACATTGGGAACAAGATTCCCGGCGGGGAGGGCTGGGAAACCCCACCCCTCACCCCCGTTTCCGCGACAGGCAAAAGACGCTACAACATCAAGCTCTGGAAGACCTTCACCGACTGCTTCAACTGCCTCCCCATCGCGGCCATCGTCGACGAGAAGATCTTCTGCTGCCACGGGGGTGAGTCCCGGCCGGGAGCGTCCCGACGGGCCAGGGGCGGGTGGGGAGGCGGGCGCCGGACCCGTCCCGCCGGGATCGGTCGATCCGAACGCCCGCCCCGCGCCAGGGCTGTCCCCGGACCTGCAGTCGATGGAGCAGATCCGGCGCATCATGCGGCCCACGGACGTCCCGGACCAGGGCCTGCTGTGCGACCTGCTGTGGTCCGACCCGGACAAGGACGTGCAGGGCTGGGGCGAGAACGACCGCGGCGTCTCCTTCACCTTCGGGGCCGAGGTGGTGGCCAAGTTCCTGCACAAGCACGACCTGGACCTCATCTGCCGCGCGCACCAGGTGCGGGGGGCGGCGGGCCCGGCACGGGGCACGGGGACGGGGAGCGGGCCGGCGGGGCTGACGGCGGGCGTCTCGGCCCCCGGCGCAGGTGGTGGAAGACGGCTACGAGTTCTTTGCCAAGAGGCAGCTGGTGACGCTCTTCTCGGCCCCCAACTACTGCGGCGAGTTCGACAACGCGGGCGCCATGATGAGCGTCGACGAGACGCTCATGTGCTCCTTCCAGGTACGGCGCGGGGGTGGCGGGGCGGGCGCGGCCGGGACCCCCCCCCCGTCCCTGACGGCCCCTCCTCTCCCCCGCCAGATCCTCAAGCCGGCCGACAAGAACAAGGGCAAGTACGGCCAGTTCGGCGGCCTGACTCCCGGGGGCCGCCCCGTCACCCCCCCCCCGCAACTCGGCCAAAGCCAAGAAGTAGCCCCTTCTCCCGGCCCCGGGTGGGGACCCGGGGGCCGGGGGCGGACACGGGTGGTTGGCACGGGGCGAGCACTGAGGCCGGCATCGCCGGGCACCCGGGGGGAGGAGGGGGAGCCGCCACCTCCTCGCCCTCTAGTCTTTTTGAATAAACAGCGACGCTGGATTCTCAATCAACCAATCAATCGTATTTATTGAGCGCTTACTGTGTGCAGAGCACTGGACTAAGCGCTTGGGAACTACAAATTGGCAACACATAGAGACAGTCCCTACCCAACGGCAGGCTCACAGTCTAAAAGACTGTGATTCTCCTCGCGGAGTGGCATCGTCTCATTCGAAATGAACTCCAGCCAAAAATTAAAAAGCACCCGTGTCCAGACGCGGCCAAGGCACTGCACGACGTCAGCCCGTTGTTGGGTGGGGACCGTCTGTGTTGCCGCCTTGGACTTCCCAAGCGCTTAGTACAGTGCTCTGCACACAGTAAGCGCTCAATAAATACGCCTGAATGAATATGTTCTCTGTCCTCAGCGAGCTCACAGCTAAGAGGGTCTAGTCTTTAGTTATTGAGTAACTGTGTTCTCTGTCAGTGTCCCTAGATTCATTCATTCATTCAATCGTATTTATTGAGCGCTTACTGTGTGCGGAGCACTGTACTAAGCGCTTGGGAAGTACAAGTTGGCAACGTATAGAGTCCCTACCCAACAGTGGGCTCACAGTCTAAAAGTCCAGTGCTCTGCACACAGTAAGCGCTCAGTAATCTTCCAGACCGCGAGCCCGCCGTTGGGTAGGGACTGTCCCTATGTGTTGCCAACTTGGACTTCCCAAGCGCTCAGTACAGTGCTCTGCACACAGTAAGCGCTCAATAATCTTCCAGACCGCGAGCCCGCCGTTGGGTAGGGACCGTCTCTATGTGTTGCCGACTTGGACTTCCCAAGCGCTCAGTCCAGTGCCCTGCACACAGTAAGCGCTCAATAAATACGATTGAACGAATAATGAAATTCTCCAATGCCCTGCTATGGGACAGGGAAGATTCAGATGCTGGTGGTATCAAATATTTCTTTCTGCGTCAGATATTTAAGAGACATCTGTGAGACTGTGTTGAAAATACAATTGAGACTTTTTCCTCTTGGCTGGGTCACCACAACACTATGTTGGGAAATATTTGGACGGTGTTAACAGCCATTGGAAAACGTTTAGTACATGTTTACTATTCTTTTAATTTTGTTAATGACGTGCATCTAGCTTTAAGTCTGTTCTGACGGCTTTGACACCTGTCTACATGTTTTGTTTTGTTGTCCGTCCCCCCTCTTTTAGACTGCGAGCCCGCTGTTGGGTAGGGACCGTCTCTATATGTTGCCGACTTGGACTTCTCAAGCGCTTAGTCCAGTGCTCTGCACACAGGAAGCGCTCAATAAATACGATTGAATGAATGAATGAATCTAGGGACACTGACAGAGAACACAGTTAATAACTAGACTAGACCCTCTTCCTCAGTAAGCTGTGAGCTCGTTGAGGACAGAGAACATATTCATTCAGTCGTATTTATTGAGCGCTTACTGTGTGCAGAGCACTGTACTAAGCGCTTGGGAAGTCCAAGTTGGCAACATCTAGAGACGGTCCCTACCCGACAGTGGGTTCACAGTCTAGAAGGGGGAGACAGACGACAAAAACAAAACATATTGACAAAACTCTTGTACTGTACTCTTTCAAATGCATATTACGATTCTCTGCACAGATGAGTGAGAGAACATATTCAGTCGTATTTATTGAGCGCTTACTGTGTGCAGAGCACTGTACTAAGCGCTTGGGAAGTCCAAGTTGGCAACATCTAGAGACGGTTCCTACCCAACAGCGGGCTTGCAGTCTAGAAGGGGGAAACGGATGACAAAACAAAACATATTAACGAAACTCGGTTGTGCTGTACTCTTTCAAATGCATATTCATTCATTCAATCGTATTTATTGAGCGCTTACTTTGTGCAGAGCACTGGACTAAGCGCTTGGGAAGTCCAAGTCGGCAACATAGAGAGACGGTCCCTACCCAACAGTGGGCTCACAGTCTAGAAGGGGGAGGCAGACAACAAAACAAAACATGGAGACAGGTGTCAAGTCGTCGGAACAAACAGAATTAAAGCTAAATGCACATTCATTCATTCAATCGTATTTATTGAGCGCTTACTTTGTGCAGAGCACTGGACTAAGCGCTTGGGAAGTCCAAGTCAGCAACATAGAGACGGTCCCTACCCAACATTACGATTCTCTGCACAGATGAGTGAGACAGAGAACATATTCATTCAGTCGTATTTATTGAGCGCTTACTGTGTGCAGAGCACTGGACTAAGCGCTTGGGAAGTCCAAGTTGGCAACATCTGGAGACGGTCCCTACCCAACAGCGGGCTCGCAGTCTAGAAGGGGGAGACGGACGGCAAAACAAAACATATTAACAAAACTCGGTTGTGCTGTACGCTTTCAAATGCGTATTACGATTCTCTGCACAGGGGAGTGAGAAAGAGAACATATTCATTGTTATATTTATTGAGCGCTTACTGTGTGCAGAGCGCTTGGGAAGTCCAAGTTGGCAACACCTAGAGATGGTCCCTACCCGACGGCGGGCTCGCAGTCTAGAAGGGGGAGACGGGCGACAAAACATATTAACAAAACCCCGTTGTGCTGTACTTTTTCAAATGCGTATTACGATTCTCTGCACAGGTGAGTGAGAGGAGGAACTGGGGCCACCCCCTCGCCCCCCGCCCCGGTGCCCGCCCGCCCCAGGGCAGGGACGGCTGGGTCTCTCCATGCATTTTATTTACAGGGTCGGGGGTCTTGAGGAGGGGGAAGAGGGGGTCTTCGGGGGCTGGCGGCCCCTTCAGCCATCGCCGTCGCTGTCTTCGGCCAGAACCCGGCTCGGGGAGCCGTGGGGCTGGGGGCCGGTCAGCACCGAGCCGAAGAAGAGGGAGCGGAACTGTTGGAAGGGAGAGGAGGGCGGATCTGAGTGCGAGCACTCCTCAATAATAATGATGATGGCATTTATTAAGCGCTTACTACGTGCCAAGCACCGTTCTAAGCGCTGGGGACGTGATAAGGTGATCAGGTTGTCCCACGTGGGGCTCACAGTCTTCATCCCCATTTGACAGATGATAATAATAATAATGATGGCATTTACTAAGCGCTTTCTACGTGCTAAGCAGCGTGGCTACAGAGAAGCAGCGTGGCTCAGTGGAAAGAGCCCGGGCTTTGGAGCCAGAGGTCGTGGGTTTGAATCCCGGCTCCGCCACGTCTGCTGTGTGACCTTGGGCAAGTTACTTCACTTCTCTGAGCCTCAGTTACCCGATGTGTAAAATGGGGATTACGTCTGTGAGCCCCCCGTGGGCCAACCTGATCACCTTGTATCCCCACCCCGCGCTTAGAACGGTGCTTGGCACATAGTAAGCGCTTAACAAATGCCATTATTATTATTATTATTATTCTCCCCATTTGACAAGATGATAATAATAACAATGATGGCATTTATTAAGCGCTTTCTACGTGCCAAGCACCGTTCTAAGCGCTGGGGAGGTTGCGAGGTGATCAGGTTGTCCCCCATGGGGCTCACAGTCTTCATCCCCATTTGACAGATGATAATAATAATAATGGCATTTATTAATTAATTAATAATAATAATATTATATTATAATAATATAATAATTGTATTATATAATATAATATTATATAATATTATATTATATATATTATATATATAATAATTATATATTATATAATAATTATATAATATATAATAATAATAACTGAGCCTCAGTTACCTCATCTGTAAAATGGGGATGAAGACTGTGAACCCCACAAGGGACAACCTGATCACTTTGTATCCCCCCCCAGCGCTTAGAACAGTGCTGTGCACATAGTAAGCGCTTAACAAATGCCAACATTATTATTATTATTATTATTAAGCGCTTTCTATGTGCCAAGCACTGTTCTAAGCGCTGGGGACGTTGCGAGGTGATGAGGCTGTCCCACATGGGGCTCACAGTCTTCATCCCCATTTGACAGATGATTAATAATAATAATGATGGCATTTATTAAGCGCTTTCTATGTGCAAAGCACTGGTCTGAGCGCTGGGGAGGTTACAAGGTGATCAGGCGGTCCCACGGGGGGCTCACAGTCTTCATCCCCATTTGACAGATGAGGGAACTGGGGCACAGAGAAGTGAAGTGATTTGCCCTAAGTCACCCAGCGCTTCGAACAGTGCTTCGCACGTCGCGAGTGCTTAATAAACAGAGAAGCAGCGGGGCTCAGTGGAAAGCCTGGGCTGGGGATTCAGAGGTCACTTAGCTGTGTGACTCTGGGCCAGTCACTGCGCTTCTCTGAGCCTCAGTTGTAAAATGGGGATGGGCCGTGAGCCCCACGTGGGACAACCTGATAATAATAATAACGGTATTTGTTAAGCGCTTACTATGTGCCAAGCACTGTTCTAAGCACTGGGGGAGATGCAAGGTAATCAGGTTGTCCCACGTGGGGCTCACGCTTTTAATCCCCCCTTTTCCAGACGAGGGAACTGATCACCTTGTATCCTCCCCAGCGCACAGAACAGTGCACATAGTAAGCGCTTAACAAATGCCATCGTTATTATGGTAAGTGCCATTTAAAAAATAAAGTGCCAGAGCCGGAATTTGAACCCGCGACTCCAAAGCCCGCACGCTTTTCCACCGAGCCCCGCTGCTCCTGTTTGCCGACTGTTCCCCCGCCCCGAGTCCGCTTGCCTTTTTCAGGGGAGGGGTCCCAGGCACAGGCTCCTTGTCCTCGTCGTCCTCATCGTCCTCGTCGAGGGGGAGCGGGCTGACTGGGGGGCGAGGCAGGGGGGTGCCCAGCCCCTGGCACCCGCCGGTTTCCATGGTGACCATGAAGGAGTCGATGTCATCGCTGGCAAAGTCGTCAGGGAGGCCGTCCCTGAGCCGGGGCGGAGGCACGCTGAATCCGGGGCCCGGCCGAACCCCTCGTTCATTCATTCATTCAGTCGTCTATATGTTGCCAATTTGTACTTCCCAAGCGCTTAGTACAGTGCTCTGCACTAAATGCGATTGATGATGATGATGATGAAATACGACTGATGATTTATTGAGCGCTTACTGTGTGCGGAGCACTGGACGGAGCGCTTGGGAAGGCCAAGTTGGCAACATCGAGAGACGGTCCCTGCCCGACGGTGGGCTCCCAGTCTAGAAGGGCCTCAAGTCTCGGCCGGCAACTGAACCGATCAATCAATCAATCGTATTTATTGAGCGCTTACTGTGTGCAGAGCACTGGACTAAGCGCTTGGGAAGTCCACATTGGCAACACATAGAGACGGTCCCTACCCAACAGTGGGCTCACAGTCTTTTAGACTCAGCTGGACCGGGGCTGAGCCACTGGCCTGGGCTCAGCAAGCTGGATAATAATAATAATAATAATAATAATAGCATTTCTTAAGCGCTTACTATGTGCCAAGCACTGTTCTAAGCGCTGGGAAGGTTACAAAGTGATCAGGTTGTCCCACGGGGGGCTCCCAGTCTTCATCCTCATTTTCCAGCTGAGGTCACTGGGGCCCAGAGAAGTGAAGTGAGAGAAGCAGTGTGGCTCGGTGGAAAGAGCACGGCCTTTGGAGTCAAAGGTCATGGGTTCAGATCCCCACTCTGCCAATTGTCAGCTGTGTACCTTTGGGCAAGTCACTTCACTTCTCTGGGCCTCAGTTCCGTCATCTGTAAAATGGGGATGAAGACTGTGAGCCCCCCTGTGGGACAACCCGATCACCTTGTAACCTCCCCAGCGCTTAGAACAGTGCTTTGCACATAGTAAATGCTTAATAAATGTCATTATTTGGACATTTAGCCTTTTAGACTGTGAGCCCACTGTTGGGTAGGGACTGTCTCTATATGTTGCCAACTTGTACTTCCCAAGCGCTTAGTACAGTGCTCTGCACACAGTAAGCGCTCAATAAATATGATTGATTTATTGATTGATTGAAGTGACTTGCCCAAAGTCACCCAGCTGACAGCTGGCAGAGTTGGGATTCGAACCCGTGACCTCCGACTCCAAAGCCCGGGCTCTTTCCACTGCACCACGCTGCTTCTCTGGATGCCGGCCCAACACATGTATGTTGCCAACTTGGACTTCCCAAGCGCTTAGTACAGTGCTCTGCACACAGTAAGCGCTCCATAAATACGATTGATGATGATGATGATTATCTTTTAGACTGTGAGCCCACTGTTGGGTAGGGACTGTCTCTATATGTTGCCAACTTGTACTTCCCAAGCGCTTAGTACAGTGCTCTGCACACAGTAAGCGTTCAATAAATTTGATTGATTGATTGAAGTGACTTGCCCACAGTCACCCAGCTGACAGCTGGCGGAGTCGGAATTCAAACCCGTGACCTCCGACTCCAAAGCCCGGGCTCTTTCCACTGCTCCACTGGATGCCGGCCCAACACATATATGTTGCCAACTTGAACTTCCCAAGCGCTTAGTCCAGTGCTCTGCACACAGTCAGTGCTCGGTAAATACAATCCAATGGACGAACGAATGAGCCACCCACCTGGGCCTCGGCCCTCGGCTGACAGCTAGACCACCGACCTGGCCCTTGCCCTGGGCTCAGGCCTCGGGCGGCAGCTTTATGAGCCCACTGTTGGGCAGGGACTGTCCCTATATGTTGCCAATTTGTACTTCCCAAGCGCTTAGTACAGTGCTCTGCACACAGTAAGCACTCAATAAATACGATTGATGATGATGATGATGAGAGGGGGACGAGGGGGCCTTCCCAGACCGAGCCCCTTCCTTCCTCTCCCCCTCGTCCCCCTTTCCATCCCCCTCATCTTCCCTCCTTCCCTTCCCCACAGCACCTGTATATATGTTTGTACATATTTATTACTCTATTTATTTTGTACATATCTATTCTATTTATTTTATTTTGTTAGTATTTTTGGTTTTGTTCTCTGTCTCCCCCTTTTAGACTGTGAGCCCACTGTTGGGCAGGGACTGTCTCTAGATGTTGCCAATTTGTACTTCCCAAGCGCTTAGTCCAGTGCTCTGCACACAGTAAGCGCTCAATAAATACGACTGATGATGATGATGATGAGAGGGGGACGAGGGGGCCTTCCCAGACTGAGCCCCTTCCTTCCTCTCCCCCTTGTCCCCCTCTCCATCCCCCTCATCTTACCTCCTTCCCTTCCCCACAGCACCTGTATATATGTTTGTACATATTTATTACTCTATTTATTTATTTTACTTGTACATATCTATTCTATTTATTTTATTTTGTTAGTATGTTTGGTTTTGTTCTCTGTCTCCCCCTTTTAGACTGTGAGCCCGCTGTTGGGCAGGGACTGTCTCTGTATGTTGCCAGTTTTTACTTCCCAAGCGCTTAGTCCAGTGCTCTGCACACAGTAAGCGCTCAATAAATATGATTGATGATGATCAAGGGCTAAAGCCCAGGCCCGGCCCCACTCCCTGCCCCGGCGTAAGCCACCCACGCAGAGTCCGGCTGGGGAAGGCCGGCGTTCCTCACCTGGGAAGGGCGTCCCGGCCCGCGGGCGGGAGGGGCTCCTGGGAGCAGAGTTGGGAATTGGACAGCGTGGCCAGGACGAAGTGTCCTTCCAGCAGCGAGTCCTCAAAGGTGAAAATGGCCGGCCTGGGGGCAGTGGGGGACAGGCGGGGCTGGATGGAGGACCCCCATCCCCCGGGGTCGGGGGGGGGGGACCGGAGTCGGGGATGGGGAGGGATGGGGCCGCGGGAGGTACCTGCCGGGCGCGTCGAAGTGGATGTTGAGGGGCAGATTCGACGACTCCACGAAGCTCAGGAGCCCCTGGAAGACCAATCGATAGGGTGGACTGAGCGCATTGGGCGCGCACAGCCTTGAGAATCAATCATCAATCGTCTTTATTGAGCGCTTACTGTGTGCAGAACGCTGGACTACGCGCTTGGGAAGTCCAAGTTGGCAACATAGAGAGACGGTCCCTACCCAACAGTGGGCTCACAGTCCAAAAGTCCCACCCTTTTAGACTGTGAGCCCACTGTTGGGTAGGGACCGTCTCTATAGGTTGCCAATTTGTACTTCCCAAGCGCTTAGTACAGTGCTCTGCACACAGTAAGCGCTCAATAAATACGACTGATGATAAAAGAGTGGGCTCACAGGAGAAGGCAAGATTCCTATCCTCAAGAAGCCAGGGCCACTCAATCAATCAATCAATCGTATTCATTCATTCAATCGTATTTATTGAGCGCTTACTGTGTGCAGAGCACTGGACTAAGCGCTGGGAAAGGACAAGTTGGCAACACATAGAGACAGTCCCTACCCAACAGTGGGCTCACAGTCGAAAAGAGTGGGCTCACGGGAGAAGGCAAGATTCCTGTCCTCGAGAAGCCAGGGCCACTCAATCAATCAATCAATCAATCGTATTTATTCATTCATTCAATCGTATTTATTGAGCGCTTACTGTGTGTAGAGTGCTGGACTAAGCGCTTGGGAAGGACAAGTTGGCAACACATAGAGACGGTCCCCACCCAACAGTGGGCTCACAGTCGAGAAAGGGGAGACGGAGAACAAAACAAAACATATCGACAAAATAGAAGAGAATAGATATGTACAAGTAAAATGAATAGAGTGATAAATCCGTACAAACATCTATACATATATACAGGTCATCATCATCAATCGTATTTATTGAGCGCTTACTGTGTGCAGAGCACTGGACTAAGCGCTTGGGAAGTATAAGTTGGCAACATCTAGAGACGATCCCTACCCAACAGTGGGCTCACAGTCTAGAAGGGGGAGACAGAGAACAAAACCAAACATATTAACAAAATAAAATCAATAGAATAGATATGTACAAGTAAAATAGAGTAATAAATACATACAAACATATATACAGGCACTCCTGCTGCTTTCTCCCCATTAAGGGGCAAGCAAGCGCTCAGTACAGTCCTCCACACACTGCACTCGAGCATCATCGGCGAGGAGAAAGAGTGCTGAAGTAGCCTCCGTGTGGGATGCCGAGAAATCAGTCAGGGACGGCCTCAATCAATCAATCAATCGTATTTATTGAGCGCTTACTGTGTGCAGAGCACTGTACTAAGCGCTTGGGAAGTACAAAGGGCTCTTAAGGATGGGAGAAGGGTGGTGTGGCTGACGTGGACAGGAGGCGAGCTGGGGTGGAGTGGGAGAGGACAGCGGATCCATGGAAAGGTGAGGGCCTTGGAGTGGACTGTCAGGAATAATAATAATAATGATGGCATTTATTAAGCGCTTACTATGCGCAAAGCACTGTTCTAAGCGCTGGGGAGGTTACAAGGTGATCAGGTTGTCCCACGCGGGGGCTCACAATCTTCATCCCCATTTTACAGATGAGGGAACTGAGGCCCAGAGAAGTGACTTGCCCAAAGTCACCCAGCTGGCGGAGCCGGGATTCGAACCCCTGACCTCTGACTCCAAAGCCCGGGCTCTTTCCACCGAGCCACGCTGCTTCCCTGGAATCTCTGGACGGATCTAGAGAAGCAGCGTGGCTCGGCGGAAAGGGCCCGGGCTTCAGAGTCGGCGGTCAGGGGTTCGAATCCCGGCTCCGCCAGCTGGGTGACTTTGGGCAAGTCACTTCTCTGGGCCTCAGGTACCTCATCTGTGAAATGGGGGCTAAGACTGTGAGCCCATGGGGGGTGGGGGTGGGGGGGAACCTGATCACCTTGTAACCTCAGTGCTCTGCACATAGTAAGTGCTTAATAAATGTCATTAATAATAATAATAATAATAATTATAGCATTTATTAAGTGCTTACTATGTGCAAAGCACTGTTCTAAGCGCCATTATTTACATTAGTCACAGCCTTCTAGACTGTGAGCCCACTGCTGGGTAGGGACTGTCTCTATAAGTTGCCAAGACTGAGCCCCTTCCTTCCTCTCCCCCTCGTCCCCCTCTCCATCCCCCCCATCTTACCTCCTTCCCTTCCCCACAGCACCTGGATATACATATATATATTTGTACATATTTAGTACTCTATTTGTTTATTTATTTTACTTGTACATATCTATTCTATTTATTTTATTTTGTTAGTATGTTTGGTTTTGTTTTCCGTCTCCCCCTTCTAGACTGTGAGCCCACTGTTGGGTAGGGACCGTCTCTAGATGTTGCCAACTTGGACTTCCCAAGCGCTTAGTCCGGTGCTCTGCACACAGCAAGCGCTCAATAAATACGATTGATTGATTGATTGATCACCTTGTAACCTCAGTGCTCTGCACATAGTGAGCGCTTAATAAATGCCATTATTTACATCAGTCACAGCCTTCCAGACTGTGAGCCCACTGTTGGGTAGGGACCGTCTCTATATGTTGCCAACCTGGACTTCCCAAGTGCTCAGTCCAGTGCTCTGCACACAGTAAGCGCTCAATAAATACGATCAATTGATTGATCACCTTGTAACCTCAGTGCTCTGCACATAGTAAGCGCTTAATAAATGCCATTATTTACATCAGTCACAGCCTTCTAGACTGTGAGCCCACTGTTGGGTTGGGACCGTCTCTAGATGTTGTCAACTTGGACTTCCCAAGTGCTTAGACCAGTGCTCTGCACACAGTAAGCGCTCAATAAATACGATTGATTGATTGATTGATCACCTTGTAGCCTCAGTGCTCTGCACATAGTAAGCGCTTAATAAATGCCATTATTTACATCAGTCACAGCCTTCTAGACTGTGAGCCCACTGTTGGGTAGAGACTGTCTCTAGATGTTGCCAACTTGTACTTCCCAAGCGTTTAGTCCAGTGCTGTGCACACAGTAAGCGCTCGATAAATACGACAATGAATGAATGAATGATTATTATTATCTAGCGCTGAATCATCATCATCATCAATCGTATTTATTGAGCGCTCACTGCGTGCAAAGCACTGGACTAAGCGCTTGGGAAGTCCAAGTTGGCAACATCTAGAGACGGTCCCTACCCAACAGCGGGCTCACGGTCTAAAAGGGGGAGACAGGGAACAAAACCAAACATACTAACAAATTAAATCAATAGAACAGATATGTACAGAATCATGCTGTGGCCAGGCAGAGGCTTCTCTGTCAGGCCCAGTGGGAGGCCCTGAGGGGAAGGGGTGAGCCCCACCGTGGGACAACCTGATCACCTTGTAACCTCCCCAGCGCTTAGAACAGTGCTTTGCACATAGTAAGCACTTAATAAATGCCATTATTATTATTATTATTATTATTATTATTATTATTAAGGGGTGGGGGCCTTACCCTGAATTCCTTGAGGCAGAAGGTGATGGCGGTGCTGTCTTCCTGGACCCGCAGCTGCTGGAAATCGTCCGGCCCGAGGCTCATCTCCGTCACCATCGCCTTGGCGGGGTCTGGGGGCAACGGCAACCATGTCTCCCCCTTTTAGACTGTGAGCCCGCTGTTGGGTAGGGACCGTCTCTGTATGTTGCCAACTTGGGCTTCCCAAGCGCTTAGTCCAGTGCTCTGCACACAGTAAGCGCTCAATAAATACGATTGATGATGATGAGTCGCAGCCCCTTGTGGAAGGCCCTCCCCCCCAAAACAGGCTCCTCACCGGCCTCCTCCACGAAACTCCGGAAAACCACCCTGCGGCCGCGGCTCACGCCCAGCGTCACCTCCGCCAGGGTCAGGGGGAAAGGCAGGATGGCATCGACCAGGACCCTGGACCGAGTGAGTCAAGGCCCTACTGAGAGCTCACCTCCTCCAGGAGGCCTTCCCACACTCAGCCCCCTCCTTCCTCTCCCCCTCGTCCCCCCTCCATCGCCCCCAACTTACCTCCTTCCCCTCCCCACAGCACCTGTTTATACGTATATATGTTTGTACAGATTTATTACCCTATTTTACTTGTACATATCTATTCTATTTATTTTATTTTGTTAGTCTGTTTGGTTTTGTTCTCTGGCTCCCCCTTTTAGACTGTGAGCCCACTGTTGGGTAGGGACTGTCTCTCTATGTTGCCAACTTGGACTTCCCAAGCGCTTAGTACAGTGCTCTGCACACAGTAAGTGCTCAATAAATACGATTGATTGATTGATTGACCCTGACGGGGGGCACAGCCTCAGTCAAGGGTCTGGCCCCGAGCCCCCCACCCTACCCCCAAGCCCTGGGGTGGAGGGGGAGTTCATTCATTCCTTCCTCTCCCCCTCGTTCCCCTCTCCATCCCCCCATCTTACCTCCTTCCCTTCCCCACAGCACCTGTATAGATGTATATATGTTTGTACATATTTATTACTCTTTATTTATTTTACCTGTACATATCTATTCTATTTATTTTATTTTGTTAGTATGTTTGGTTTTATTCTCTGTCTCCCCCTTTTAGACTGTGAGTCCACTGTTGGGAAGGGACTGTCTCTATATGTTGCCAACTTGGACTTCCCAAGCGCTTAGTACAGTGCTCTGCACACAGTAAGCGCTCAATAAAGACGATTGATTGATTGATTGATTCATTCATTCATTCTTTCAATTGTATTTATTGAGCGCTTACTGTGTGCGCTTGGGAAGTCCAAGCTGGCAACATCTAGAGACGGTCAATCAATCAATCAATCAATTGTATTTATTGAGCACTTACTGTGTGCAGAGCACTGTACTAAGCGCTTGGGAAGTACAAGATGGCAACATATAGAGACAGTCCCTACCCAACAGCGGGCTCACAGTCTAGAAGGGGGAGACGGACGACAAAACCAAACCTGCGGACGGGTGTCAAGTCATCAGAATGAACAGAAATAAAGCTAGATGCACATCATTAACAAAATAAATGGAATAGTGAATATGTATTCACTCATTCATCCATTCAGTCGTATTTATTGAGCGCTTACGGTGTGCAGAGCACTGTACTAAGCGCTTGGGAAGTACAAGTTGGCAACATACAGAGACGGTCCCTACCCAACAGCGGGCTCACAGTCTAGAAGGGGGAGACGGACGACAAAACCAAACCTGTGGATGGGTGTCAAGTTGTCAGAATCAATAGAAATAAAGCTAGATGCACATCATTAACAAAATAAATGGAATAGTGAATATGTATTCACTCATTCATCCACTCAATCGTATTTATTGAGCGCTTACGGTGCGCACAGCACTGGACTAAGCGCTTGGGAAGTCCAAGTTGGCAACATCTAGAGATGGTCCCTACCTAACAGCGGGCTCACAGTCTAGAAGGGGGAGACGGACGACAAAACAAAACATATTAACAAAATAAAATAAATAGAATAAATATGTACAAATAAAATGAATAAATAAATATTTATAAAATATATAAACCTGTGGACGGGTGCCAAGTAGTCAGAATGAATAGAAATTAAGCTAGATGCACATCATTAGTACAAGCACTTAGTACATCAAGCGCATCAAGCACATCAAGTGCTTAGTCCAGTGCTCTGCACACCGTAAGCGCTCAATAAATATGATTGAATGAATCATTAATAAGTAGAATAGTGAATATATACTCATTCATTCAATCGTATTTATTCAATCGTAATAATCGTATGAATATGTACAAATATTTATTCAATCGTAATAAATACGATTGGATGAATGAATGAATGAATTTATTGAGCACTTACGGTGTGCAGAGCACTGGACTAAGCGCTTGGGAAGTCCAAGTTGGCAACATAGAGAGACGGTCAATCAATCAATCGTATTTATTGAGCGCTTACTGTGTGCAGAGCACTGTACTAAGCGCTTGAGAAGTCCAAACTGGCAACATATAGAGACGGTCCCTACCCAACAGCGGGCTCACAGTCTAGAAGGGGGAGACGGATGACAAAACAAAACATATTAACAAAATAAAATAAATAGAATAAATATGTACAAATAAAATAGAGTAATAAATATGTCCAAACATATATACAGGTAATAAATTAATAGAGTAATAAATCCGTACAAACATATATACATATATCCAGGTGCTGTGGGGAAGGGAAGGAGGTAAGGTTATGTTGCCAGCTTGTACTTCCCAAGCGCTCAGTCCAGTGCTCTGCACACAGTGAGTGCTCAATAAATACGATTGAATGAATACGGCGGGAGGGATGGGGAGGAGGGAGAGAGGAAGGAGGGGGCTCAGTTTGGGAGTGAATATGTGAATATATCATCATCATCAATCGTATTTATTGAGCGCTTACTATGTGCAGAGCACTGTACTAAGCGCTTGGGAAGTACAAATTGGCAACATAGAGAGACAGTCCCTACCCAACAGTGGGCTCACAGTCTAAAAGAATATATGGACAAATAAAGTTCTCACCGGGCGGGGGCCCGCAGCAGGTGCGGGCAGCGGGCTGGGTCGAACACCGCCTGTAGAGACTCACACTCCTGGAGGGACAGGTTGTGGGTTCGGGTCATGCCTGGGCAGGGGGGGAAGACCAAGACGAGCCCAAGACGTCAGCCTGGCCCGCTCTCTGTCGCTGCCCCCCGTCCCACCCACCGTGCTGGTGGCCCGGCCGGAGGACTGGGCAACCCCCCTGCCCCCCGCCACCATTCATTCCTTCATTCAATCGTATTTACTGAGCGCTTACTGTGTGCAGAGCACCGGACTAAGCGCTTGGGAAGTCCAAGTTGGCAACATGGAGAGACGGTCCCTACCCGACAGCGGGCTCACAGGCTAGAAGATGGGTGCACTTCATCTTATGTGCGGCGCAAGTGGAGGACCAGCCCCACCCACGCAGCCCCATTCATTCATTCATTCAATCGTATTTATTGAGCGCTTACTGTGTGCAGAGCACTGGACTAAGCGCTTGGGAAGTCCAAGTTGGCAACATCTAGAGACGGTCCCTACCCAACAGTGGGCTCACAGTCTAAAAGATGGGCACACACCAGCACCACCCATGCAGCCCCATTCAATCGTATTTATTCAGTGCTTACTGTGTGCAGAGCACTGGACTAAGCGCTTGGGAAGTCCAAGTTGGCAACATAGAGAGACGGTCCCTACCCGACAGCGGGCTCACAGTCTAGAAGATGGGCGCACACCATCTTATGTGAGGCACAAGTGGAGGACCAGCCCCACCCATGCAGCCCCATTCATTCATTCATTCAATCGTATTTATTGAGCGCTTACTGTGTGCAGAGCACTGGACTAAGCGCTTGGGAAGTCCAAGTTGGCAACATCTAGAGACGGTCCCTACCCAACAGTGGGCTCACAGTCTAAAAGATGGGCGCACACCATCTTATGTGTGGTGCAAGTGGAGGACCGGCCCCACCCATGCAGCCCCATTCATTCATTCATTCATTCCATCATATTTATTGAGCGCTTACTGTGTGCAGAGCACTGGACTAAGCGCTTGGGAAGTCCAAGTTGGCAACATCTAGAGACGGTCCCTACCCAACAGTGGGCTCACAGTCTAAAAGATGGGCGCACACCATCTTATGTGTGGTGCAAGTGGAGGACCGGCCCCACCCATGCAGCCCCATTCATTCATTCATTCATTCCATCATATTTATTGAGCGCTTACTGTGTGCAGAGCACTGGACTAAGCGCTTGGGAAGTCCAAGTTGGCAACATAGAGAGACGGTCCCTACCCAACTGTGGGCTCACAGTCTAGAAGATGGGCGCACACCATCTTATGTGAGGCACAAGTGGGGGACCGGCCCCACCCATGCAGCCCCATTCATTCAATCGTATTTATTGAGCGCTTACTGTGTGCAGAGCACTGGACTACGCGCTTGGGAAGTCCAAGTTGGCAACATATAGAGATGGTCCCTTCCCAACAGTGGGCTTATTTTATTTTGTCAGTATTTTTGGTTTTGTTCTCCGTCCCCCCCTTCTAGACCGTGAGCCCGCTGTTGGGCAGGGACCGTCTCTATGCGTTGCCGACCTGTACTTCCCAAGCGCTCAGTACAGTGCTCTGCACACAGTAAGCGCTCAATAAATACGATTGATTGATTGATTGATTAGAAGAGGGGCGCACACCAGCCCCACCACGCCGGACGTGCGGCGCAGCCGGAGGATCGTCCCCCCACCGAGCCCCCCATCCCGCCCCCGGGCCGGGGGGATACCCTCGCACCGTATTTGCAGTGTAGTTGGATGACCAGACAGCTGCGTTGGGGCCTCAGCGACACACAGCACCGATCCACCGTCTTCTCCAGCGCGGGCAGCGAGCGGAAAACCGACAGCAGGGACTTGGGGGGGGGGGAACAGAGGCACGGTGAGGCAGTGAGACGGGCCCAGAGGGACCCAGCCCGGGCAGCTGGGCGATGGGGCACACTTACACTACAGGGTCAGCCCCCTCCCCAAATAATAATGGTAATAATAATAATAATAATAATGGCATTTATTAAGCGCTTACTATGTGCAAAGCGCTGTTCTAAGCGCTGGGGGGGATACAAGGTGATCAGGTTGATAATATTGGTTAAGCACTTCCTGTGATGATGACGATGGCATTTGTTAAGCACTTACTATGTGCCATGCACTGTTCTAAGTGCTGGGGGGGATACAAGGTGATCATCATCATCAATCGTATTTATTGAGCACTTACTGTGTGCAGAGCACTGGACTAAGCGCTTGGGAAGTCCAAGTTGGCAACATCTAGAGACGGTCCTTACCCAACAGTGGGCTCACAGTCTAAAGGGGGGAGACAGAGAACAAAACCAAACATACTAACAAAATAAAATAAATAGAATAGATAGGTACAAGTAAAATAAATACAGTAATAATAAATAAATAGAGTAATAGTAAATAGAGTAATAAAATAAATAGAGTAATAAAATAGAGTAATAGGTGATCAGGTTGTCCCACGGGGGCTCCCAGTCTTCATCCCCACTTGACAGATGAGGGAACTGAGGCCCAGAGAAGTGACTTGCCCAAAGTCACACAGCTGACAGGTGGCGGAGTCGGGATTTGAACCCACGACCTCTGACTCCAAAGCCCGGGCTCTTTCCACTGAGCCACGCTGCTTCTCTAGGGGGTCAGACTCGCACTAGGGGGTCAGCCCCCTCCCCAAATAATAATGAGAATATTTGTTAGGCGCTTACCATGTGCCAAGCACTGTTCTAAGCGCTGGGGTAATAATAATAATGCTGGCATTTGTTAATCAATCAATCAATCGTATTTATTGAGCGCTTACTGTGTGCGGAGCACTGGACTAAGCGCTTGGGAAGTCCAAGTTGGCAACATAGAGAGATGGTCCCTACCCAACAGCGGGCTCACAGTCTAGAAGGGGGAGACGGACAACAAAACAAAACATATTAACAAAATAAAATAGAATAGATATGTACAAGTAAAATAGAGTAATAAATCCGTACAAACATATATACATATAGCGCTTACTATGCGCCAAGCACTGTTCTAAGTGCTGAGGTAATAATAATAATAATAATAATGTTGGTATTTGTTAAGCGCTTATATTGTGTCTACCCCAGCGCTTAGTTCAGTGCTTGCACATAGTAAGCGCTTAATAATAATGGCATTTGTTAAGCGCTTACTATGTGCCAAGCACTGTTCTAAGCTCTGGGGGAGATACAAGGTAATAATAGTAATAATAATTATAATAATAATAATGATGATGGTATTTGTTAGGCGCTTACTATGTGCCAAGCACTGTTCTAAGCGCTGGGGGAGATACAAGGTGATCAGGTTGTCCCACGTGGGGCTCACAGTCTTATTCCACTTGGAAGTGGCTCAGTGGAAAAGAGCCTGGGCTTTGGAGTCAGAGGTCATGGGTTCAAACCCCGGCCCCTCCAATTGTCAGCTGTGTGACTCTGGACAAGTCACTTCACTTCTCTGGGCCTCAGTTACCTCATCTGGAAAATGGGGATGAAGACTGTGAGCTTCACATGGGGCAACCTGATCACCTTGTAACCCCCCCAGCGCTTAGAACGGTGCTTTGCACATAGTAAGCGCTTAATAAATGCCATCATCATTATTATTCCCCATTTTACAGGTGAGGGAACTAAGGCCCAGAGAAGTGAAGTGACTTGCCCAAGCAGCGGAGCCGGGATCCGAACCCACGACCTCCGACTCCCAAGCCCGGGCTCTTTCCACTGAGCCACGCTGCTTCTCTGGAAGCGCTTAAGAAATACCATTAAAAACACTTTCATCCACTCCACCGGGCTGCTTCTCACAGAGCCCCTGCGGGCCGGGAGGCTGAGACCGCGGGCCAGATAGGCAAGGGAGTGGAGATGATAATAATAATAATAATAATAATAATAATAATGGCATTTGTTAAGCGCTTACTATGTGCAAAGCACTGTTCTAAGCGCTGGGGAGGATACAAGGTGATCAGGTTGTCCCACTTGGGGCTCACAGTCTTAATCCCCATTTTACAGCTGAGGGAACTGAGGCCCAAAGACTAAATAATAATGGCATGTATGTAGGGCTTACTATGTGCAAAGCACTGTTCTAAGCGCTGGGGAGGTTACAAGGTGATGAGGTTGTCCCACGGGGGGCTCACAGTCTTCATCCCCATTGTACAGATGAGGGAACTGAGGCCCAGAGAAGTGAAGTGACTTGCCCAAAGTCACCCAGCTGACAATTGGCAGAGCAGGGATTCGAACCCATGACCTCCGACTCCAAAGCCTGGGCTCTTTCCGCTGAGCCACGCTGCTTCTCTAAGATCGCACAGTACAGTGCTCTGCACACAGTAAGCACTCAATGAATACGATTGATTGATTGATAATAATAATGGCATTTATTAAGCGCTTACTATGTGCAAAGCACTGTTCTAAGCACTGGGGAGGTTACAAGGTGATGAGGTTGTCCCACGGGGGGCTCACAGTCTTATCCCCATTTTACAGGTGAGGGAACTGAGGCCCAGAGAAGTGAAGTGACTTGCCCAAAGTCACCCAGCTGACACGTGGCGGAGCCGGGATTTGAACCCGTGACCTCCGACTCCAAAGCCTGGGCTCTTTCCACTGAGCCACGCTGCTTCTCTGAGATCGCACAGTCCAGTGCTCTGCACACAGTAAGCGCTCAATGAATACGATTGATTGAGAGAAGCGGCGTGGCTCGGTGGAAAACAGCCCGGGCTTTGGAGTCAGAGGTCACGGGTTCAAATCCCGGCTCCGCCGATTGTCAGCTGGGTGACTTTGGGCAAGTCACTTCTCTGGGCCTCAGTGACCTCATCTGGAAAACAGGGATGGAGACTGTGAGCCCCCCGTGGGACAGCCTGATCACCTTGGAACCACCCCAGCGCTTAGAACAGTGCTTTGCCCGTCGTAAGCGCTTAACAAATGCCATTATTATTATTACGATTATTGATAGATCGCAGGTGGGGAGCGGTGGGCCGCGCTGGGGAGACCACCCACCTTCATGAGGACTTTGCAGCGGCGCGGCAGGGCCCGGGGAGCCCCCGCCTCGTAGTGCTGGAAGAAGAGGGGGGCGAAGAGGACGCAGGCGTAGGCCGAGCGGGAGGAGTTGACCGTCCGCAGGGAGAGCTGGACGCATGGACGGACGCACGGATGGACGGACGGGGGAAGAATCAGGGCCCGGAGACGCGCCGCCCCCCACCCACGCCCCCCACGTGCTGACCCCCGAGACCCCCACCTTACCCCATCCTCCAGGGGCTCCAAGTAGAGCTCGTCTCCGACGCGGGAAAGGGAGTGGACGGCTTTTCCCAGCACTGTGGACAGACCGGGGGAGCGCTGGTTCACGGGCCGCTCCCGGGCCCAGGGGTCTTTGCATTGGTGTCCTGTGCCTCCCCATCAATCAATCAATCAATCAATCGTATTGATTGAGCGCTTACTGTGTGCAGAGCGCTGGACTAAGCGCTTGGGAAGGACAAGATGGCAACACATAGAGACAGTCCCTACCCAACAGTGGGCTCACAGTCTAGAAGGGGGAGACAGAGAACAAAACCAAACATACTAACAAAATAAAATAAATAGAATAGATATGTACAAGTAAAATAAATAGAGTAATAAATATGTACAAACATATATCCATCTATACAGGTGCTGTGGGGAAGGGAAGGAGGTCACATGGGGGGGATGGAGAGGGAGACGAGGGGGAGAGGAAGGAAGGGGCTCAGTCTGGGAAGGCCTCCTGGAGGAGGTGAGCTCTTAGTAGGGCCTTGAAGGGAGGAAGAGAGCTAGCTTGGTGGATGGGCAGAGGGATTGGGGGCATTCCGGGACTGGGGGAGGACGTGGGCCGGGGGTCGACGGCGGGACGGGCGAGAACGAGGCCTAACGGTGAGGAGATTAGCGGCGGAGGAGCGGAGGGTGCGGGCTGGGCTGGACAAGGACAGAAGGGAGGTGAGGGAGGAGGGGGCCAGGGGAGGGACAGCCTGGAAGCCGAGAGTAAGGAGTTTTTGCCTGACACGTAGGTTGACAGACAGCCACTGGAGATTTTTGAGGAGGGGAATAACATGCCCAGACCATTTCTGAACAAAGACAATCCGGGCAGCAGCGTGAAGTATGGACTGAAGTGGGGAGAGACAGGAGGATGGGAGATCAGAGAGAAGGCTGATGCAGTAGTCCAGACGGGATAGGATGAGAGCTTGAACGAGAAGGGTAGCGGTGTGGATGGAGAGGAAAGGGTGGATCTTGGCAATGTTGTGGAGCTGAGACCGGCAGGTTTTGGTGACGGCTTGGATGTGAGGGGTGAACGAGAGAGCGGAGTCGAGGATGACACCGAGGTTGCGGGCTTGTGAGACGGGAAGGATGGTAGTGCCGTCAACAGAGATGGGAAAGTCAGGGAGAGGGCAGGGTTTGGGAGGGAAGATAAGGAGCTCGGTCTTGGACGTGTTGAGTTTTAGGTGGCGGGTGGACATCCAGATGGAGATGTCCTGAAGGCAGGAGGAGATGCGAGCCTGGAGAGAGGGGGAGAGAGCAGGGGCAGAGATGGAGATCTGGGTGTCATCAGCGTAGAGATGATAGTTGAAGCCGTGGGAGCAAATGAGGTCACCAAGGGAGTGAGTGTAGACCGAGAACAGAAGGGGACCAAGCACTGAACCTTGGGGAACCCCCACAGTAAGAGGATGGGAGGGGGAGGAGGCTCCCACAGAAGAGACTGAGAATGAACGGCCGGAGAGATAAGAGAACCAGGAGAGGACGGAGTCTGCGAAGCCAAGGTCGGATAGCGTGTTGAGGAGAAGGGGGTGGGTCACAGTGTCGAAGGCAGCTGAGAGGTCGAGGAGGATTAGGACGGAGTATGAGCCGTTGGATTTGGCAAGCAGGAGGTCATCGGTGACCTTTGAGAGGGCAGTTTCCGTGGGATGTAGGGGACGGAAGCCAGACTGGAGGGGGTCGAGGAGAGAGTTGGTGTTGAGGAATTCGAGGCAACGCGTGTAGACGACTTGTTCAAGGAGTTTGGAAAGGAAGGGTAGGAGGGAGATGGGGCGATAACTAGAAGGTGAGGTGGGGTCAAGAGTCAATCAGTCAATCGTATTGATTGAGCGCTTACTGTGTGCAGAGCGCTGGACTAAGCGCTTGGGAAGGACAAGTTGGCAACATAGAGAGACGGTCCCTACCCAACGTTCATTCATTCATTCATTCAATCGTGTTTATTGAGCGCTTACTGTGTGCAGAGCACTGGACTAAGCGCTTGGGAAGGACAAGTTGGCAACACAGAGAGACAGTCCCTACCCAACATTCATTCATTCAATCGTATTTATTGAGCACTTACTGTGTGCAGAGCACTGCACTAAGCGCTTGGGAAGGACAAGTTGGCAAAATATAGAGATGGTCCCTACCCAACAGTGGGCTCACAGCCTAGAAGGCTCACAGGGATCACCCGATCCCTTCCCGGGCAGTTGCAGTGGTAGAGCAGTGTGGGTAATAATAATAATAATAATAATAATAATAATAATAATAATAATAATAATAATGACATTTGTTAAGCGCTTACTATGTGCAAAGCACTGTTCTAAGCACTGAAAGACAGCACACACACGACGAGGGTGTATTCATTCATTCATTCATTCAATCGTATTTATTGAGCACTTACTGTGTGCAGAGCACTGGACTAAGCGCTTGGGAAGTACAAGTTGGCAACACACAGAGACAGTCCCTACCCAACAGCAGGCTCACAGTCTAAAAGGGGGAGAAAGAGAACAAAACCAAACATACTAACAAAATAAAATAAATAGAATAGATAGGTACAAGTAAAATAAATAAATAAACAGAGTAATAAATCTGTACAAACATACATATAAACAGGTGCTGTGGGGAAGGGAAGGAGGTACAAGTTGGCAACATAGACGGTCCCGACCCAACAGTGGGCTCCCAGTCTAAAAGGGGGAGACAGAGAACAAAACCAAACATACTAACAAAATAAAATAAATAGAATAGATGTGTACAAGTAAAATAAATAAATAAATAACTAGAGTAATAAATATATACAAACATCTATACATATGAACAGGTGCTGTGGGGAAGGGAAGGAGGTACAAGTTGGCAACATATAGAGATGGTCCCTACCCAACAGTGGGCTCACAGTCTAACAGAGGGAGACAGAGAACAAAACCAAACATACTGACAAAATAAAATAAATAGAATAGATGTGTACAAGTAAAATAAATAAATAACTAGAGTAATAAATATGTACAAACATATATACATATAAACAGGTGCTGTGGGGAAGGGAAGGAGGTACAAGTTGGCAACATAGAGAGACGGTCCCTACCCAACAGCGGGTTCACAGTCTAAAAGGGGGAGACAGAGAACAAAACAAAACATATTAACAAAATAAAATAAATAGAATAGATGTGTACAAGTAAAATAAATAATCAATCAATCGTATTTAATAAATAAATAAATAGAGGAATAAATGTGTACAAACATCTATACATATATACAGGTGCTGAGGGGAAGGGAAGGAGGTACAAGTTGGCAACATAGAGAGACGGTCCCTACCCAACAGCGGGCTCACAGTCTAAAAGGGGGAGACAGAGAACAGAACCAAACATGCTAACAAAATAAAATAAATAGAATAGATGTGTACAAGTAAAACAAATAAATAAATAAATGGAGGAATAAATCTGTACAAACATATATACATATATACAGGTGCTGTGGGGAAGGGAAGGAGGTACAAGTTGGCAACATAGAGAGACGGTCCCTACCCAACAGCGGGCTCCCAGTCTAAAAGGGGGAGACAGAGAACAGAACCAAACATACTAACAAAATAAAATAAATAGAATAGATGTGTACAAGTAAAATAAATAAATGGAGTAATAAATCTGTACAAACATATATACATCTATACAGGTGCTGTGGGGAAGGGAAGGAGGTAAGATGGGGGGATGGAGAGGGGGACGAGGCGGGGAGGAAGGAAGGGGCTCAGTCTGGGAAGGCTTCCGAAGCCCCCACGGCTGGGCAGGGGTCCAGTACATGCCCCCTCTCCACCCCCTACTCACCTTTGACGTTGCCCCCATTGATGACACACTTCATGATGCCTCCAACCAGGGATCGCCCCAGCACCTGTCCAAAGGAACACCGTGTGAGGGCCCAGCCAGATATGTTGCCAACTTGTCCTTCCCAAGCGCTTAGTACAGTGCTCTGCATACAGTAAGCGCTCAATAAATACGACTGAATGAATGAGGGGGGCATGGGAGGTGAGGCGACAATCAACCAATCGATCAACTGTATCTATTGAGCACTTACTGTGTGCAGGGCACTGTACGAAGCAGCGCGGCTCAGTGGAAAGAGCCCAGGCTTTGGAGTCAGAGGTCACGGGTTCAAATCCCGGCTCCGCCACATGTCTGCTGTGTGACCGTGGGCAAGTCACTTAACTGCTCTGACTCAGTTACCTCAGTCTTCTAGACTATGAGCCCACTGTTGGGTAGGGACCGTCTCTGTGTGTTGCCAACTTGTGCTTCCCAAGTGCTTAGTCCAGTGCTCTGCACACAGTAAGCGCTCAATAAATACGATTGATTGATTGATTGATTGATCTGGAAAATGGGGATGAAGACTGTGAGCCCCATGTGGGACAACTTAATAATAATAATAATAATGGTAGCATTTATTAAGCGCTTACTCTGTTCAAAGCACTGTTCTAAGTGCTGGGGAGGTTACAAGGTGATCAGGTTGTCTCACAGTCTTAATCCCCATTTTAATAATAATGATGGCATTTATTAAGCGCTTACTATGTGCAGAGCACTGTTCTAAGCACTGGGGAGGTTACAAGGTGATCAGGTTGTCCCACGGGGGGCTCACAGTCTTAATCCCCATTTTACAGATGAGGGAACTGAGGCCCAGAGAAGTGAAGTGACTTGCCCAAAGTCACACAGCTGGCAAGCTTGATCACCTTGTATCCCCCCCCAGCGCTTAGAACAGTGCTCTGCACATAGTAAGCGCTTAACAAATGCCATCGTTATTATTATTTATGTCTGCTGTGTGATCTTGGGCAAGTCACTTCACTTCTCTGGGCCTCAGTTCCCTCATCTGTAAAATGGGGATGAAGACTGTGAGCCCAACGTGGGACAACCTGATCACCTTGTATCCTCCCCAGCGCTTAGAACAGTGCTTTGCACATAGTAAGTGCTTAACAGATGCCATCATTATTATTATTATTATTGGGAGACTGTAAGTCCTCTAGACTGTAAGTTCATTGTGGGTAGGGAATGTGTCTGTTTATTGTTATAGTGTACTCTTCCAAGCGTTTTGTAGCAGAATAATAATAATAATGATGGCATTTGTTAAGCGCTTACTATGTGCAAAGCACTGTTCTAAGCGCGGGGGAGGATACAGGGTAATCAGGTTGTCCCACGGAGGGCTCACACTCTTAATCCCCATTTTACAGATGAGGAAACTGAGGCCCAGAGAAGTGAAGTGACTTGCCCAAAGTCACACAGCTGAAAATTGGCGGGGCTGGGATTTGAACCCACGACCTCTGACTCCAAAGCCCGGGCTCTTTCCACTGAGCCACGCTGCTTCTCCATCAGAAGCTCATGGGTTCTACTCGTGGCTCTGCCACTTGTCTGCTGGGTGACCTTGGGAAAGTCACAATTTCTCTGTGCCTAAGTTTCTTCATCTGTAAAATGGGGGTGAAGACTGTGAGCCCCCTGTGGGACAACCTGATCACCCTGTAACCTCCCCAGCACTTAGAACAGTGCTTTGCACATAGTAAGCACTTAATAAATGCTATCATTATTATGATTATTACTCGCTTCTCTGGGCCTCAGTTCCCTCATCTGTAAAATGGGGATGAAGACTGTGAGTCCCCTGTGGGACAACCTGATCACCCTGTAACCTCCCCAGCGGTTAGAACAGGGCTTTGCACATAGTAAGCGCTTAATACATGCTATCATTATTATTATTATTATTATCACTTCACTTCTCTGGGCCTCAGTTACCTCGTCTGTAAAATGGGGATGAAGACTGTGAGCCCCCCGGGGGACAACCTGATCACCTTGAAACCTCCCCAGCGCTTAGAACAGTGCTTTGCACATAGTAAGCGCTTAATAAATGCTATCATTATTATTATTATTACTTCGCTTCTCTGGGCCTCAGTTCCCTCATCTGTAAAATGGGGATGAAGACTGTGAGCCCCCCAGGGGACAACCTGATCACCCTGTAACCTCCCCAGTGCTTAGAACAGTGCTTTGCACATAGTAAGTGCTTAATAAATGCTATCATTATTATTATTATTACTTCACTTCTCTGTGCCTCAGTTACCTCATCTGTAAAATGGGGATGAAGACTGTGAGCCCCCCGTGGGACAACCTGATCACCTTGTAACCTCCCCAGCGCTTAGAACAGTGCTTTGCACATAGTAAGCACTTAATAAATGCCATCATATAATAGAGAAGCAGCGTGGCTCAGTGGAAAGAGCACGGGCTTGGGGGTCAGAGGTCATGGGTTCGAGTCCCAGCTCCACCACATGTCTGCTGTGTGACTTTGGGCAAGTCACTTAACTTCTCTGAGCCTCAGTGACCTCATCTGTAAAATGGGGATTAAGACTGTGAGCGCCACATGGGACAACCTGATCACCTTGTATCCCCCCAGGACTTAGAACAGTGCTTTGCACATAGTAAGTGCTTAACAAATGCCATTATTATTATTATTATCATATTATTATTATTCTCTGGGCCTCAGTTACCTCATCTGTAAAATGGAGATGAAGACTGTGAGCGCCCCGTGGGACAGCCTGATCACCTTGTAACCTCCCCGGTGCTTAGAACAGTGCTTTGCACATAGTAAGTGCTTAATAAATGCCATCATATTATTATTATTCTCTAGGCCTCAGTTACCTCGTCTGTCAAATGGGGATGAAGACCGTGAGCCCCCCGTGGGACAACCTGATCCCCCTGTAACCTCCCCAGAGCTTAGAACAGCGCTTTGCACATAGTAAGTGCTTAATAAATTCTATCATTATTATTATTATTATTATTATTACCTCGCTTCTCTGGGCCTCAGTTCCCTCATCAGTAAAATGGGGATGAAGGCTCTTAGCCCCCCGTGGGACAACCTGATCACCTTGTAACCTCCCCAGCGCTTAGAATAGTGCTTTGCACATAGTAAGTGCTTAATAAATGCCATCATTATTATTATTACTTCACTTCTCTGGGCCTCAGTTCCCTCATCAGTAAAATGGGGATGAAGACTGTGAGCCCCCCGTGGGACAACCTGATCCCCTTGTAACCTCCCCAGTGCTTAGAACAGTGCTTGGACCATAGTAAGCGCTTAATAAATGCTATCATATTATTATTTCTTCACTTCTCTGTGCCTCAGTTCCCTCATCAGTAAAATGGGGATGAAGACTGTGAGCCCCCCGTGGGACAACCTGATCCCCTTGTAACCTCCCCAGTGCTTAGAACAGTGCTTGGCATATAGTAAGCGCTTAATAAATGCCATCATATTATTATTATTCTCTAGGCCTCAGTTACCTCGTCTGTCAAATGGGGATGAAGACCGTGAGCCCCCCGTGGGACAACCTGATCCCCTTGTAACCTCCCCAGAGCTTAGAACAGCGCTTTGCACATAGTAAGTGCTTAATAAATTCTATCATTATTATTATTATTATTATTATTATTACCTCGCTTCTCTGGGCCTCAGTTCCCTCATCAGTAAAATGGGGATGAAGGCTCTTAGCCCCCCGTGGGACAACCTGATCACCTTGTAACCTCCCCAGCGCTTAGAATAGTGCTTTGCACATAGTAAGTGCTTAATAAATGCTATCATTATTATTATTACTTCACTTCTCTGGGCCTCAGTTCCCTCATCAGTAAAATGGGGGTGAAGACTGTGAGCCCCCCGTGGGACAACCTGATCACCCTGTAACCTCCCCAGCGCTTAGAACAGTGCTTGGCCCATAGTAAGCGCTTAATAAATGCTATCATATTATTATTTCTTCACTTCTCTGGGCCTCAGTTCCCTCATCAGTAAAATGGGGATGAAGACTGGGAGCCCCCCGTGGGACAACCTGATCACCTTGTAACCTCCCCAGCGCTTAGAACAGTGCTTGGCACATAGTAAGTGCGTAATAAATGCTATCATTATTATTATTATTACTTCACTTCTCTGTGCCTCAGTTACCCCGTCTGTAAAATGGGGATGAAGACTGTGAGCCCCCCGTGGGACAACCTGATCACCTTGTAACCTCCCCAGCGCTTAGAACAGTGCTTTGCACATAGTAAGCACTTAATAAATGCCATCATATAATAGAGAAGCAGCATGGCTCAGTGGAAAGAACACGGGCTTGGGAGTCAGAGGTCATGGGTTCGAGTCCCAGCTCCACCACATGTCTGCTGTGTGACCTTGGGCAAGTCACTTAACTTCTCTGAGCCTCAGTTCCCTCATCTGTAAAATGGGGATTAAGACTGTGAGCCCCACATGGGACAACCTGATCACCTTGTATCCCCCCCAGCACTTAGAACAGTGCTTTGCACATAGTAAGTGCTTAACAAATGCCATTATTATTATTATTATTATTATTATCATCATATTATTATTATTCTCTGGGCCTCAGTTACCTCATCTGTAAAATGGGGATGAAGACTGTGAGCCCCCCGTGGGACAGCCTGATCACCTTGTAACCTCCCTGGTGCTTAGAACAGTGCTTTGCACATAGTAAGTGCTTAATAAATGCCATCATATTATTATTATTCTCTAGGCCTCAGTTACCTCGTCTATCAAATGGGGATGAAGACTGTGAGCCCCCCGTGGGACAACCTGATCACCTTGTAACCTCCCCAGCGCTTAGAACAGCGCTTTGCACATACTAAGCGCTTAGTAAATTCTATCATTATTATTATTATTATTACCTCGCTTCTCTGGGCCTCAGTTCCCTCATCAGTAAAATGGGGATGAAGGCTCTTAGCCCCCCGTGGGACAACCTGATCACCCTGTAACTTCCCCAGCGCTTAGAATAGTGCTTTGCACATAGTAAGTGCTTAATAAATGCTATCATTATTATTATTACTTCACTTCTCTGGGCCTCAGTTCCCTCATCAGTAAAATGGGGATGAAGACTGTGAGCCCCCCGTGGGACAACCTGATCACCCTGTAACCTCCCCAGCGCTTAGAACAGTGCTTGGCCCATAGTAAGCGCTTAATAAATGCTATCATATTATTATTTCTTCACTTCTCTGGGCCTCAGTTCCCTCATCAGTAAAATGGGGATGAAGACTGTGAGCCCCCCGTGGGACCACCTGATCCCCTTGTAACCTCCCCAGCGCTTAGAACAGTGCTTGGCATATAGTAAGCACTTAATAAATGCCATCATCATTATTATTATTCTTCTCTGGGCCTCAGTTACCTCGTCTGTCAAATGGGGATGAAGATTGGGAGCCCCCCGTGGGACAACCTCATCACCTTGTAACCTCCCCAGCGCTTAGAACAGTGCTTGGCACATGGTAAGCGCTTAACAAACGCCATCATTGGGGAGGGGGGGCCTCTGCCAGGTGAAGGGGCACAGGGGTGAGACTGTGCCAACTTATTACTCTATTTTACTTGTCCATATCTATTCTATTTATTTTATTTTGTTAGTATGTTTGGTTTTGTTCTCTGTCTCCCCCCTTCTAGACTGTGAGCCCGCTGTTGGGTAGGGACCGTCTCTCTATGTTGCCAACTTGTGCTTCCCAAGCGCTTAGTCCAGTGCTCTGCACACAGTAAGCGCTCAATAAATAGGATTGAATGAATGAATGAATGAATGAGGGAGCCTGACCGGATGAAGAGTCGCGCGCAGACGGATTCTCCCGGCAGCCTCCGCGGCGGCACCTCCTCCTCCTCCTGCTCGGCTTCCCGCGCTGCAGGGCCCGGCCCCGCCCCCGTCACGTGACCAAACCCCATTGACGCCCCCGCCACGTGACCTCACCGGCATGACGTGACCTCACCGATATGGCGCCCCGTCACGTGGCCGCGCCCGCCTGCTCCCCTCTTGCCCTCATCACGTGACCGCCCTCGCTTCCCGCCCCTGTCCCCGTCACGTGCCCACATCCATCGACGCGCCCCGCCTCCGTCACGTGACCGTTGGCGCCCCTCCCCTATCACGTGACAGGGGAGAACCATTTCCCCCTTCACCCCCAGGCCCTCGGCGGCCCCCATTCCCGCCCAAGCAGGAAGGGAATAATAATAATGATGATGATAATAATAATCAATCACTCAATCAATGGTATTTATTGAGCACTTACTGTGTGCAGAGCACTGTACTAAGCGCTTGGGAAGTACAAGTTGGCAACATCTGGAGACAGTCCCTACCCAACAGCGGGCTCACTGTCTAAAAGTCTAATAAAAGTCTCACAGTCTAATAATAATACACAGTCTAATAATAATAATAATAATGATAATAATAATAATGATAATAATATTTGTTAAGCGCTTGCTGAGGTAAATACAAGGTGACCAGGTTGTCCCACGTGAGGCTCACAGTCTCAATCCCCATTTTACAGATGAGGGGACTGAGGCCCAGAGAATAATGATGATGGTGTTTGTTAAGCGCTTACTATGTGCCAAGCACCGTTCTAAGCGCTGAGGTAAATACAAGGTGATCAGGTTGTCCCCCGTGGGGCTCACAGTCTTCATCCCCATTTTACAGATGAGGGGACTGAGGCACAGAGAATAATGATGATGATATTTGTTAAGCGCTTACTATGTGCCAAGCACCGTTCTAAGCGCTGAGGTAAATACAAGGTGATTAGGTTGTACCACATGGAGCTCACAGACTTCATCCCCATTTTACAGATGAGGGAACTGAAGCACAGAATAATAATGATGATATTTGTTAAGCACTTACTAATCAATCAATCATATTTATTGAGCGCTTACTGTGTGCAGAGCACTGGACTAAGCGCCTGGGAAGTACAAGTTGGCAACATATGGAGACAGTCCCTACCCAACAGTGGGCTCACAGTCTAAAAGTCTAATAAAAGTGTCACAGTCTAATAATAATAATAATAATAATAGTATTTGTTAAGCGCTTGCTGAGGTAAATACAAGGTGATCAGGTTGTCCCCCGTGGGGCTCACAGTCTCAATCCCCATTTTACAGATGAGGGGACTGAGGCCCAGAGAATAATGATGGTGGTATTTGTTAAGTGTTTACTATGTGTCAATCAATCAATCAATCATATTTATTGAGCGCTTACTGTGTGCAGAGCACTGTACTAAGCCCTTGGGAAGTCCAAGTTGACAACATCTAGAGACAGTCCCTACCCACAGTCTAAAAGGGGGAGACAGAGAACAAAACCAAACATACTAACAAAATAAAATAGATATGTACAAGCTAAATAAATAAATAAATACATAGAGTAATAAATATGTACAAACATATTTACATACATACAGGTGAATAGAAGGGAATAATGATGATGATAGTAATAATAATAATAATAATAACAATAATATTTGTTAAGTGCTTGCTGAGGTAAATACAAGGTGATCAAGTTGTCCCCCGTGGAGCTCACAGTCTCAATCCCCATTTTACAGATGAGGGGACTGAGGCCCAGAGAATAATGATGATGGTGTTTGTTAAGCGCTTACTATGTGCCAAGCACCGTTCTAAGCACTGAGGTAAATACAAGGTGATCAGGTTGTCCCCCGTGGGGCTCACAGTCTTCATCCCCATTTTACAGATGAGGGGACTGAGGCCCAGAGAATAATAGTGATGGTATTTGTTAAGCGCTTACTATGTGTCAAGCACCGTTCTAAGCACTGAGGTAAATACAAGGTGATCAGGTTGTCCCCCGTGGGGCTCACAGTCTTCATCCCCATTTTACAGATGAGGGGACTGAGGCCCAGAGAATAATAGTGATGGTATTTGTTAAGCGCTTACTATGTGTCAAGCACCGTTCTGAGTGCTGACGTAAATGCAAGGTGATCAGGTTGTCCCCCGTGGGGCTCACAGTCTTCATCCCCATTTTACAGATGAGGGGACTGAGGCCTAGAGAATAATAATGATGGTATTTGTTAAGCGCTTACTATGTGCCAAGCACCGTTCTAAGTGCTGAGGTAAATACAAGGTGATCAGGTTGTCTTCCGTGGGGCTCACAGTCTTCATCCCCATTTTACAGATGATGGACCTGAAGCACAGAGAATAATAGCGATGATATTTATTAAGCGCTTACTATGTGCCAAGCACCGTTCTAAGCACTGAGGTAAATACAAGGTGATCAGGTTGTCCCCCGTGGGGCTCACAGTCTTCATCCCCATTTTACAGATGAGGGGACTGAGGCCTAGAGAATAATAATGATGGTATTTGTTAAGCGCTTACTATGTGCCAAGCACCGTTCTAAACGCTGAGGGAGATACAAGGTGATCAGGTTGTCCCACGTGGGGCTCACAGTTTTAATCCCCATTTTACAGATGAGGCCACTGAGGCACAGAGAATAATAAAGATGGTATTTGTTAAGCGCTTACTATGTGCCAAGCACCGTTCTAAGCTCTGGGGGGGGATACAAGGTGATCAGGTTGTCCCACGTGGGGCTCACAGTTTTAATCCCCATTTTACAGATGAGGCCACTGAGGCACAGAGAATAATAAAGATGGTATTTGTTAAGCGCTTACTATGTGCCAAGCACCGTTCTAAGCTCTGGGGGGGATACAAGGTGATCAGGTTGTCCCATGTAGGGCTCACGATCTTCATCCCCATTTTACAGATGAGGCCACTGAGGCTCAGAGAAGTGAAGCGACATGCCCAAGGTCACCCAGCAGACACGTGGCGGAGCAGGGATTTGAACCCACGACCTCTGCCTCCCAAGCCGGGGCTCTTTCCACTGAGCCACGCTGCTTCTCGGAGGAGGGAAGGGAGACGGGGTCCAGTCCAGTTCCGGGTGGGTTTCCAGCTTGGCCTTCCTCGTCCCGATGGCTCCCGACCTGCTGGAACCGCTGGCCAGCCCGGCTTTGAGGGCGTCCTCACAGTAGCCGCATCAGTAGCTCAAGGGGGAACCAAAAGTACTTACTGAGCACCTGCCGCGTGCGGGGCACTAGAGAAAGCGCCTCGGTCGCCAGAAATAGAAGATACGGCGCCTGCCCTAGAGAAGCTTATGGGGAAGTCAAATGAGGAACACTAATATGGAAATCAATTTAAGATAGGAAGGAAGAAAGTTAGACAAGCGACTGCTAAATGTGTGCTTTTTTGAAAAAAAATGGTACTTGCTTGGGTTTCTTTAAGGTATTTGTTAAGCGTTTACTGTGTGCCAGGCACTGTACTGAACACTGGGGTAGAAATAAATTGGACACAGACTATGTCCCACGAGGGGCTCACAGTCTTAATCCCCATTTTGCAGACGAGGTCACTGAGGCCCAGAGGAGTGAAGTGACTTGCCCAGGGTCGCCCAGCAGACAAGTGGCGGAGGCGGGATTCGAACCCACGACCCAAGCCTGGGCTCTTTCCACTGAGCCCCGCCGCGCCTCGAAATCAAGGCCCGCGAGGCGGGAGGGCAGGGATACAGCGGAGGAGGAGGACTGGGATAGAGCCGAACAGGGCCGGGATGGCGGAGCGGGGTCGGGATAGAGCGGAATTCCCTCATCTGTAAAATGGGGATTGTTATATAGAGAATTAGAGCTGTAATTGTTAGAGGGTTGGACACAGTCCCTGACCCTCACGGGGCTCGCAGACTTAATCCCCATTTTACAGATGTGGTAACTGAGGCCCAGAAAAGTGAAGTGACTTGCCCCAGGTCACACAGCGGACAAGTGGTGGAGGCAGCATTAGAACCCCGGTCCATTCATTCATTCAATCTTATTCACTGAGTGATTACTGTGTGCCGAGCACTAATAATAATAATAATAATAATGGTGTTTATTAAGCGCTTACTATGTGCAAAGCACTGTTCTAAGCGCTGGGGAGGTTACAAGGTGATCAGGTTGTCCCACGGGGGGCTCACAGTCTTAATCCCCGTTTTACAGATGTGGTAACTGAGGCCCAGAAAAGTGAAGTGACTTGCCCCAGGTCACACAGCAGACAAGTGGTGGAGGCAGCATTAGAACCCAGGTCCATTCATTCATTCATTCAATCTTATTTACTGAGTGATTACTGTGTGCAGAGCACTAATAATAATAATAAGAAGAAGAATAATAATGGCATTTATTAAGCGCTTACTATGTGCAAAGCACTGTTCTAAGCGCTGGGGAGGTTACAAGGTCATCAGTTGTCCCACGGGGTCTCACAGTCTTAATCCCCATTTTACAGATGTGGTAACTGAGGCCCAGAAAAGTGAAGTGACTTGCCTCAGGTCACGCAGGGGACAAGTGGTGGAGGCAGGATTAGAACCCAGGTCCATTCATTCATTCATTCATTCATTCATTCAATTTTATTTACTGAGTGATTACTGTGTGCAGAGCACTAATAATAATAATGGCATTTATTAAGTGCTTACTATGTGCAAAGCACTGTTTTAAGCGCTGGGGAGGTTACAAGGTGATCAGTTGTCCCACGGGGGGCTCACAGTCTTAATCCCCATTTTACAGTTGAGGGAACTGAGGCCCAGAGAAGTGAAGTGACTTGCCCAAAGTCACCCAGCTGACAATTGGCGGAGCCGGGATTTGAACCCATGACCTCTGACTCCAAAGTCCGGGCTCTTTCCACTGAGCCACGCTTGCACTGTACTAAGCGCTTGGAAAGTACAATTTGAACAGATAGGGCCCATCCCTACCCAACAACGGGCTCAATGTCTCAATAAATACGATTGATGATGATGAAGGGGGAGACAGACAACAGAACAAAACAAGTAGACAGACACCAATAGCATCAAAATAGATAAATAGAATTATAGATAATAATAATAATGGCATTTGTTAAGCACTTACTTTGTGCAAAGCACTGTCCAAAGCACTGGAGGGGGGGGGGGATACAAGGTGATCAGGTTGCCCCACGTGGGGCTCGCAGTCTTCATCCCCATTTTACAGATGAGGTCACTGAGGCACAGAGAAGCAAAGTGACCTACCCAAGGTCACACAGCAGACATATAATAATAATGATGGCATTTATTAAGCGCTTACTATGTGCAAAGCACTGTTCTAAGCGCTGGGGAGGTCACAAGGCAATCAGGTTGTCCCATGTGGGGCACACTGTCTTAGCCCCCATTTTCCAGATGAGGGAACTGAGGCCCAGAGAAGTGAAGGGACTTGCCCAAAGTCACCCAGCTGACAATTGGCGGAGCTGGGATTTGAACCCATGACCTCTGACTCCAAAGCCCGGGGTCTTTCCACTGAGCCACGCTGCTTCTCCATGGCGGAGTCAGGATTAGAACCCATGACCTCTGACTCCAAAGCCCGGGCTCTTTCCACCGAGCCATGCTGCTTCTCTGCTATGTACACATCATTAATAAAATAAATAGAATAATAAATATGTAGAAATATACAGCAGGGCTGTGGGGCAGGGAAGGGGGAAGAGAAGAGGGAGGGAGCAGTCAACTTGTCAACAAGCCAACTTGGACTTCCCAAGCGCTCAGTACAGTGCTCTGCACACAGTAAGCGCTCAATAAATACGATTGATGATGATGATGATGATGAGCAGAGAAAAAGGGGGGCTCAGTCAGGGAAGGCCTCCTGGAGGTGAGTTCTCCGTAGGGAAGCAGCGTGGCTCAATGGAAAGATCCCGGGCTTTTGGAGCCAGAGGTCCTGGGTTCAAATTCCAGCCCCGCCAATTGTCAACTGGGTGACTTTGGGCAAGTCACTTCACTTCCCTGGGCCTCAGTTCCCTCATCTGGAAAATGGGGATGAAGACTGTGAGCCCCCCCCCCCCCGCCCCCGGCCCCGACATGGGACAACCTGATCACCTTGTAATAATAATAATAACAATGATGGCATTTTTTAAGTGCTTACTATGTGCAAAGCACTGTTCTAAGCACTGGGGAGGTTACAAGGTGATCAGGTGTCCCACGTGAGGCTCACAGTCTTCATCCCCATTTTACAGAAGAGGTCACTGAGGCACAGACAAGTCAAGTGACTTGCCCAAAGTCACACAGCTGACGACAGCTCGTCCCCCTCTCCATCCCCCCATCTTACCTCCTTCCCTTCCCCACAGCACCTGTATATATGTATATATGTTTGTACAGATTTATTACTCTATTTATTTATTTATTTTATTTGTACATATCTATTCTATTTATTTTATTTTGTTAGTATGTTTGGTTTTGTTCTCTGTCTCCCCCTTTTAGACTGTGAGCCCACTGTTGGGTAGGGACTGTCTCTAGATGTTGCCAATTTGTCCTTCCCAAGCGCTTAGTACAGTGCTCTGCACATAGTAAGCGCTCAATAAATACGATTGATGATGATGATGATGATGATGATGACAATTGGTGGAGTCGGGGTTTGAACCCATGACCTTTGACTCCAAAGCCCAGGCTCTTTCCACTGATCCACGGTGCTTCTCTTCTGCTTGTAACCACCCCAGCTTTTAGAACAGTGCTTTGCACATAGTAAGTGCTTAATAAATGCCATTGTTATTATTAGGGCTTTGAAGGGGAGAAGAGAGCCAGTAATAATATAATGATAATTATGTTGCCGACTTGTACTTCCCAAGCGCTTAGTACAGTGCTCTGCTCAATAAATACGATTGAATGAATGAATGAATGATACATATAGTATAGTATATATGTAGTATATATATATGTAATAATAATGGTATTTGTTAAGCGCTTACTATGTGCAAAGCACTGTTCTAAGCTCAAGGGGGGGGGGTATACAAGGTGATCAGGTTGTCCCCCGTGGAGCTCCCAGTCTTCATCCCCATTGTACAGATGAGGTCACTGAGGCACAGAGAAGTGAAGGGACTTGCCCAAAGTCACCCAGCTGATAAGTGGCGGAGGCGGAATTAGAACCCACGACCTCTGACTCCCAAGCCGCTTCTCATATGTATACTCCCAGAAGCAAGCAAGGAGAAGCTGGTTGGCGGGGGTCTTCCAACCCCCAGCCCCCTCAAGCGCTTAGTCCAGTGCCCTGCACGCAGTAAGCGCTCAATACATAGGATTGAATGAATGAATGAATGAATGAATGAATGAATGAACGAATGAACGAATGAATGAATGAATGAATGGATGAATGGATGAATGAATGAATGAGGGGTCCCGGCTCCTCCTGGCCGCCCGCTGGGGCCCAGGACGGCGTGCGCTGCCCGGTGCCGCCAGCAGAGGGAGACACCCGCCGCCCCGGGACCGGACACCCCCGTCATTCAATTAGTCATTACATTCATTCATTCATTCATTCATTCACTCACTCACTCGTTCGTTCATTCGTTCGTTCATTCACTAGTTCATTCACTCACTCATTCATTCATTCACTCGTTCGCTCACTCACTCGTTCATTCATTCACTCACTCACTCATTCATTCATTCATTCACTCGTTCATTCACTCACTCGTTCATTCATTCACTCACTCACTCATTCATTCATTCATTCACTCGTTCATTCACTCACTCGTTCATTCATTCACTCACTCACTCATTCATTCATTCACTCGTTCATTCACTCGCTCATTCTCACTCACTCGCTCATTCATTCATTCCTTCACTCACTCACTTGCTCATTCACTCATTCATTCACTCACTCACTCACTCGTTCATTCACTCACTCATTCATTCATTCGCTTACTCATTCATTCACTCATTCATTCACTCACTCACTCACTCGTTCATTCACTCACTCATTCATTCATTCATTCGCTTACTCATTCATTCACTCATTCATTCACTCACTCACTCACTCGTTCATTCACTCACTCATTCATTCATTCATTCGCTCACTCGTTCATTCACTCACTCGTTCATTCACTCACTCACTCATTCATTCGCTCACTCGTTCATTCACTCACTCACTCGTTCATTCACTCACTCACTCACTCGTTCATTCACTCACTCATTCATTCATTCGCTCACTCGTTCATTCACTCACTCACTCGTTCATTCACTCACTCACTCACTCGTTCATTCACTCACTCACTCACTCGTCCATTCACTCACTCATTCATTCATTCATTCACTCACTCACTCATTCATTAATCATTCATTCATTCATTCACTCATTCGTTCATTCATTCATTCATTCACTCACTCATTCGTTCATTCATTCATTCATTCACTCATTCATTCACTCAATCAATCAATCAATTGCATTTATTGAGCGCTTACTGTGTGCAGAGCACTATACTAAGCGCTTGGGAAGTACAAGTCGGCAACATCGAGAGACGGTCCCTACCCAACAGTGGGCTCAACAGTCTAGAAGGGGGAGACAGACAACAGAACAAAACATATTAACAAAATAAAATAAATAGAATATGTAAATATGTCCAAGTAAAATAAATAGAGTAATAAATCTGTACAAATATTCATTCATACATTCATTCAATCATATTTATTGAGCGCTTACTGTGTGCAGAGCACTATACTAAGCGCTTGGGAAGCTCAAGTCGGCAACATAGAGAGACGGTCTCTACCCAACAATGGGCTCACAGTCTAGAAGGGGGAGACAGATGATAAAACAAAACATATTAACAAAATAAAATAAATAGAATACGTAAACATGTCCAAGTAAAATAAATAGAGTAATAAATCTGTACAAATATATATACAGGTGCTGTGGGGAGGGGAAGGAGGTAGGGCGGGGGGGATGGGGAGGGGGAGAGGAAGGAGGGGGCTCAGTCTGGGCTCAGCCATTCATTCATTCATTCAATCGTATTTGAGTGCTTACTGTTTGCAGAGCACTGTACTAAGCGCTTGGGAAGTCCAAACTGGCATCATAGAGAGACGGTCCCTACCCAACAAGGGGCTCACAGTCTAGAAGGGGGAGACAAACAACAAAACAAAACATGTGGAAGGGTGTCAAGTCATCAGAACAAATAGAAGTAAAGCTAGATGCACATCATTAACAAAATAAATAGAATAGTAAATATGTCCAAGTAAAATAAATAGAGTAATAAATCTGTCCAAACATCTATACAGGGGTTGTGGGGAGGGGAAGGAAGTAGGGTGGGGGTGGTCGGGAGGAGGAGAGGAAAAAGGGAGCTCAGTGTGGGAAGGCCTCCTGGAGGAGGTGAGTGCTCAGTAGGGCTTTGAAGGGAAAACCTTATAATAATAATAATAATAATGGCATTTATGAAGTGCTTACTGTGTGCAAAGCGCTGTTCTAAGCGCTGGGGAGGTTACAAGGTGATCAGGTTGTCCCACGGAGGGATCACAGTCTTAATCCCCATTTTCCAGATGAGGGAACTGAGGCCCAGAGAAGTTGTGACTGGCCCAAAGTCACCCAGCTGACAGTTGGCAGAGCCGGGATTTGAACCCACGACCTCTGACTCCAAAGCCCGGGCTCTTTCCAGTGAGCCATGCTGCTTCTCCGGCACTTAGAACAGGGCTTTGCACATAGTAAGCGCTTAATAAATACCATCATCATTATTATTATTCTCTAATAATGGTGGTATTTAATAATAATAATAATAATGTTGGCATTTGTTAAGCGCTTACTATGTGCCAAGCACTGTTCTAAGCGCTGGGGGGGGATACAAAGTGATCAGGTTGTCCCACGTGGGGCTCACAGTCTTCACCCCCATTTTCCAGATGAGGTCACTGAGGCTCAGAGAGGTGAAGTGACTTGCCCAAGGTCACACAACAGACACGTGGCGGAGCCGGGATTCGAAGCCACGACCTCTGACTCCAAAGCCCGGCCTCTTTCCACTGAGCCACGCTGCTTCTCCGGCACTTAGAGCAGTGCTTTGCACATAGTAAGCGCTTAATAAATACCATCATCATTATTAACATAACACGTTCGTGTTTTGTTTTCTCTTCTAGACTGTGAGCCCGCTGTTGGGTAGGGACCGTCTCTAGATGTTGCCAACTTGTACTTCCCAAGCGCTTAGTCATCATCATCAATCGTATTTATTGAGCGCTTACTATGTGCAGAGCACTGTACTAAGCGCTTGGGAAGTACAAATTGGCAACATATAGAGAGAGTCCCTACCCAACAGTGGGCTCACAGTCTAAAAGGTGGGCTCACAGTCTAAAAGTCTAGTCTAGTCCAGTGCTCTGCACACAGTAAGCGCTCAATAAATACGATTGATGATGATGATGATGATTATTCTCTAATAACGGTGGTATTTGTTAGAACCCAGGCCTCCCTTTTCCCAGGTCGCTGCCTTTTCCACTAGGCCACGATGCTTCCCTATTACCTTTACCTCTTCAACACCCAGGGAAACACCCCGCCCGCACTGCATTTATGTCCAAATCTTTATCCTCAGTTGGCCCCTTTTCCTGTAATTTATTCCACTGACTGTCTCCCCAGCTACTTTGTAAACTCCCAGAGGGCAGGGCTGGCGTCTGCTCCTATTACAGTTCCGCAAGCAGTTGGCGTGAAGTTATGCTCACCATGGATCCTCAATAAATACCGCTGATTGCCGATTCATTCATTCAATCATATTTATTACTCTATTCATTCAATCGTATTTATTACTCTATCTATTTATTTATTACTCTATTTATTTATTACTCTATTTATTTATTACTCTATTTTTTACTCTATTTAAATTTATTTATTACTCTATTTATTACTCTATTTATTTATTTATTACTCTATTTATTTATTACTCTATTTATTTATTTATTACTCTATTTATTTATTTTTACTCTATTTATTTATTACTCTATTTATTTATTTATTACTCTATTTATTACTCTATTTATTTATTACCCTATTTATTTATTTATTACTCTACTACTCTATTTATTTATCACTCTATTTATTTATTACTCTATTCATTACTCTATGTATTTATTACTCTATTTATTTATTTCTCTATTTATTTATTTATTACTCTGTTTATCACTCTATTTATTTATTACTCTATTTATTTATTTATTACTCTGTGTATTTATTTATTTTACTTGTACATATCTATTCTATTTATTTTATTTTGTTAGTCTGGTTTTGTTCTCTGTCTCCCCGTTTTAGACTGTGAGCCCACTGTTGGGTAGGGACCGTCTCTAGATGTTGCCGACTTGGATATATTTATTTATTACTCTATTTATTTATTTATTACTCTATTTATTTATTTCTCTATTTATTTATTACTCTATTTATTTATTACTCTATTTATTTATTACTCTATTTATTTATTACTCTATTTATTTATTTATTACTCTATTCATGTATTTATTTATTTTACTTGTACGTATCTATTCTATTTATTTTATTTTGTTAGTCTGGTTTTGTTCTCTGTCTCCCCCTTTTAGACTGTGAGCCCACTGTTGGGTAGGGACCGCCTCTAGATGTTGCCGACTTGGATATATTTATTTATTACTCTATTTATTTATTACTCTATTTATTTATTTATTACTCTATTTATTTATTTATTACTCTATTTATTACTCTATTTATTTATTTATTACTCTATTACTCTATTTATTTATTTATTACTCTATTTATTTATTACTCTATTTATTTTTTTATTTCTCTGTTTATTTATTACTCTTTATTACTCTATGTATTTATTTATTTTACTTGTACATATCTATTCTATTTATTTTATTTTGTTAGTATGTTTGGTTTTGTTCTCTGTCTCCCCCTTTTAGACTGTGAGCCCACTGTTGGGCAGAGACTGTCTCTATATGTTGCCAATTTGTACTTCCCAAGTGCTTAGTACAGTGCTCTGCACACAGTAAGCGCTCAATAAATACGACTGATGATGATGATGATGAGAGGGGGACGAGGGGGCTTTCCCAGACTGAGCCCCTTCCTTCCTCTCCCCCTCGTCCCCCTTTCCATCCCCCTCGTCTTATCTCCTTCCCTTCCCCACAGCACCTGTATATACGTTTGTACATATTTATTACTCTATTTTACTTGTACACATCTATTCTATTTATTTTATTTTGTTAGTATGTTTGGTTTTGTTCTCTGTCTCCCCCTTTTAGACTGGGAGCCCGCTGTTGGGTAGGGACCGTCTCTAGATGTTGCCGACTTGGATATATTTATTTATTACTCTATTTATTTATTACTCTATTTATTTATTTATTGCTCTATTTATTACTCTATTTATTTATTACTCTATTTATTTATTTATTACTCCATTTATTTATTACTCTATTTATTTATTACTCTATTTATTTATTTATTACTCCATTTATGTATTTATTTATTTTACTTTTACATATCTATTCTATTTATTTTATTTTGTTAGTATGTTTGGTTTTGTTCTCTGTCACCCACTTTTAGACTGTGAGCCCACTGTTGGGTAGGGACCGTCTCTAGATGTTGCCAACTTGGACTTCCCAAGCGCTTAGTCCGGTGCTCTGCACACAGTAAGCGCTCAATAAATACGATTGATTGATTGATTGATTGATTGAGTGCTTACTGTGTGCAGAGCACCGGACTAAGCGCTTGGGAAGCCCAAGTCGGCAACATCTAGAGACGGTCCCTACCCAACAGTGGGCTCACAGTCTAGAAAAAAAAATGGCATTTATTAAGCGCTTACTATGTGCAGAGCACTGTTCTAAGCGCTGGGGAATTTACCAGGTGATCAGGTTGTCCCATGTGGGGCTCCCAGTCTTAATCCCCATTTTACAGATGAGGTAACTGAGGCCCAGAGAAGTTAAGTGACTTGCCCAAAGTCACACAGCTGACGAGTGGTGGAACCAGGATTTGAACCCATGACCTCTGACTCCAAAGCCCGGGCTCTTTCCACTGAGCCACGCTGCTTCTCTGAAGGATTGATTGACTGATTGATTACCCTCAGCCCCCCACCCCAACTTCACGGACGCTTTTTTTACATATATTAGAGAAGCAGCGTGGCTAAGTGGAAAGAGCCCGGGCTTGGGAGTCAGAGGTCATGGGTTCAAATCCCGGCTCCGCCACTTGTCATTCATTCATTCAGTTGCATTTACTGAGCACTCACTGTGTGCAGAGCACTGGACTAAGCGCTTATCTCCCCCTTTTAGACTGTGAGCCCACTGTTGGGTAGGGACCGTCTCTATATGTTGCCAACTTGGACTTCCCAAGTGCTTAGTACAGTGCTCTGCACACAGGAAGCGCTCAATAAATACGATTGATTGATTGATTGATTGATTGATTGGGAAGTCCAAGTCGGCAACGTCTAGGGACGGTCCCTACCCAACAGCGGGCTCACGGTCGAGAAGGGGGAGACGGACGACAAAACAAAACATGTGGACGGGTGTCAAGTCATCGGAATAAATAGAAGTAAAGCTACAAGCACATCATTAACAAAATAAATAGAATAATAAACATGTACAAGTAAAATAAATAGAGTAATAAATCGGTACAAACATATATACTGTGCGACCTTGGGCAAGCCACCTCACTTCTCTGTGCCTTTGCACATAGTAAGTGCTTAATAAATGCCATCATTATGATTATTATCCCCATTTTCCAGCCAATTTTCCAGCTGTGTGACTTTGGGCAAGTCACTTCACTTCTCTGGGCCTCAGTGACCTCATCTGTAAAATGGGGATTAAGACTGGGAGTCTCCTGTGGGACAACCTGATCACCTTGTATCCACCCCAGTGCTTGGAACAGTGCTTTGCACATAGTAAGAGCTTAACAAATACCATCATCATCATCATATGGTCTTTGGTAAACACTTACTATGTGCCATCATCATCATCCTCAATCGTATTTATTGAGCGCTTACTGCGTGCAGAGCACTGTACTAAGCGCTTGGGAAGTAAGTTGGTGCCAGGTACTGTGCTAAGTGCTGGGGTAGATAATAATAATAATGGTGGTATTTGTTAAGCGCTTCCTATGTGCCAAGCACCGTTCTAAGCGCTGAGGGAGATCCAAGGTGATCAGGCTGTCCCACGTGGGGCTCACAGTCTTCATCCCCATTTTCCAGATGAGGTAACTGAGGCCCAGAGAAGTGAAGTGACTTGCCCATGGTCACACAGCTGACAAGTGGGCAGAGCGGGATTAGAACCCACGACCTCCGACTCCCAAGCCCGGGCTCTTTCCACTGAGCCGCGCTGCTTAGATGCAAGCTGCTTCATTTATTCATTCATTTGATCGTATTTATTGAGCGCTTACTGTGTGCAGAGCACTGTACTAAGCGCTTGGGAAGGACAAGTCGGTAACATAGAGAGACGGTCCCTACCCAACAGCGGGCTCACAGGCTAGAAGGGCTGATCAGGTTGGACAAAGTCCATGTCCCATATGGGGCTCCCAGTCTTCATCCCCATTTTCCAGACGAGGGAACTGAGGCACAAAGAAGTGAAGTGACTTGCCCAAATCAATCAATCAATCAATCGTATTTATTGAGCGCTTACTGTGTGCAGAGCACTGGACTAAGCGCTTGGGAAATACAAGTAGACAAGCGGCGGGGCTGGGAATTAGAAACCTTACCCACATACATAGAGAAGCAGCGTGGCTCAGTGGAGAGAGCCCGGGCTCTGGAGTCAGAGGTCATGGGTTCAAATCCTGACTCTGCCACTTGTCGGCTGTGTGACTTCGGGCGCTTAACTTTTCTGTGTCTCAGTTCCCTCATCTGCAAAATGGGGATGAAGACTGTGAGCCCCACGAGGGACAACCTGATCACCGTCTAACCTCCCCAAGCGCTTAGAACGGTGCTTTGCACATAGTAAGCCCTTAATAAACGCCGTCATTATTATTGTTTTTATTATTATTACTGCCCTTTCTGAGGCAGTGAGGTCATCATCATCCTCAATCGTATTTATTGAGCGCTTACTATGTGCAGAGCACTGTACTAAGCGCTTGGGAAGTACAAATTGGCAACATAGAGGGACAGTCCCTACCCAACAGTGGGCTCACAGGTCGCCGGGCCTCTATCCCCATCCCACGGCGGCCTGCCCGCGGAGCCCGGGGCTCGTGGAGCTGGTGTTTCCGTTGCCAACTTGTCCTTCCCAAGCGCTTAGTCCAGTGCTCTGCACCCAGTAAGCGCTCAATAGATACGATTGATTGATTGATTGATTGATATTGACCGTCCCGTGACTCACTCGGCCTCGCCGGCCACCGGCCCAAGTGGCAAATGGAGGAAAATTGGGTGCGGGGACCCAAGGGAGGAGGCGGCGTGGGAGCGAGCGGACCGTGACTCAACGCCCAGGATAAGGATCTCCGGTCCAGCCCTTTCCCGCCCTGCCCCACCCCAGGAAAAGGTGAACCCCCGCCCTCCTGGGGAGACCGAGTCACGGGCCCGAGGGGCTTCGGGAGGGGCGCGGCGGCCTGCCAGGGGCGGCTGTGGCCTGCCAGGTCGACCGAGGCCTGTCGTCAGGGGTCAGGGGTGAAGGAGCCAGCTCGCCCTGAGCAGTAGGGTGGGGAAACTGAGGCCCGGAGCAGGATTCATTCATTCATTCAGTCGTCTTTATTGAGCGCTTACTGTGTGCAGGGCACTGGGCTAAGCGCTTGGGAAGAACAAGATGGCAACATGGAGAGACGGTCCCTACCCAACAGCAGGCTCGCAGTCTAGGAGGGGGAGACGGACAACAAAGCAAAACATATTAACAAATAAAATAAATGGAATGACTAGGTACAAACAAAATAAATAGGGTAATCAATACGTACAAACGTATATAGCCCCCCGCCGTCGCGCAGGGGTGGGCTTTTAGGCCCCCGTCCCTTTGCGGAGGACCCCAGCTGGGACGGCGACCGACCGGCGAGGGGACAGGGCCGGGCCGGGGGTGTGGGACAGTGGGGAGGGAATGGGGGAGAACCGGGGGATCAATCAATCAATCAATCAATCAATCGTATTTATTGAGCGCTTACTGTGTGCAGAGCACTGGACTAAGCGCTTGGGAAGAACAAGTGGGCAACACATAGAGACGGTCCCTACCCAACAGCGGGCTCACAGTCTAGAAGGACGGAGGATGGAGGATGGATCAAAGACGGAGCTGGGCGGAGCTGGGAGCAGGGATAATAATAATAATAATAATAATAATAATAATGGCATTTATTAAGCACTTACTATGTGCAAAGCACTGTTCTAAGTGCTGGGGAGGTTGCAAGGTGATCAGGTTGTCCCTCAGGGGGCTCACAGTCCATCCCCATTTTAATCAATCAATCAATCAATCATCAATCAATCGTATTTATTGAGCGCTTACTGTGTGCAGAGCACTGGACTAAGCGCTTGGGGAGAACAAGTCGGCAAGACATAGAGACGGTCCCTACCCAACAGCGGGCTCACAGTCGTCTAGAAGAACGGAGGACGGACCGAGGACGGAGCTGGGGGGAGCTGGGAGCAGGGATAATAATAATAATAATAATAATAATAATAATAATAATAATAATGGCATTTATTAAGCGCTTACTATGTGCAAAGCACTGTTCTAAGCGCTGGGGAGGTTACAAGGCGATCAGGTTGCCCCTCAGGGGGCTCACAGTCCATCCCCATTTTAATCAATTAATCAATCAATCAATCGTATTTATTGAGCGCTTACTGTGTGCAGAGCACTGGACTAAGCGCTTGGGAAGTCCAAGTTGGCAACATAGAGAGACGGTCCCTACCCAACAGTGGGCTCACAGTCGAGAGAGATGTTCCCTCATCTATGATGGGGCAAGTCACTTCACTTCTCTGGGCCTCGGTGACCTCATCTGGAAAATGGGGATTAAGACTGTGAGCCCCACCAGGGACAACCTGACCACCTTGTAACCTCCCCAGCGCTTAGAACAGTGCATTGCACATAGTAAGCGCTTAACAACGCTTAACATATCATAGATGAGGGAACTGAGGTGCAGAGAAGGGAAGTGACCGGCCCAAAGTCGCACAGCTGACAGTTGGTGGAGCGGGATTTGAACCCACGACCTCCGACTCCAAAGCCCGGGCTCTTTCCACTGAGCCACGCTGCTTCTTGGGGGGGCGGGGAGACAGTACGGGGGGCACAAAGGGCAGTGCTTTCATTCAGTCATTCCTTCAATCATATCATTATTAATAATAATAATGTTTGTGGCATTTGTTAAGCGTTTACTATGTGCTGAGCGCTGTTCTGAGCACTGGGGTAGATGCAAGGTGATCAGGTTGGACGCAGTATCGTCCAACCTGACCGAGTGCTTACCATGTGTAGAACACTGTACTAAGCGCTTGGAAGAGTATAATATAAGACTGTGAGCTCATCACGGGCAGGGATTGCTCGTGGTGGGTAGGGAATGTGTCTATGTTTTCATTCATTCAATCGCATTTATGTAAGCGCTTAGTACAGTGCTCTGCACATAGTAAGCGCTCAATAAATACGATTGATGATGATGATGATTGTCACTCTTTGTACTGTACTTTCCCAAGCGCTTAGTCCAGTGCTCTGCACACAGTAAGCGCTCAATAAATATGATTGAATGAATGAATGAAATCAATCAATTGTATTTATTGAGCGCTTACTGTGTGCAGAGCACTGTACTAAGCGCTTAAATAAATGCGATTGAATGAATGAATCAATCAATCGGATTTATTGAGCGCTTACTGTGTGCAGAGCACTGTACTAAGCGCTTAAATAAATGCGATTGAATGAATGAAAACATAAACAGACACATTCCCTACCCACCACGAGCTTACAGTCTGTCTACAGTCTGTCTGTCTAGAGAAGCAGTGTGGCTCAGTGGAAAGAGCCCGGGCTTTGGAGTCAGAGGTCATGGGTTCAAATCCCGGCTCCACCACTTGTCAGCTGTGTGACTTTGGGCAAGTCACTTCACTTCTCTGGACCTCAGTTCCCTCATCTGGAAAATGGGGATTAAGGCTGTGAGCCCACCTTGAGACAACCTGAAGCAGTGTGGCTCAGTGGAAAGAGCCCAGGCTTTGGAGTCAGAGGTCATGAGTTCAAATCCCGGCTCCGCCAATTGTCAGCTGTGTGACTTCGGGCAAGTCACTTACCTTCTCGGGGCCTCAGTTCCCTCATCTGGAAAATGGGGATTAAGGCTGTGAGCCCCCCGTGAGACAACCTGAAGCAGCGTGGCTCAGTGGAAAGAGCCCGGGCTTTGGAGTCAGAGGTCACGGGTTCAAATCCCCATTTTACAGTTGAGGTAGCTGAGGGGCAGAGAAGTGAAGTGACTTGCCCAAAGCCACCCAGCTGCCAAGTGGCGGAGCCGGGATTTGAACCCACAACCTCTGACTCCAAAGCCCAGGCTCTTTCCACTGAGCCACACTGCTTCTCTAAGCACTGGGGAGGTTACAAGGTGATCAGGTTGTCCCACGGGGGGCTCACAGTCTTCATCCCCATTTTCCAGGTGAGGGAACTGAGGCACAGAGAAGTGAAGCGACTTGCCCAAAGTCACACAGCTGACAAGTGGCGGAGCCAGGATTTGAACCCACAACCTCTGACTCCAAAGCCCGGGCTCTTTCCACTGAGCCACGCTGCTTCTCTAAGCACTGGGAGGTTACAAGGTGATCAGGTTGTCCCACGGGGGGCTCACAGTCTTCATCCCCATTTTCCAGATGAGGGGAACTGAGGCACAGAGAAGCGAAGCGACTTGCCCAAAGTCACCCAGCTGCCAAGTGGTGGAGCCGGGATTTGAACCCACAACCTCTGACTCCAAAGCCCGGGCGCTCTTTCCGCTGAGCCATGCTGCTTCTCTAAGCGCTGGGGAGGTTACAAGGTGATCAGGTTGTCCCACGGGGGGCTCACAGTCTTCATCCCCATTTTCCAGGTGAGGGAACTGAGGCACAGAGAAGTGAAGCGACTTGCCCAAAGTCACACAGCTGACAAGTGGCGGAGCCAGGATTTGAACCCACAACCTCTGACTCCAAAGCCCGGGCTCTTTCCACTGAGCCACGCTGCTTCTCTAAGCACTGGGAGGTTACAAGGTGATCAGGTTGTCCCACGGGGGGCTCACAGTCTTCATCCCCATTTTCCAGATGAGGGGAACTGAGGCACAGAGAAGCGAAGCGACTTGCCCAAAGTCACCCAGCTGCCAAGTGGCGGAGCCGGGATTTGAACCCACAACCTCTGACTCCAAAGCCCGGGCTCTTTCCACTGAGCCACGCTGCTTCTCTAAGCACTGGGAGGTTACAAGGTGATCAGGTTGTCCCACATGGGGCTCACAGTCTTCATCCCCATTTTCCAGATGAGGGAACTGAGGCACAGAGAAGCAAAGCGACTTGCCCAAAGTCACACAGCTGACAAGCGGCGGAGCCGGCACGGGCCTGGTGGTTTTAATTAATCCAGGCTCTGCCACTTGTCTGCCGTGTGACCTTGGGCAAGTCGTTTCATTTCTTCCCCTTTTCCTCATCCTCAGCCGATTTTGGAACTCCTCTCCCTCCATATCCACTAGTTCATTCAATCGTACTTACTGAGCGCTCACTGTGGATGGAATCAATCAATCAATCAATCATATTTATTGAGCACTTACTGTGTGCAGAGCACTGGACTAAGCGCTTGGGAAGTCCAAGTTGGCAACATAGAGAGACAGTCCCTACCCAACAGTGGGCTCACAGTCTAAAAGGGGGAGACAGAGAACAAAAACAAACATACTAACAAAATAAAATAAGTAGAATAGATATATACAAGTAAAATAAATATAGAGTAATAAATATGTACAAACATATATACATATATACAGGTGCTGTGGGGAAGAGAAGGAGGTAAGATGGGGGGATGAATGAATGAAGGATAGCAGGCCAAGCTGCCCGGGGCCAGCCAATCAATCAATCAATCGTCTTTATTGAGCGCTTACTGTGTGCAGAGCACTGTACTAAGTGCTTGGGAAGTACAAGTCGGCAACATATAGAGACCATCCCTACCCAACAGTGGGCTCACAGTCTAAAAGGGGGAGACAGAGAACAAAACCAAACATACTAACAAAATAAAATAAGTAGAATAGATATGTACAAGTAAAATAAATAAATAAATAGAGTAATAAATATGCACAAACATATATACATATATACAGGTGCTGTGGGGAAGAGAAGGAGGCCTTCCCAGACTGAGCCCCCTCCTCCTCATCCTCCCCGCCTTACCTCCTTCCCCTCCCCACAGCACCTGTATATACGTTTGTACTTATTTATTACTCTATTTACTCGTACATATTTATTCTATTTATTTTATTTTGTAACTATGTTTTGTTTAGTTGTCTGTCTCCCCTTTCTAGACTGTGAGCCCGCCGTCGGGTAGGGACCGTCTCTAGATGTTGCCAAATTGGACTTCCCAAGCGCTTAGTCCAGTGCTCTGCACACAGTAAGCGCTCAATAAAGACGAATGAATGAATGAATGAAGAGAAGGAGGTAAGATGGGGGGATGAATGAATGAAGGATAGCAGGCCAAGCTGCCCAGGGCCAGCCAATCCATCAATCAGTCGTATTTATTGAGCGCTTACTGTGTGCAGAGCACTGTACTGAGCGCTTGGGAAGGACAAGTTGGCAACATAGAGAGACAGCAGGCTACTTGGCTCTTTTCCCGACAAAAAGGGAAGGCGCAGCCGCCCTCCTTGCTTCCCACCCTCCTTCCTGCCTGAAGGGCCACATTCCTGCTGGGTTTCCCTCCTGCTCCACCCTTCCCACCCTCCTGTCCTCAGCTGCCCCTTCCATCACCCGCTCCAGGCCGTGCCAGGGCCCTGTCTATTCATTCATTCAATCATATTTATTGAGCGCTTACTGTGTGCAGAGCACTGTACTAAGCGCTTGGGAAGTTCAAGTTGGCAACATATAGAGACGGTCCCTACCCAACAGTGGGCTCACAGTCTAGCGCTTGGGAAGTCCAAGTTGGCAACATCTAGAGACGGTCCCTACCCAACAGCGGGCTCCCAGTCTAGAAAGGGGAGACAGAGAACAAAACCAAACATATTAACAAAATAAAATAAATAGAATAGATAGGTACAAGTCAAATAAATAAATACATAGAGTAATAAATATGTACAAACATCTATACAGGTGCTGTGGGGAAGGGAAGGAGGTAAGACGGCGGGGATGGAGAGGGGGACGAGGGGGAAGCGCTGCGTGGGGGGCGAGTACAAGGTGATCAGGTTGTCCCACGTGGGGCTCACAATCTTAATCCCCATTTTCCAGATGAGGGAACTGAGGCTCAGAGAAGTGAAGTGACTCACCCAAGGTCACACAGCAGACATTCATTCATTCATTCATTCAATCTTATTTATTGAGTGCTTATTCACTCATTCAATCGTATTTATTTTTAGACTGTGAGCCCACTGTTGGGTAGGGACTGTCTCTATATGTTGCCAACTTGTGCTTCCCAAGCGCTTAGTCCAGTGCTCTGCACACAGTAAGTGCTCAATAAATATGATTGATTGATTGATTGATTGAGCGCTTACCGTGTGCAGAGCACTGTACTAAGCTCTTGGAAGTTTGTACTAAGCGCTTATGTGGCAGAGCCGGGATTCGAACCCATGACCTCTGACTCCCGAGCCCGGGCTCCTTCCACTGAGCCATGCTGCTTCCTCCACGTGTCTGTGACTGTACTCGTTTGAGGTGTCTGAGTGCGCAAGGAGATTCTGGGAGGTTTGGAGAGATCCGCCATTATTATTATTATTATTATTATTATTATTATTATTATTATTAATCCACGATGAGTAGGATGCTGCGTATCTGGAGGGAGAGTCAGGGATGGAGAGGGATGAGGCACAGTTGGAGATGGGTGAATCATGGGGGGAAGAGTCAGGGAAGGATGGGGAGACCTGGGGATGGAAAGAGGAGAGGCAGGGATGGAGTGGGAAGAGGGAAAAAGCCAGGCAAGGATGATGGAGAGTCGTGCGTCATTAGAGAAGCAGCGTGGCTCGGTGGAAATAATCATAATAATAACAATAATGGCATTTATTAAGCGCTTACTATGTGCAAAGCACTCTTCTAAGCGCTTGGGGAGGTTACAAGGTGATCAGGTGGTCCCACGGGGGGCTCACAGTCTTCATCCCCATCATCGTCATCATCAATAGTATTTATTGAGTGCTTACTATGTGCAGAGCACTGTACTAAGCGCTTGGGAAGTACAAATTGGCAACACATTTGACAGATGAGGGAACTGAGGCCCAGAGAAGTGAAGTGACTCGCCCAAAGTCACCCAGCTGACAATTGGCGGAGCCTGGATTTGAACCCATGACCTCTGACCCCAAAGCCCGGGCTCTTTTCCACTGAGCCACGCTGCTTCTCTAAAGACAGCACTGGGCTCTGGAAATAATAATAATAATAATAATAATGGCATTTATTAAGTGCTTACTATGTGCAAAGCACTCTTCTAAGTGCTTGGGGAGGTTACAAGGTGATCAGGTTGTCCCACGGGGGGCTCACAGTCTTAATCCCCATTTTACAGATGAGGGAACTGAGGCCCAGAGAAGTTAAGTGACTTGCCCAAAGTCACCCAGCTGACAATTGGCGGAGCCCGGGCTTTGGAGTCAGAGGTCGTGGGTTCAAATCCCGGCTCCGCCACTTGTCAGCTGGGTGACTTTGGGCAAGTCACTTCACTTCCCTGGGCCTCAGTTCCCTCATCTGGAAAACGGGGATTAATGTGAGCCTCCCGTGGGACAACCTGATCACCTTGTAACCTCCCCAGTGCTCAGAATGGTGCTTGGCACGTAGTAATAAATGCCATCATTATTATTATTATTATTACAAGGGGGAGACAGATGACAAAACAAAACCTATTCACAAAGTAAAATAAATAGAATAGTAAATATGTTATTATTACAAGGGGGAGACAGATGACAAAACAAAACATACTCACAAAATAAAATAAATAGAATAGTAAATATGTACAAGCTGGGGATTCAATCCCGGCGCTCCCTCCTACTTAAACAAGGAGCCCCAGGTGGGACCTGATTATTTTTATATCTACCCCAGTGTTGGGCACATTGTCCGTGCTTAATACCAAAATAATAATTATTATTAAGCAAGTACACAGCCCCACATACAACATGCAGTCACACATGTCTAGGTAATCATACGTGGCCACCCCTTCAACACTTTTGCATCAATTACTCACTTGTGAACTCACAACCGGCCATGCCACCTCTGTACATAGCTAACCTGCCAATTATATAGTCTAGCCATAATTAGTAGCTCATTTGCATTCCCACTTTTCCTCCTTCCTATCTGTAAACTATTTCAGTGTAGGTCTCTCCCCCTAGATTGCAAATTCCCTGAAGAGCAGGGAGCGTGCCTACCAACTTGTACTTCCAAGCGCTTAGTACAGTGCTCTGCACATAGTAAGCGCTTAATAAATGCCATCATTAGTATTATTATTATTACAAGGGGGAGACAGATGACAAAACAAAACATATTAACAAAATAAAATAAATAGAATAGTAAATATGTACAAGCTGGGGATTCAATCCCGGCGCTCCCTCCTACTTAAACAAGGAGCCCCAGGTGGGACTTGATTATCTTTATATCTACCCCAGTGTTGGGCACATTGTCCGTGCTTAATACCAAAATAATAATTATTATTAAGCAAGTACACAGCCCCACATACAACATGCAGTTACACATGTCTAGGTAATCATACGTGGCCACCCCTTCAACACTTTTGCATCAATTACTCACTTGTGAACTCACAACCGGCCATACCACTTCTGTACATAGTTTACCTGCCAATTATATAGTCCAGCCATAATTAGTAACTCATTTGCATTCCCACTTTTCCTCCTTCCTATCTGTAAACTATTTTAGTGTAGGTCTCTCCCCCTAGATTGCAAATTCCCTGAAGAGCAGGGAGCGTGCCTACCAACTTGTACTTCCCAAGCGCTTAGTACAGTGCTCTGCACATAGTAAGCGCTTAATAAATGCCATCATTAGTATTATTATTATTACAAGGGGGAGACAGATGACAAAACAAAACATATTAACAAAATAAAATAAATAGAATAGTAAATATGTAAAAGCTGGGGATCCAATCCCGGCACTCCCTCCTAATTAAACAAGGAGCCCCAGGTGGGACTTGATTATCTTTATATCTACCCCAGTGTTGGGCACATTGTCCGTGCTTAACGAATACCAAAATAATAATTATTATTAAGCAAGTACACAGCCCCACATACAACATGCAGTTACACATGTCTAGGTAATCATACGTGGCCACCCCTTCAACACTTTTGCATCAATTACTCACTTGTGAACTCACAACCGGCCATGCCACCTCTGTACATAGCTAACCTGCCAATTATATAGTCTAGCCATAATTAGTAGCTCATTTGCATTCCCACTTTTCCTCCTTCCTATCTGTAAACTATTTTAGTGTAGGTCTCTCCCCCTAGATTGCAAATTCCCTGAAGAGCAGGGAGCGTGCCTACCAACTTGTACTTCCCAAGCGCTTAGTAAAGTGCTCTGCACATAGTAAGCGCTTAATAAATGCCATCATTATTATTATTATTATTATTACAAGGGGGAGACAGATGACAAAACATATTAACAAAATAAAATAAATAGAATAGTAAATATGTAAAAGCTGGGGATCCAATCCCGGCGCTCCCTCCTAATTAAACAAGGAGCCCCAGATGGGACTTGATTATCTTTATATCTACCCCAGTGTTGGGCACATTGTCTGTGCTTAACGAATACCAAAATAATAATTATTATTAAGCAAGTACACAGCCCCACATACAACATGCAGTCACACATGTCTAGGTAATCATACGTGGCCACCCCTTCAACACTTTTGCATCAATTACACACTTGTGAACTCACAACCGGCCATGCCACTTCTGTACATAGCTAACCTGCCAATTATATAGTCTAGCCATAATTAGTAGCTCATTTGCATTCCCACTTTTCCTTCTTCCTATCTGTAAACTATTTTAGTGTAGGTCTCTCCCCCTAGATTGCAAATTCCCTGAAGAGCAGGGAGCGTGCCTACCAACTTGTACTTCCAAGCGCTTAGTACAGTGCTCTGCACATAGTAAGCGCTTAATAAATGCCATCATTATTATTATTATTATTACAAGGGGGAGACAGATGACAAAACAAAACATATTAACAAAATAAAATAAATAGAATAGTAAATATGTAAAAGCTGGGGATCCAATCCCGGCGCTCCCTCCTACTTAAACAAGGAGCCCCAGATGGGACTTGATTATCTTTATATCTACCCCAGTGTTGGGCACATTGTCCGTGCTTAACGAATACCAAAATAATAATTATTATTAAGCAAGTACACAGCCCCACATACAACATGCAGTCACACATGTCTAGGTAATCATACGTGGCCACCCCTTCAACACTTTTGCATCAATTACACACTTGTGAACTCACAACCGGCCATGCCACTTCTGTACATAGCTAACCTGCCAATTATATAGTCTAGCCATAATTAGTAGCTCATTTGCATTCCCACTTTTCCTTCTTCCTATCTGTAAACTATTTTAGTGTAGGTCTCTCCCCCTAGATTGCAAATTCCCTGAAGAGCAGGGAGCGTGCCTACCAACTTGTACTTCCAAGCGCTCAGTACAGTGCTCTGCACATAGTAAGCGCTTAATAAATGCCATCATTATTATTATTATTATTACAAGGGGGAGACAGATGACAAAACAAAACATATTAACAAAATAAAATAAATAGAATAGTAAATATGTAAAAGCTGGGGATTCAATCCCGGCGCTCCCTCCTACTTAAACAAGGAGCCCCAGATGGGACTTGATTATCTTTATATCTACCCCAGTGTTGGGCACATTGTCCGTGCTTAACGAATACCAAAATAATAATTATTATTAAGCAAGTACACAGCCCCACATACAACATGCAGTCACACATGTCTAGGTAATCATACGTGGCCACCCCTTCAACACTTTTGCATCAATTACTCACTTGTGAACTCACAACCGGCCATTCCACTTCTGTACATAGTTTACCTGCCAATTATATAGTCTAGCCATAATTAGTAACTCATTTGCATTCCCACTTTTCCTCCTTCCTATCTGTAAACTATTTTAGTGTAGGTCTCTCCCCCTAGATTGCAAATTCCCTGAAGAGCAGGGAGCGTGCCTACCAACTTGTACTTCCCAAGCGCTTAGTACAGTGCTCTGCACACAGTAAGCGCTCAATCAATCAATCAATCGTATTTATTATTAATAATAATAATGGCATTTATTAAGTGCTTACTATGTGCAAAGCACTGTTCTAAGCACTGGGGAGGTTACAAGACTTTAGACTGTGAGCCCACTGTTGGGTAGGGACTGTCTCTATATGTTGCTAATTTGTACTTCCCAAGCGCTTAGTACAGTGCTCTGCACATAGTAAGCGCTCAATATATACGATTGATGATGATGAAGGGGATCAGGTTGTCCCACGGGGGGCTCCCAGTCTTAATCCCCATTCTACAGATGAGGTAACTGAGGCCCAGAGAAGTGAAGTGACTTGCCCAAGGTCACACAGCAGACACGTGGCGGAGCCGGGATTCGAACCCCTGACCTCTGACTCCAAAGCCCGGGCTCTTTCCACTGAGCCACGCTGCTTCTCTAATTTATTGAGCGCTTACTGTGTGCAGAGCACTGTACTAAGCGCTTGGGAAGTTGGCAACATCTAGAGAAAGTCCCTACCCAACAGTGGACTCACAGTCTAGAAGGGGGAGACAGAGAACAAAACCAAACATTTTAACAAAATAAAATAAATAAATACGATTGAATGAATGAACTCTATTCCCTCCCAAGCGGTTGGCACAGCGCTCTGCACAGAGTAGGTGCTCAGTAAACACAGTGGATTGATTGATTTAGACAAATATGGTCTAAAAATAGTAATTGTGATGTTTGTTACATAATAATAATAATGATGGCATTCGTTAAGCACTTACTATGTGCGAAGCACTGCTCTAAGCGCTGGGGGGGATACAAGGCGAATCAGGTTGTCCCACGTGGGGCTCACAGTCTTCATCCCCATTTTACAGATGAGGTCACTGAGGCCCAGAGAAGTGAAGTGATTTGCCCTAGGTCACACAGCTGACAAGTGGGGGAGCTGGGATTCGAACGCATGACCTCGGGCTCCCAAGCCCGGGCTCTTTCCACTGAGCCACGCTGCTTCTCAATCAATCAATCAATCAATCAATCAATCGTATTTATTGAGCGCTTACTGTGTGCAGAGCACTGTACTAAGCTCTTGGGAAGTACAAATTGGCAACATATAGAGACAGTCCCTACCCAACAGTGGGCTCACAGTCTAGAAGGGGGAGACAGAGAACAAAACCAAACGTATTAACAAAATAAAATAAATAGAATAAATATGTACAAATAAAATAGAGTAATAAATACGTACAAACATATATACATATATCCAGGTGCTGTGGGGAGGGGAAGGAGGTAAGATGGGGGGGATGGAGAGGGGGAGGAGGGGATTAAACACTGGAATAAAAACAAGATAAGCACATCCCACATGGGGCTCACAGTCTAAGTAGGAGGGAGAACAGGGTTCGAATTAGGGAAAGAAGCAGCGTGGCTCAATGGAAAGAGCCCAGGCTTTGGAGTCAGAGGTCGTGGGTTCAAATCCCGCTCCACCAACTGTTAGCTGTGTGACTTTGGGCAAGTCACTTCACTTCTCTGGGCCTCCGTTCCCTCAGCTGGAAAATGGGGATGAAGACTGTGAGCCCCCCGTGGGACAACCTGATCACCTTGTAACCTCCGCAGCGCTTAGAACAGTGCACATAGTAAGCGCTTAATAAATGCCATCATTATTATTCCCCCCTCTAGACTGTGAGCCCACCATTGGGTAGGAACCGTCTCTATGTGTTGCCAACTTGGACTTCCCAAGCGCTTGTACTTCCGAAGCAGCGTGGCTCAGTGGAAAAAGCCCGGGCTTTGGAGCCAGAGGTCATGGGTTCAAATCCCGGCTCCGCCACTTGTCAGCTGTGTGACTTTGGGCAAGTCACTTCACTTCTCTGGGCCTCAGTTACCTCATCTGTAAAATGAGGATTAAGACTGGGAGCCCCACGTGGGACAACCTGATCACCTTGTATCCTCCCCAGTGCTTTGCACATAGTAAGCGCTTAACAAATTCCATCATCATTATTATTATTATTATCATTACAGTGCTCCGCACACAGTAAGTGCTCAATAAATACAATTGATTGATTGATTGAACCCCCATTTTACAGATGAGAAAGCTGAGGCACAGAGAAATTACGTGACTGGCTCAATCTCACACAGCAGGGAAATGGCGGAGCCAGGATTAGAACCCACATCCTTTAACTCCCAGGCTTTTTTCACTAAGCCAGGCTACTTCTCCCAATCAATTTTATTTATTGAGCATTATTTGTACAGAGCACTGTACTAAGCCTTGGGAGAGAACATTAGAACAACAGAACAGGCACATTTCCTGCCCACAGTGAGCTTACAGTTTACAGAAGGAGAAAATTGAAGAGTTCTTTGAGCTGGAATCAAACCATTCATTCATTCATTCATTCAATCGTATTTATTGAGCGCTTACTATGTGCAGAGCACTGGACTAAGCGCTTGGGAAGTACAAATCGGCACCATAGAGAGACGGCCCCTACCCAACAATGGACTCACAGTCTAGAAGGGGGAGACAGACGACGAAACAAAACAAGTAGACAGGTGTCAATACTATCAGAATTTATTCTATTTATTTTATTTTGTGAATATGTTTGGTTTTGTTCTCCGTCTCCCCCTTCTAGACTGTGAGCCCACTGTTGGGTAGGGACCATCTCTAGGACTTCCCAAGCGCTTAGTCCAGTGCTCTGCACACAGTAAGCGCTCAATAAATATGATTGATTGACTGATTGATCAGAATAAATAGAAGTATTTATTGAGAGGAGCGGCGTGGCTCAGTGGAAAGAGCCTGGGCTTTGGAGTCAAAGGTCAGGGGTTCAAATCCCAGCTCTGCCAATTGTCAGCTGGGTGACTTTGGGCAAGTCACTTCACTTCTCTGTGCCTCAGTTCCCTCATCTGTAAAATGGGGATGAAGACTGTGAGCCCCCCGTGGGACAACCTGATCACCTTGTAACCTCCCCAGTGCTTAGAACAGTGCTTGGCACATAGTAAGTGCTTAATAAATGCCATTATTAGTATTATTATTATTATAAGTATAGCTATATACACATCATTAATAAAATATAGTAAGTATGTACAAATAAATGCAGTAATAAACATGTAGAAATGTGGGGAGGGGAAGGGGGTAGGGCAGAGGGGGAGAGGGTGGGTGATGTGACTTTGGGCAAGTCACTTCACTTCTCTGTGCCTCAGTTCCCTCATCTGTAAAATGGGGATGAAGACTGTGAGCCCCCCGTGGGACAACCTGATCACCTTGCAACCTCCCCAGCGCTTAGAACAGTGCTTGGCACATAGTAAGCGCTTAATAAATGCCATTATTATTATTATAAGTATAGCTATATTATCATCATCAATCGTATTTATTGAGCGCTTTCTATGTGCAGAGCACTGTACTAAGCGCTTGGGAAGTACAAACTGGCAACATATAGAGACAGTCCCTACCCAACAGTGGGCTCACAGTCTAAAAGCTATATACACATCATTAATAAAATATAGTATGTACAAATAAATGCAGTAATAAATATGTAGAAATAGATACAAGTGCTGTGGGGAGGGGAAGGGGGTAGGGCAGAGGGGGAGAGGGTGGGCGACGGGGAGGGGAGGAGGAAGGGAGGAAAAAGTGGGGGCTCAGGGTGGGAAGGCCTCCCGGAGGAGGTGAGCTCTCAGTAGGGCTTTGAAGGGAGGAAGAGAGCTAGTTTGGCGGATATCAATCAATCAATCGTATTTATTGAGCGCTTACTGCGTGCAGAGCACTGTACTAAGCGCTTGGGAAGTATAAAAGTGCTTGGGATATGTGGAGGGAGGGCGTTCCGGGCCAAAGGAAGGACGTGGGATGGTGGTCGATGGCGGGACGGGCGAGAACGAGGCCCAGTGAGGAGGTGAGCGGCGGCAGAGGAGCGGAGGGTGCGGGCTGGGCCGGAGGAGGACAGAAGGGAGGTGAGGTACGAGGGGGCGACTGGATGGACAGCCTTGAAGCCGAAAGTGACCTTAGGATGTGTCAACCGACTCTGTTATATTATTATATTGTACTCTCCCAACTGCTTAGTACAGAGCTCTGCACACCGTCTCTGTATGTTGCCGACCTGTACTTCCCAAGCGCTTAGTCCAGTGTTCTGCGCACAGTAAGCGCTCAATAAATAGGATTGAATGAATGAATGAATTCACACAGTAAGTGATCGATAAATAATAATAATAATGATGGCATTTATTAAGCGCTTACTATGTGCAAAAAGCACTGTTCTAAGCGCTGGGGAGGTTACAAGGTGATCAGGTGGTCCCCCGGGGGGCTCCCAGTCTTCATCCCTATTTTACAGATGAGGTCACTGAGGCACGGAGGAGTGAAGTGACTTGCCCACAGTCACACAGCTGACAAGTGGCGGAGCTGGGATTTGAACCCATAATAATAATAATAATAATAATAATGGCATTTATTAAGCACTTACTAAGTGCAAAGCACTGGGGAGGTTACAAGGTGATCAGGTTGTCCCCCGGGGGGACTCCCAGTCTTCATCCCCATTTTACAGATGAAGTCACTGAGGCACGGAGGAGTGAAGTGACTTGCCCAAAGTCACACAGCTGATAATTGGTGGAGGTGGGATTTGAACCCCTGACCTCTGACCCCAAAGCCCGGGCTCTTTCCACTGAGCCACGCTGCTTCTTACAACTGATTGATTGATTAACTGGCCTCCCTCCACCTTAGTCTCTTCCCCACAGCACCTGTATATATGTGTATATGTTTGTACGTATTTATTACTCTATTTATGTATTTATTTTACTTGTACGTATCTATTCTATTTATTTTATTTTGTTACTATGTTTGGTTTTGCTCTCTGTCTCTCCCTTCTAGACTGTGAGCCCACTGTTGGGTAGGGACCGTCTCTAGATGTTGCCAACTTGGACTTCCCAAGCGCTTAGTCCAGTGCTCTGCACACAGTAAGCGCTCAATAAATACGATTGATTGATTGATTGATTGATTGACCTGATTGTCTTTTAACTACCCCACATGGATTATCTTGTATCGTCTGACTCAGAGGCCCATGCTGAATTCAGTCATTCAATCGTATTTATTGAGCACTTACAGTGTGCAAAACACCGCTCTAAGCACTTGGGAGAGGACACTATAAGAATATAACAGACACATTCCCTGCCCACGACAAGCTTACAGTCTAGAGGGGGAGACCGACATTAATAGAAACAAATAAAGGACAGATACGGACTTAGAGAAGCAGCGTGGCTCAGTGGAAAGAGCTCGGGCTTTGGAGTCGGAGGGCGTGGGTTCAAATCCCCACTCCACCAATTGTCAGCTGTGTGGCTTAACTTCTCTGTGCCTCAGTTCCCTCATCTGTAAAATGGGGATTAAGACCGTGAGCCCCCCGTGGGACAACCTGATCACCTTGTATTCCCCAGCGCTTAGAACAGTGCTTTGTACGTAGTAAGCACTTAATAAATACCTCATTATTATTATTATTACTGCAGGGCTGGGAAGAGGGGATGAATAAAAGAAGTGTATTGATGTCTGTCTCCCCCCACCCCACTAGACTGTGAGCTCGTTGTGGGCAGGGGCTGTTACTGTTTATTGCTGTACTGTACTTTCCCAATTACTTAGTCCAGCGTTCTGCACACAGTAAGTGCTTTACCTCGTTTGTAAAATGGGGATTAAGATCGTGAGCCCCCCGCGGGACAACCCGATCACCTTGGAATCTCTCCAGCGCTTAGAACAGTAATAAATGCCACTATTATTATTATTATTCAATGTGATTGAATGAGTGAATGAATGACGGTTGACTTGTACTTCCCAAGCGCTTAGTCCAGTGCTCCGCACACAGTCAGCGCTCAATAAATTTGAATGGATGAATGACTGTTGAGTCCCGGCCTAGAGTAAGCTGTCCCCTTGGTGTCGGCCGCCGCTCCTCCGGCTCTGCTCTCCCCATCTGTGCCCCACTCCCCACCCCTGCTCCTGGCAGGAGGGTGAGACAGGGAGAGAGGGAGGGAGAGAGAGAGATTGCAGAGCAGAGGGACGGGTGGGGAGAGGAAAGGTGGGGTGCAGACAACGGGTCCCACCCTTCTGAAGAGGCAAGTTCTGTAGGAGGAGAGGGTTGGAACCGAATTGATTAACTTCAGGGGGGTTGGGGCTGGGCTGGGGCCCGGAACCCCAGCTCTGTCTGTCTGGCCAAGCCAGACAGGGTGGCCGGATTGGGTCAGCATCAAGGCAGGCCGATCGCCGCTCCCAGAAAACACCCAGTCCCCAGCCCAACTAGCCCCCATCTCTGAGGCCTCTAGCAGCTCCTAGACTCCTCCCACCAACCCCCTTAAGCCTCCAGCGTCCCCAGCCTGGCAAGCCCCCCGCCCCAAGGCCTCTAGCAGCTCCCAGCTCTTCCAGCCCCCTGCCTTGAGCTCCCCAGTAGTAGCCAATCCCCCCCCCCCCCATTCTTAGCCCCCCACCACAAGCTCAGGCCGGCAGACCCCAGACCCTAGCCCACCAGGCCCCAGCCCCCTGGCCCTAGGCCAGCCGGTCCTCAGCTCCCAGGCCCTAGCCCCACTGGCCCCCAGACCCACTGACCCCTCAATTCCTAGGCCCACCGGACCTCAGGCCCCCAGTCCTCGCCCCACAGCCCCCCAACTCCCAAGGCTTAGCCCTAAAGGCTCCCCAGTCCTATCTCCACTGGCCACCAGCCCCCGGGGCCTAGCCCTATAGTTGCCCCCAGCCCCCTAGGCCAGCCAGTCCCCATCTCCCAGGCCCTAGGCCCCCAACCCCTGGCCCCACTGGCCCCCAGACCCACTGACCCCCCAATTCCTAGGCCCATCGGCCCTCAGCCCCCCAGTCCTCGCCCCACAGCCCCCCAACTCCCAAGGCCTCCCCAGTCCTATCCCCACTGGCCACCAGCCCCCGGGGCCTAGCCCTAAAGTTGCCCCCAGCCCCCAGGCCCTAGGCCAGCCAGTCCCCAGCTCCCAGGCCCTAGGTCCCCAACCCCTAGCCCCACTGGCCCCCAGACCCACTGACCCCCCAATTCCTAAGCCCACCAGCCCTCAGCCCCCCAGTCCTCGCCCCAAAGCCCCCCAACCCCCAAGGCTTAGTCCTAAAGGCTCCCCAGTCCTATCCCCACTGGCCACCAGCCCCCGGGGCCTAGCCCTACAGTTGCCCCCACCCCCCTAGGCCAGCCGGTCCCCATCTCCCAGGCCCTAGGCCCCCAACCCCTAGCCCCACTGGCCCCCAGACCCACTGACCCCCCAATTCCTAGGCCCACCGGCCCTCAGCCCCCCAGTCCTCCCCCCACAGCCCCCCAACCCCCAAGGCTTAGCCCTAAGGGCTCCCCAATCCTATCCCCACTGGCCACCAGCCCCCAGGGCCTAGCCCTACAGTTGCCCCCAGCCCCCAGGCCCTAGGCCAGCCGGTTCCCATCTCCCAGGCCCTAGGCCCCCAACCCCTAGCCCCACTGGCCCCCAGACCCACTGACCCCCCAATTCCTAGGCCCACCGGCCCTCAGCCCCCCAGTCCTCCCCCCACAGCCCCCCAACTCCCAAGGCTTAGCCCTAAAGGCTCCCCAGTCCTATCCCCACTGGCCACCAGCCCCCGGGGCCTAGCCCTACAGTTGCCCCCAGCCCCCAGGCCCTAGGCCAGCTGGTTCCCATCTCCCAGGCCCTAGGCCCCCAACCCCTAGCCCCACTGGCCCCCAGACCCACTGACCCCCCAATTCCTAGGCCCACCGGCCCTCAGCCCCCCAGTCCTCGCCCCACAGCCCCCCAACTCCCAAGGCTGAGCTCTAAGGGCTCCCCAGTCCTATCCCCACTGGCCACCAGCCCCCGGGGCCTAGCCCTACAGTTGCCCCCGGCCACCTAGGCCAGCTGGTCCCCATCTCCCAGGCCCTAGGCCCCCAACCCCTAGCCCCACTGGCCCCCAGACCCACTAACCCCCCAATTCCTAGGCCCACCGGCCCTCAGCCCCCCAGTCCTCGCCCCCCAGCCCCCCAGCCCCCGAGGCTCAGCCCTAAAGGCTCCCCAGCCCTATCCCCACTGGCCACCAGACCCCGGGGCTTAGCCCTACGGTGGCCCCCAGCCCCCAGGCCGTGGCCCCACGGGCCCCCAGCCCCCGCAGAGCAGAGCCTGATTTCCTGGCCCTTCCCTCCTTGTTTAGAAAAAGCCCCAACAGCAGAGTGTGTCCCGCCCGTAATTGGAAACAAACTTTTTCCCCAGTTGGGGCGGCACAAAGCGAGCGGCCCTGCGAGCTGCAAAGCTGCGGGCTGGGGCCCTTCGGGGAGGAGAGAGCCCCCCCACCACCCCGGGGGGGGCCCTCCAGGCGGGGAGGGGGCCTCTCTGTGGGGTCCCCAGCTCGGCTGGGCCCGCCCCCACCCCAGTCTGGCCGACAGCTGTGTCTCCCCCCACCTCCGCCCCCCTCCCCAATACCCCACCTCCGCCTCCTCTTTCCCCGGGAGTCTCTCCAGGACTGGGGGGCGACCCCCCGCCCAGCTCAGGGGGTGCGGGGGCGAGCTCTGGGCTCCTCCCCCCCCCCCCCCCTTAATCCCAGGCCCACAGGAAGTAAAAAGTCAAGTGTCACTCTTGGGACGTCTGTGTCCTTCTGTCTGTCTCTGGGAGAAAGAGTTCTCCTCTGAGTCACCCTTGGAAACCTTTTGTGTTGAAACTGGTCTGGTGTCTCGCGCTTATGAGTGATATCCAAATATCTTCGGCCCGTTGGCCGCCCTCGCCACCCAGGCTGCCCCCGTTATCCCCCCCGACCCCCCAAAACACACACCATACACACTCACAAACACACGCACACACACACACAGGGTCCCGGAGGGGAAAGAAAACTCGCGTGGACCATTCGGACAAGAGGGCTCCTTCCACTCCACCCGGCTGCCCGCCCTCCCGCCTCCGGCCTGCCCAGGGCGCGGGTTCGGTCTCTTAGTCACCTGCCCGGCTGTGGCCTGACTCGCCCCCGCGTGGGATGGAGAAAGAGGAGGGGGCCGGAAGACCCGAGTCCGGGAAGGGGGCGAGGGGGGGCAGGGCAACCCCAAAAGGGCTGGAGGAAAAACCCCATCACATCAGGGCTCTGGGTCACGGCTGTCTGGGGCCGCCAGGAGGGAAAGGCGATGGGGTCGAGGGTGGGAAAAGGATTTGGGAAGAACGGGAGGTCGGGTGGGGGGGTTGCACGATGGGCTGGGAAGTGGCTTCTGGGATATTCAGAGGGAGAAGAAAGGGGATGAGAATTGGGGTAGGGGCTGAGGCCTGGGAGCTGGGGGTTGGAACTGGAGGCTGCGACAGGGGGGATGGGGGCTGGAGCTGAAGGCTAAGTCTGGGGTGGCAAGTTGGGGTCTCCGGATGGACCGTGGCCTGGGCTAAGTCTGGGGCAGGGGGTCAGAAGCTGGGGACTGGGGCTGGGGCTTAAATCTGGGGCTCGAGGCTGGGCTGGGGGAATAATAATAATAATAATAATGATGAAGATGGCATTTATTAAGCACTTACTATGTGCAAAGCACCGTTCTAAGCGCTGGGGAGGTTACAAGGTGATCAGGTTGTCCCACGGGGGGCTCACAGTTTTCATCCCCGTTTTACAGATGAGGGAACTGAGGCACAGAGAAGTTAAGGGATTTGCCCAAAGTCACACAGCTGACAATTGGGGGAGCGGGGATTTGAACCCATGACTGCTGACTCCAAAGCCCGGATTCTTTCCGCTGAACCACACTGCTTCTCTATGGGCTGTGGACTGGGCTAAGTCTGGGCCCAAGGACTAGAGGCTCTGGATGGGTGTGGGCCCATGGAGTGGGGTTAGATCTGCGGCTGGGGCCCTTGGATGAGCTGGGGGCTAGGATGGGGGGCTGTGGACTGGGAGCTGGGGCTGTGTATTGGGGCTAGGGGGGCTATAGATTGGGGGCTGGGGGCTAGGGGTTGGGGACTGTGAATGAGCTGGGGTCTAGGGTCTGGGGACTGGAGCCTGGGTGGACTGGGGTCTAGGGGCTGGGGGTGGGGGACTGTGAATGGGCTGGAATCTGGGGGTTGGGGCTGGGGTCTGGGGGCTAGGGAGTGGAGTCTAGGGGCTGCGGGCCGGGGGTTGGGGACGGTGAAGGAGCTGGGGTGTAGGGGCTGTGGACTGGAGCCTGGGTGGGCTGGGGGCTAGAGGCTGGAGTCTAGGGGTTGTGGACTGGAGCCTGGATGGGCTGGGGTCTAGGGGCTGGGAGCTGGGGGCTAGGGACTGGGGGCCAGGGGTTGGGGACGGTGAAGGAGCTGGGATCTAGGGGCTGTGGACTGGAGCCTGGATGGGCTTGGGTCTAGGGGCTGGGGGTTGGGGGCTAGGGACTGGAGTCTAGGGGCTGGGGGACGGTGAAGGAGCTGGGGTCTAGGGGCTGTGGACTGGAGCCTGGATGGGCTGGGGTTTAGGGGCTGGGAGCTGGGGGGCTAGGGACTGGAGTCCTGGGGTCTAGGAGCTGTGGATTGGAGCCTGGATGGGCTGGGGTCTAGGGGCTGGGAGCTGGGGGGCTAGGGACTGGAGTCCTGGGGTCTAGGAGCTGTGGATTGGAGCCTGGATGGGCTGGGGTCTAGGGGCTGGGAGCTGGGGGCTAGGGACTGGAGTCTAGGGGCTGGGGGCCAGTGGTTGGGGACAGTGAAGGAGCTGGGGTCTAGGGGCTGTGGAGTGGGGCCTGGATGGACTGGGGTCTAGGGGCTGGGAGCTGAGGTCTAGGAACTGGAGTCCTGGGGTCTAGGGGCTGTTGACTGGAGCCTGGATGAGCTGGGGTCTAGGGGCTGGGAGCTGGGGGCTAGGACCTGGAGTCCTGGGGTCTAGGGGCTGTGGACTGGCGCCTGGATGGGCTGGGGTCTAGGGGCTGGGGGTTGGGGGCTAGGGACTGGAGTCTAGGGGCTGGGGGACGGTGAAGGAGCTGGGGTCTAGGGGCTGTGGACTGGAGCCTGGATGGGCTGGGGTTTAGGGGCTGGGGGACAGTGAAGGAGCTGGGGTCTAGGGGCTGTGGACTGCAGCCTGGATGGGCTGGGGTTTAGGGGCTGGGAGCTGGGGGGCTAGGGACTGGAGTCCTGGGGTCTAGGGGCTGTGGATTGGAGCCTGGATGGGCTGGGGTCTAGGGGCTGGGAGCTGGGGGCTAGGGACTGGAGTCTAGGGGCTGGGGGACGATGAAGGAGCTGGGGTCTAGGGGCTCGGCCCTGGAGCCTGGTTGGGCTGGGGGCTAGGGGCTGGGACCTGGGGGCTAGGGACTGGACTCTAGGGGCTCGCGGACGGTGAAGGAGCTGGGGTCTAAGGGCTCGGCCCTGGAGCCTGGATGGGCTGGGGGCTAGGGGCTGGGATGGGCTGGGGGCTAGGGACTGGAGTCCCGGGGTCTAGGGGCTGTGGACTGGAGCCTGGATGGGCTGGGGTCTAGGGGCTGGGGGTTGGGGGCTAGGGACTGGAGTCCTGGGGTCTAGGGGCTGTGGACTGGAGCCTGGATGGGCTGGGGGCTAGGGGCTGGGGGTTGGGGGCTAGGGACTGGAGTCTAGGGGCTGGGGGACAGTGAAGGAGCTGGGGTCTAGGGGCTGTGGACTGCAGCCTGGATGGGCTGGGGGCTAGGGGCTGGGGGTTGGGGGCTAGGGACTGGAGTCCTTGGGCCTAGGGGATGTGGACTGGGGCCTGGATGGGCTGGGGGCTCGGGTTTGGGGTCTGGGGGCTAGGGACTGGACCTGGAGTCTGGATGGTCAGGATTTGGGCAGGGGTCCCAGGTGAAGCTTGGTTGTGTCCCGCAGCCCCGGCCGGCCCCCGGCCCGCCCCCCTCAGCTCCGGGGAAAGGGAGGGAAGGAGGGAAGGAGGGAAGAAGGAGGGAGACAGGCAGCCCAGCGGGCCGGGCCGCCCCTCCCCTCCTTTCCCCCCGCCCCCCGCCCCAATTTGTGGTTGCGGCTTTACACGTCAGGAAAAAAAAGTTCGCAGAATGTCCCGCACCGGAAAAAAAAAAAATCCCAAAAAGTCGGAGGAAAAGCCGTGGTCGTGGGCTCGGCGGATGGGGCTATTAAAGGCCCGGGAGAGGTCGGCTCCCTCCCACTCCCACTCCCATTCCCACTCCCATTCCCACTCCCATTCCCACTCCCACTCCCATTCCCACTCCCACTCCCACTCCGCCCGTCTCCGGTCCCGGCCCGCAGCCCGATGGGCTTCCCGGCAGGTAGGAAAACGGGGGGACGGGGAGGGAGGGGACGGGGCCCCGGTGACCCCCCGATGGCCCCCGGGGTCGCAGGGACAGAGGGGACCCCCGGGGGGCTGCCACAGACCCGCTCGGCCGCACACAACACACACGTGACACACACACACATGTTGCCAACTTTTGTACTTCCTAAGCGCTTAGTCCAGTGCTCTGCACACAGTAGGCGCTCAATAAATACGACTGAATGAACACACACATATGTTGCCAACTTGCACTTCCTAAGCGCTTAGTCCAGTGCTCTGCACACAGTAAGCGCTCAATAAACACGACTGAATGAATGAACACACACATATATGTTGCCAACTTGGACTTCCCAAGCGCTTAGTCCAGTGCTCTGCACACAGTAAGCGCTCAATAAATACGACTGAATGAATGGACACACACACATATGTTGCCAACTTGGACTTCCCAAGCGCTTAGTCCAGTGCCCTGCACACAGCAAGCGCTCAATAAATACCACTGAATGAACACACACATATGTTGCCAACTTGTATATGTTGCCAACTTGGACTTCCCAAGCGCTTAGTCCAGTGCTCTGCACACAGTGAGCGCTCAATAAATACGATTGAATGAACACACACACACACACACATACACACACACACCCCGACACTCCCAAAAGTGCCCGGACGGCCACTGGCCCACCGGATCCGGACCCCAGCTGGACGCCGGCCCCGCCGGCCCCCCACCCCACGGCTGCACAAACCCCCACTCCACAAACAGGCCCACAACTAGGCTCTCCCGGACTCACACCCACCCCGCACCGACACACCACCACTTGGGCCCACTCCCTCCCCAACTGACACACCCTCCCGAGGACACACACACTTACACTTAACTCCCTCTCCCACTTGGGCACACAAACACCCACCCACAAACACACACACATACACCAATAGCCCCCCACGTATATGCTTTTCCACAACCCCCCAAACTGATACACACACACAACCCAATAGCCCCCCACGTATTTGTTCTTCCACATCCCCCCAAACTGACCCCCAAACACACACCCAGACATCCCCTCCCGCCACACACACACATACACACACCCCATAGGCCCCCACTTATATGTTCTTCCACATCCCCCCAAACTGACCCACAAACACAGCCCCAGATATCCCCCCGCCACACACACACACACACACACACACACACACACTAATAACCCTCCTCGTATGTTCTTCCACATCCCCCCGAACTGACCCCCCCACACACCACACAAACACACACCACACAAACACACACCACACAAACACACACCACACAAACACACACACCAGTAACCTCCCACGTATATGCTCTTCCACATCCCCCCAAACTGACACATTCACACACACACACCAATAACCCCCCCACGTATATGTTCTTCCACATCCCCCCAAACTGACCCCCCAACACACACACCACACAAACGCACACCAATAACCCCCCCACGCATATGCTCTTCCACACACCCCCAAACTGACCCAGAAACACACCCCCAGACATCCCCCCTCCACACACACACACACACACACACACACACACAAAATAACCCTCCTCGTATGTTCTTCCACATCCCCCCGAACTGATCCCCCAACACCCACACCACACAAACACACCCCGATAACCCCCCCACGTATATGCTCTTCCACATCCCCCCGAACTGACCCACAAGCACACCCCCAGACATCCCCCGCCACACACACTCACACACACACAAACACACACACACTAACCCCCTCGTATATGTTCTTCCACATCCCCCCGAACTGACCCACAAACACACCCCCTCCCAATAACCCCCCACGCATATGCTCTTCCACATCCCCCCAAACTGACCCACAAACACACCCCCAGACATCCCCCCTCCACACACAAACACACACACACACACAGTAACCCCCCTCGTACATGTTCTTCCACATCCCCCCAAACTGACCCACAAACACACACACACACACACCCAATAACCCCCCACGCATATGCTCTTCCACATCCCCCCAAACTGACCCACAAACACACCCCCAGCCATCCCCCCTCCACACACACACACAAACACACACACACATAGCCCCCCACGTATATATGCTCCTCCACATCCCCCCAAACTGACCCCCCAACACCCACACCACACAAACACACCCCAATAACCCCCCACGTGTATGCTCTTCCACATACCCCCAAACTGACCCCAACCACCCCCCTAGACACCCCCCACACAATAACCCCCCACATATATGTTCTTCCACATCCCCCCAAACTGACCCCCAAACACCCCCCCAGCCATCCCCCCTCCGCACACACACAAACACACACACACACACAATAACCCCCAATGTATATATGCTCCTCCGCATCTCCCCAAACTGACCCACGCCACACAAACACACCCCAATAACCCCCCCAACGCCTATGCTCTTCCACATCCCCCCAAACTGACCCCCAAACACCCCCCCAGACATCCCCCCCAACACACAATAACCCCCCACGTGTGTGTTCCTCCACATCCCCCCAAACTGACCCCCCCAACCCCCACACCACACAAGCACACACACACCAATAACACCCTCCCCACCACGCATATGCTCTTCCACATCCCCCCAAGCTGACCCACCCTCACCCACACAGGCACCCATTCATTCATTCGGTGGTATTTATTGAGCGCTTACTGTGTGCAGAGCACTTGGGAGACCCCCCCACCCCCCACCCTGCCCAGCCCCGGCTTCCTTGCCGGGCCTGGAGAGGCTGGGGAAGGGGAAGGAGGAATTGGGGGTCGAGGGGCTTGGGAGCCGGTCCTTCCCTGTCGCCCCATTCCCTGTTTTCCCCCCTTTGGGCCTGGGAAAGGCCTTGGACAGTCCGGGAGGGGCCGGAGGAGGGGAAGAGAGGAAAGGGGAAGGAAGGGGACGGGGCTGGGGGCCACCCAGGGGGAAGGAGGAGCCACCCACCGTCATTCATCACAATACTGATGGCATTTGGGAAGCGCTTACTATGTGCCAAGCACTGTTCTAACCGCTGGGGAGGATACAAGGTGACCAGGTTGGCTCACGGTCTTCATCCCCATCTTACAGATGAGAGAACTGAGGCCCAGAGAATGATAATAATGATGGCATTTGTTAAGTGCTTACTATGTGCCAAGCACTGTTCTAAGCGCTGGGGAGGATACAAGGTGACCAGGTTGGCCCACGGCGGGGTCACGGTCTTCATCCCCATCTTACAGATGAGAGAAATGAGGTCCAGAGAAGAATAATAATGATGGCATTTGTTAAGCGCTTACTATGTGCCAAGCACTGTTCTAAGCACTGGGGAGGATACAAGGTGATCAGGTTGTCCCACGGAGGGCTCACGGTCTTCATCCCCATTTTGCAGATGAGAGAACTGAGGCCCAGAGAATAGTAATAATGATGGCATTTGTTAAGCGCTTACTATGTGCCAAGCACTGTTCTAAGCGCTGGGGAGGATACAAGGTGACCAGGTTGGCCCATGTGGGGCTCACAGTCTTCATCCCCATCTTACAGATGAGGGAACTGAGGCCCAGAGAATGATAATAATAATAATAGTGATGGCATTTGTTAAGCGCTTACTATGTGCAAAGCGCTGTTCTAAGCACAGGGGAGGATACAAGGTGACCAGGTTGGCCCACGGGAGGCTCACGGTCTTCATCCCCATTTCGCAGATGAGGGAACTGAGGCCCAGAGAATGATAATAATAATAATAATAATAATAATAATGGCATTTGTTAAGCACTTTCTATGTGCCAAGCACTGTTCTAAGCGCTGGGGAGGATACAAGGTGACCAGGTTGTCCCACGGGGGGGGGGTCACGGTCTTCATCCCCATTTTGCAGATGAGGGAACTGAGGCCCAGAGAATAATAATAATGATGGCATTTGTTAAGCACTTACTATGTGCAAAGCACTGTTCTAAGCGCTGGGGAGGTTACAAGGTGACTAGGTTGTCCCACGGGGGCAGGGGGGCTAACAGTCTTCATCCCCATTTGACAGATGAGGGAACTGAGGCACAGAGAAGTGAAGTGACTTGCCTAAAGTCACCCAGCTGACAATTGGTGGAGCTGGGATTTGAACCCATGACCTCTGACTCCCAAGCCTGTGCTCTTTCCACTGAGCCATGCTCCTTCTCATAATAATAATAATAATAATAGTAATGATGGCATTTAAGCGCTTACTATGTGCAAAGCACTGTTCTAAGCACTGGGGAGGATACAAGGTGACCAGGTTGTCCCACGTGGGGCTCACAGTCTTCATCCCCAATTTACAGATGAGGTCACTGAGGCCCAGAGAAGTGAATTGACTTGCCTAAAGTCACCCAGCTGACAATTGGCGGAGCCGGGATTTGAACCCATGACCTCTGACTCCCAAGCCTGTGCTCTTTCCACTGAGCCACGCTGCTTCTCATAATAATAATGATGGCATTTGTTAAGCGCTTACCATGTGCCCAGCACTGTCCTGAGTGCTGGGTAGGGACCGTCTCTCTGTGTTGCCAACTTGTACTTCCCAAGCGCTTAGTACAGTGCTCTGCACACAGTAAGTGCTCAATAAATACGATTGAATGGGGACCCACCCTGGCTGAGTTGGGTGGGGAGGGGGGTCCCCTCAGCTCATTCATTCATTCACTTAGTCGTATTTATTGAGCGCTTACTGTGCGCAGAGCACTGGGCTACCGACTTGTACTTCCCAAGCGCTTAGTACAGTGCTCTGCACACATTCATTCATTCGTATTTATTGAGCGCTTACTGTGCGCAGAGCACTGGACTACCAACTTGTACTTGCCAAGCGCTTAGTACAGTGCTCTGCACACATTCATTCATTCAATCGTATTTATTGAGCGCTTACTGTGCGCAGAGCACTGGACTACGGACTTGTACTTCCCAAGCGCTTAGTACAGTGCTCTGCACACATTCATTCATTCATTCGTATTTATTGAGCACTTACTGTGCGCAGAGCACTGGACTACCGACTTGTACTTCCCAAGCGCTTAGTACAGTGCTCTGTGCACAGTAAGCGCTCAGCGTGGCTCAGTGGAAAGAGCCCGGGCTTTGGAGTCAGAGGTCATGGGTTCAAATCCTGGCTCCGCCACTTGTCAGCTGGGTGACTTTGGGCAAGTCACTTCACTTCTCTGGGCCTCAGCTCCCTCATCTGTAAAATGGGGATTAAGACTGTGAGCTCCCCCGTGGGACAACCTGATCACCTTGTATCCCCCCAGCGCTTAGAACAGTGCTTTGCACATAATAAGTGCTTAACCAGTACCATCATTATTATTATTATTATTAATAATTGAATGAATTCATTCAATCGTATTTATTGAGCGCTTACTGTGTGCAGAGCACTGTACTAGGCGCTTGGGAAGTACAAGTTGGCAACATATAGAGACAGTCCCTACCCAACAGTGGGCTCACAAGAATGAATGAATGAATGAATCAATCAATTGTATTTATTGAGCGCTTCCTGTGTGCAGAGCACTGTACTAAGCGCTTGGGAAGTCCAAGTCGGCAACATAGAGAGACGGTCCCTACCCAACAGTGGGCTCACGGTCTAGAAGGGGGGAATGGGTTGAAGGAGTAGCGGAACAGAGATGGAGACGAGGACCGGGATTCCGAGAGACGGGAATGCCAATGTTGATTCCTTTCTCCCGGGCCCTCACTGACCTGTGTGTTTACACACACAAATACACACGATAATAATAATAACAATAATAATAATAATAATAATAATGGCATTTGTTAAGCGCTTACTATGTGCAAAGCACTGTTCTAAGCGCTGGGGGGGATACAAGTTGATCAGGTTGTCCCACGTGGGGCTCACAGTCATCCTCCCCATTTTACAGATGAGGGAACTGAGGCCCAGAGAAGTTAATCAATCAATCAATCATATTTATTGAGGAGCAGCGTGGCTCAGAGGAAAGAGCCCGGGCTTTGGAGTCAGAGGTCATGGGTTCAAATCCCAGCTCCACCAACAGTCAGCTGTGTGACTTTGGGCAAGTCACTTCACTTCTCTGTGCCTCAGTTCCCTCATCTGGAAAATGGGGATTGACTGTGTCCCCCCTGTGGGATAACCTGATCACCTTGTAACCTCCCCAGTGCTTAGAACAGTGCTTGCACATAGTAAGCGCTTAATAAATGCCATTATTATTATTATTATTATTGAGCGCTTACTGTGTGCAGAGCACTGTACTAAGCGCTTGGGAAGTCCAAGTTGGCAACATAGAGAGACGGTCCCTACCCAACAGTGGGCTCACAGTCTAGAAGTGAAGTGACTTGCCCAACGTCACACAGCGGACGTGTGGGGGAGTCAGGATTCGAACCCGTGACCTCTGACTCCAAAGCCCGGGCTCTTTCCACTGAGCCACCGATCGGATCAATCGTATCGATGGAGGGCTTGCCGTGGGCCGATCGCGGTACCGAGCGTTTGGGTACCGCCGTGGTACCCCCCAACCACAAGGACACACATACTTGAGAAGCAGCGTGGCTCAGTGGAAAGAGCCCGGGCTTTGGAGTCAGAGGTCATGGGTTCTAATCCCGGCTCCACCAACTGTCAGCTGGGTGACTTTGGGCAAGTCACTTCCCTTCTCTGAGCCTCAGTTACCTCACCTGTAAAATGGGGATTAAAACTGTGAGCCCCCGGCGGGGCAACCTGATCACCTCGTAACCTCCCCAGCGCTTAGAACAGTGCTTGGCACATAGTAAGTGCTTAACAAATACCATTATTATTATTTAAGAGAAGCAGCGTGGCCCAGTGGAAAGAGCCCGGGCTTTGGAGTCAGAGTCATGGGTTCAAATCCCGGCTCCACCAACTGTCAGCTGGGTGACTTTGGGCGAGTCACTTCACTTCTCTGTGCCTCGGTTACCTCATCTGGAAAATGGGGATTAAAACTGTGAGCCCCCGGCGGGGCAACCCGATCACCTCGTAACCTCCCCAGTGCTTAGAGCAGCGCTTGGCACATAGTAAGTGCTTAACAAATACCATTATTATTATTTAAGAGAAGCAGCGTGGCCCAGTGGAAAGAGCCTGGGCTATGGAGTCAGAGGTCATGGGTTCAAATCCCGGCTCCACCAACCGTCAGCTGGGTGACTTTGGGCAAGTCACTTCACTTCTCTGTAAAATGGGGATTAAAACCGTGAGCCCCCGGTGGGGCAACCTGATCAATCAATCGTATTTATTGAGCGCTTACTGTGTGCAGAGCACTGTACTGATCACCTCGTAACCTCCCCAAGCGCTTAGAACAGTGCTTGGCACATAGTAAGCGCTTAACAAATACCATCGTTGTTATTGTTAGACCAGATTCAGCTACTTAAATACACCTACAAATACACGCACACACACGTGCGCGCCGACCCACATCAACCCACTGCCAGCAGATTGACACGGGCTCCTCATTCATTCCTTCAATCGTATTTATTGAGCGCTTACTGTGTGCAGAGCACTGTACTAAGCGCTTGGGAAGGACAAATCGGCAACATCTAGAGACGGTCCCTACCCAACAACGGGCTCCCGGCCTAGAAATAAATATGTCCAAACGTATATACATATATACAGGTGCTGTGGGGAAGGGGGAAGTGGGGGAGACAGAACTGACCATTGTCCTAGGGGAAGTCCAGGCCTCCGAATCAATCAATCAATCAATCGTATTTATTGAGCGCTTACTATGTGCAGAGCACTGTACTAAGCGCTTGGGAAGTACAAATTGGCAACATATAGTGACAGTCCCGACCCAACAGTGGGCTCACAGTCCGAAGCCTTCCGTTCCCTCCTCTCCGCTGCCCAGGACCTCCCGCCCCCCTGTCCCAACCAGATCCGGCAGTTTGTGAACCCCCTTTAATAATAATGGCATTTATTAAGCGCTTCCTCTGTGCAGAGCACTGTTCTAAGCGCCGGGGAGGTTCCTTCATTCATTCATTCATTCATTCAATCGTATTTATTGAGCGCTTACTGTGTGCAGAGCACTGGACTGAGCGCTTGGGAAGGACAAGTTGGCAACGCACAGAGACGGTCCCTACCCAACAGTGGGCTCACGGTCCAGAAGGTTACAAGGCGATCGGGTTGTCCCGCATGGGGCTCCCAGTCATCATCATCATCATCAATCGTATTTATTGAGCGCTTACTATGTGCAGAGCACTGTACTAAGCGCTTGGGTAGTACAAATTGGCAACATATAGAGACAGTCCCTACCCAACAGTGGGCAGTCTTCATCCCCATTTTCCAGATGAGGGAACTGAGGCCCAGAGAGGTGAAGTGACTGGCCCAAAGTCACACAGCTGACAAGCGGCGGAGCTGGGATTTGAACCCATGGACTTAGAGAAGCGGCGTGGCTCAGTGGAAAGAGCCCGGGCTTTGGAGTCGGAGGTCATGGGTTCAAATCCCAGCTCCGCCAATTGTCAGCTGGGTGACTTGGGGCAAGTCACTTCACTTCTCTGGGCCTCAGTGGCCTCATCTGTAAAACGGGGATGAAGACTGTGAGCCTCCCGTGGGACAACCTGATCACCTTGTAACCTCCCCAGTGCTTAGAACAGTGCTTGGCACATAGTAAGCGCTTAATAAATGCCATTATTATTATTATTATGAACTCCGACTCCTAAGCCCGGGCTTTTTCCACTGAGCCGCGCTGCTTCTCAGCGTGCCCCTTTCCACTCCCAGATTAGAGAGTGCCAATTCCCAGGGCCTTGGGAATGTCCCCCTCTCCATCCCCCCATCTCACCTCCTTCCCTTCCCCACAGCACCTGTATATATGTATATATGGTTGTACATATTTATTACTCTATTTATTTATTTATTTATTTTACTTGTACATTTCTATCCTATTTATTTTATTTTGTTGGTATGTTTGGTTTTGTTCTCTGTCTCCCCCTTTTAGACTGTGAGCCCACTGTTGGGTAGGGACTGTCTCTATGTGTTGCCAATTTGTACTTCCCAAGCGCTTAGTACAGTGCTCTGCACGCAGTAAGCGCTCAATAAATACGATTGATTGATTGATTGATTCCCAACCCCACGTCCAGGCTCCGTGGATGTGCCATGGACACTCAGTGCATACGCCGTGTACCCACAGATCTCGTTTTTACACCCGTGGATTTCCCTGCCCTTGCCTCCCTTCCCACGCGGCGTCTTGAGTTGCGAGGTTACCGCGTCTCCGCGGGAAGCGCCGGCCTGGTAGGGAGATGGGGTGGACACCGTCCTGCCCTCGGCGAGGTCCCAATCTGGCGGGAAGGAGGAGCGGATGTGGTCAGATTCATTCATTCATTCATTCAATTGTATTTATTGAGCGCTTACTGTGTGCAGAGCACTGTCCTAAGCGCTTGGGAGGTCCAAGTCGGCACCATATAGAGACGGGCCCTACCCGATAGCGGGCTCACAGTCTAGAAGGGGGACGGACGGACAACAAAACAAAAGATATTAACAAAATAAAATAATTAGAATAAATATGTACAAATCAATCAATCAATCAATCGTATTTATTGAGCGCTTCCTGTGTGCAGAGCACTGGACTAAGCGCTTGGGAGGTCCAAGTCGGCACCATATAGAGACGGGCCCGACCCGATAGCGGGCTCACAGTCTAGAAGGGGGACGGACGGACAACAAAACAAAACATATTAACAAAATAAAATAATTAGAATAAATATGTACAAACCAATCAATCAATCGTATTTATTGAGCACTTACTGTGTGCAGAGCACTGGACTAAGCGCTTGGGAGGTCCAAGTCGGCACCATATAGAGACGGGCCCTACCCGATAGCGGGCTCACAGTCTAGAAGTGGGGGGGACGGACAACAAAACAAAACATATTAACAAAATAAAATAATTAGAATAAATATGTACAAATTAATCAATCAATCAATCGTATTTATTGAGCGCTTCCTGTGTGCAGAGCACTGGACTAAGCGCTTGGGAGGTCCAAGTCGGCACCATATAGAGATGGGCCCTACCCGATAGCAGGCTCACAGTCTAGAAAGGGCAGACGGACAACAAAACAAAACATATTAAAAAAATAAAATAATTAGAATAAATATGTACAAATCAATCAATCAATCGTATTTATTGAGCACTTACTGTGTGCAGAGCACTGGACTAAGCGCTTGGGAAGTCACATGTCTTCAGAGGCACCCCCATTCCCACAGGGTGACGGGATGGGCAGAATCCCATCCTCAGGGAGGCCCCAGTTCGGTGGGGTTTTAAAAGCAGTCAGATTTTAGACTGTGAGCCCACTGTTGGGTAGGGACTGTCTCTATATGTTGCCAACTTGTACTTCCCAAGCGCTTAGTACAGTGCTCTGCACACAGTGAGCGCTCAATAAATGCAATTGATGATGGGGAGAGGGGGCTGACACGGTCCTGCCCTTGGGGAACCCCTGGCCTAGCAGGAGAGACAGGACAGCTACGGATACCCCAGCCTGGCAGGAAATTCATTCAATCACATTTATTGAGCGCTTACTGTGTGCAGAGCACTGTACTGAGCGCTTAATGGGGTGAGGAAATGGGGTGGAGGTGGACCGGACCTCAGAAAGTTAGGGCCAGCGAAGGAGATTTGGCCGGAGGGAAGAAACGTCAGACGTGGTCCTGCCCTCAGGCAGCCCTTGGGCTGGTGATGGAGATGAGGTGGCCACAGTCCAGTTCTCCTGAAATCCCTGGCTCAGCGGGGAAGGATGGTGGACATGGTCCTGCCCTCAGGGAGCCCCTTTTCTGGTGGGGGAGATGGGGGGGACACAGTCCAGTTCTCAGGAAGCTCCTGGCCTAGTGGGGAAGTTTGATGGCTTCGGTCCTGCCCTCAGGGAACCCTTGGTCCGGTTGGGTGGACACAGTCCAGTCCTCAGAAGTCTCTGGGCCCAACAGGGAAGGTTGATGGTCACAGTCCTGCCCTCAGGGAGTCCTTGGTCTGGTGTGGCGATGAGGTGGGCACAGTCCAGTTCTCAGGAAGCCCCTGGCTTAGCAGGGAAGGTTGATAGTCACAGTCCTGTCCTCAGGGAGTCCTTGGTCTGGTGTGGCGACGAGGTGGGCACAGTCCAGTTCTCAGGAACCCCTGGTTTAGCAGGGAAGTTTGATGGTCACAGTCCTGCCCTCGGGGAGCCCTTGGTCCGGTGGGGTGGACACAGTCCAGTGCTCAGAAATCCCTGGCCCAACAGGAAAGGTTGATAGTCACAGTTCTGCCCTCAGGGAGCCCTTGGTCTGGTGTGGAGATGACTTGGGCACAGTCCAGTTCTCAGGAACCGCTGGCTTAGCAGGGAAGTTTGATGGCTACGGTCCTGCCCTCTGGGAGTCCTTGGTCTGGTGTGGCGATGAGGTGGGCACAGTCCAGTTCTCAGGAAGCCCCTGGCTTAGCAGGGAAGGTTGATGGCTACGGTTCTGCCCTCAGGGAGCCCTTGGTTTGGTGTGGCTATGAGGTGGGCACAGTCCAGTTCTCAGGAAGCCCCTGGTTTAGCAGGGAAGTTTGATGGCTACAGTCCTGCCCTCAGGGAGTCCTTGGTCTGGTGTGGCAATGAAGTGGGCACAGTCCAGTTCTCAGGAACCCCTGGCCTAGCAGGGAAGTTTGATGGCTACGGTCCTGCCCTCAGGGAGTCCTTGGTCTGGTTTGGAGATGAGTTGGGCACAGTCCTGTTCTCAGGAAGCCCTGGCTTAGCAGGGAAGTTTGATGGTCACAGCCCTGCCCTTGGGGAGCCCTTGGTCTGGTGGGGTGGACACAGTCCAGTCCTCCGAAGTCCCTGGCCCAACAGGGAAGGTTGATAGTCACAACTCTGCCCTCAGGGAGTCCTTGGTCTGGTGTGGCTATGAGGTGGGCACAGTCCTGTTCTCAGGAAGCCCCTGGCTTAGCAGGAAAGTTTGATGACTACAGTCCTGCCCTCAGGGAGCCTTTTGTCTGGTGTGGAGATGAGGTGGGCACAGTCCAGTTCTCAGGAAGCCCCTGGCTTAGCAGGGAAGTTTGATGGCTATGGTTCTGCCCTCGGGGAGTCCTTGGTCTGGTGTGGCGATGAGGTGGGCACAGTCCAGTTCTCAGGAAGCCCCTGGCTTAGCAGGGAAGGTTGATGGCTACGGTCCTGCCCTCAGGGAGTCCTTGGTCTGGTGTGGAGATGAGGTGGGCACAGTCCAGTTCTCAGGAACCCCTGGCTTAGCAGGGAAGGTTGATGGTCACAGTCCTGCCCTCGGGGAGCCCTTGGTCTGGTGGGGTGGACACAGTCCAGTCCTCAGAAGCCCCTGGCCCAACAGGGAAGGTTGATAGTCACAGTTCTGCCCTCAGGGAGCCCTTGGTCTGGTGTGGCGATGAGGTGGGCACAGTCCTGTTCTCAGGAAGCCCCTGGCTTAGCAGGGAAGTTTGATGGCTACAGTCCTGCCCTCAGGGAGTCCTTTGTCTGGTGTGGCGATGAGGTGGGCACAGTCCAGTTCTCAGGAAGCCCCTGGCTTAGCAGGGAAGTTTGATGGCTACGGTTCTGCCCTCGGGGAGTCCTTGGTCTGGTGTGGAGATGAGGTGGGCATAGTCCAGTACTCAGGAAGCCCTGGCTTAGCAGGGAAGTTTGATGGCTACGGTCCTGCCCTCAGGGAGTCCTTGGTCTGGTGTGGCGATGAGGTGGGCACAGTCCAGTTCTCAGGAAGCCCCTGGCTTAGCAGGGAAGTTTGATGGCTACGGTCCTGCCCTCAGGGAGTCCTTGGTCTGGTGTGGAGATGAGGTGGGCACAGTCCAGTTCTCAGGAAGCCCCTAGCCTAGCAGGGAAGTTTGATGGCTACAGTCCTGCCCTCAGGGAGTCCTTCATCTGGTGTGGTGATGAGGTGGGCACAGTCCTGTTCTCAGGAAGCCCCTGGCTTAGCAGGCAAGTTTGATGGCTACAGTCCTGCCCTCAGGGAGCCCTTTGTCTGGTGTGGCGATGAGGGGGGCACAGTCCAGTTCTCAGGAAGCCCTGGCTTAGCAGGGAAGTTTGATGCCTACTCAGGGAACGCTTGATCCGGTGGGCTGGACCCAGTCTAGTCCTCAGGAAGCCCCTGGGCCACCAGGGAAGGCTGAGGGCCACCGTCCTGCCCTCAGGGAGCCCTCGGTCCCATGGGGAGACAGGATGTTGCCCCTGGCAGTATCGTCCATCCCGCCATGTGGAAGTGAGAGCCCAGGGTGAGGCTGGAGGGCCCAGCACATCCAACCGGACAGGGGCGGAGTGGCTTTTCCTTCCAAGCCCTCACACTCCTTCTCACACGCTCCCCGCACCTTTCTCACCCACGCCTTTCTCACTCCCACTTTCCCTTTCCCTCTCCCCTTTTCCCCCTCCCTGCGTCTCTAGTTCTCCCTTCCTCTCCCAGCCAGAATCTCCCATATCCCTGATTTTGTCCCGGGGTTCTCCCTCCTCTCCCGGAGCCTGCGTTCAAGCGAGCGCCCCTTGCCACCCACCCCCTCCCGCCGCCGCCCTGACACACTTGATCACCGGCCAGGGCGCCCACACAGAAGCCCATCTGCTTTCCATCCTCCAGGCCACGCCAGAGCCCGGGCTTTGGAGTCAGAGGTCATGGGTTCAAATCCCGGCTCCGCCCATTGTCAGCTGGGTGACTTGGGGCAAGTCACTTCACTTCTCTGGGCCTCAGTGACCTCATCTGGAAAATGGGGATGAAGACTGGGAGCCCCCCGTGGGACAACCTGATCACCTTGTAACCTTCCCAGTGCTTAGAACGGTGCTTTGCACATAGTAAGCGCTTAATAAATGCCATCATTATTATTATTATTATTCTCTGGGCCTCAGTGACCTCATCTGTAAAATGGGGATGAAGACTGTGAGCCCCCCGTGGGACAACCTGATCACCTTGTAACCTTCCCAGCACTTAGAACAGTGCTTTGCACATAGTAAGCGCTTAATAAATGCCATCATTATTATTATTATTATTCTCTGGGCTTCAGTGACCTCATCTGGAAAATGGGGATGAAGACTGTGAGCCCCTCGTGGGACAACCTGATCACCTTGTAACCTTCCCAGTGCTTAGAACAGTGCTTTGCACATAGTAAGCGCTTAATAAATGCCATTATTATTATTATTATTATTATTGTTCTCTGGGCCTCAGTGACCTCATCTGTAAAATGAGGATGAAGACTGGGAGCCCTCCGTGGGACCACCTGATCACCTTGTATCCTCCCCAGCGCTTCGAACAGTGCTTTGCACGTAGTAAGTGCTTAACAAGTACCAAAATTATTATTATTATTATGCCCGGGGTCTGAGTGGGGACCCGATTTGCTCTCCCCGCCCCTGCATGGGTCACGGACACGTGGTGGCTCGGACCCCCGGACACGTGTGGCTGGTGGAAGGGGGGTGCCGTGCCCACCGACAGGCCCACCCCGTGGGGGAATCATCATCAATCGTATTTATTGAATACGATTTATTGGGGAATGGGGGGCTCCCCGCCCTAGACGGAGGACAGGATTGCCCCCTGCGAAAAATCCTGGGCTTAGGAGTCAGAGGTCGTGGGTCTAATCCCAGCTCCGCCACTTGTCAGCTGTGTGACCTTGGCCAAGTCACTTAATAATAATAATAATAATAATGGCATTTATTAAGCGCTTACTACATGCAAGGCACTGTTCTAAGCGCTGGGGAGGTTACAAGGTGACCAGGTTGTCCCACGGGGGGCTCACGGTCTTCATCCCCATTTGACAGATGAGGGAAGTGAAGTGACTTACCCAAAGTCACCCAGCTGACAATTGGCGGAGCTGGGATTTGAACCCATGACCTCTGACTCCAAAGCCCGGGCGCTTTCCGCTGAGCCACTTAACTTCTCTGCGCCTCGGTGACCTCATCTGTAAAATGGGGATGAGGACTGTGAGCCCCACATGGGACAACCTGATTATCTTGTATCTGCCCCAGCGCTCAGAACAGTGCTTGGCACATAGTAAGCGCTTAAAAAATACCATCATAATCATCATCTGTAAAATGGGGATGAAGACTGTGAGCCCCACGTGGGACAACCTGATTATCTTGTATCTGCCCCAGCGCTCAGAACAGTGCTTGGCACATAGTAAGCGCTTAAAAAATACCGTCATCATCATCATCTGTAAAATGGGGATGAAGACTGTGAGCCCCACGTGGGACAACCTGATCACCTTGTATCCCCCCCAGTGCTTAGAACAGTGCTTGGCACATACTAAGCGCTTAACAGATGCCATCATTATTATTATTATCAGTCAAGCAGTGTGGCTCAGTGGAAGCAGCATAGCTCGGTGGAAAGAGCCGGGCTCTGGAGTCAGAGGTCATGGGTTCAAATCCCGGCTCCGCCAACCGTCAGCTGTGTGACTCTGGGCAGGTCACTTAACTTCTCTGTGCCTCAGTTACCTCATCTGTTAAATGGGGATGAAGACTGTGAGCCCCCCGTGGGACAACCTGATCACCTTGTAATCTCCCCAGCGCTTAGAACAGTGCTTGGCACATAGTAAGTGCTTAACAAATACCATTATTATTATTATTATTATTAAGTGACTTGCCCAAAGTCACACAGCTGACAGTTGCCAGGGAAATGAAGAGACTTGCCCAAAGTCACACAGCTGACAGAGAAGCAGCGTGGCTCGGTGGAAAGAGCCCGGGCTCGGAGTCAGAGGTCAGGGGTTCGAATCCCGGCTCCGCCACGTGTCAGCTGGGTGGCTTTGGACAAGTCACTTCACTTCTCTGTGCCTCAGTTACCTCACCTGTTAAATGGGGATGAAGACTGTGAGCCCGCCGTGGGACAACCTGATCACCTTGTAACCTCCCCAGCGCTTAGAACAGTGCTTGGCACATAGTAAGTGCTTAACAAATACCATTATTATTATTATTAATTATTATTATTATTATCATTATCATTATTAAAGTGACTTGCCCAAAGTCACACAGCTGACAGTTGCCAGGGAAATGAAGAGACTTGCCCAAAGTCACACAGCTGACAGCGAAGCAGCGTGGCTCGGTGGAAAGAGCCCGGGCTCGGAGTCAGAGGTCAGGGGTTCGAATCCCGGCCCCACCACGTGTCAGCTGGGTGACTTTGGACAAGTCACTTCACTTCTCCGGGCCTCAGTTCCCTCATCTGTCAAAGGGGGATGAAGACGGTGAGCCCCCCGTGGGGCAGCCTGATCGCCTCGTGACCTCCCCAGCGCCTAGAACAGTGCCTTGCACGTAGTAAGCGCTTAATAAATGCCATCATCGTCATTATGATTATTATTTATGGAGCGCTTACGATGTGCAGAGCACTTCTGAGGGTTTGGGCGAGTACGATAGACCGGCATTAGAGGAGGTCCTGTCCCCCGGGCCTTGTTTTAGGGAGCCGGAGGCCTGGGGGTAGGGGGGGAGGCCGGCTGTCGAGGGTCCTGGGCCCGGGATCTGGATGGAATTAGGGTCTGGGCCCAGGCAGGAAACGTGAGCGGAGCCCATTAGGCCCTCACGTGCTCGGCCGGATTTATAAACAGCGCGGAGACGGCATGTAAACAATCACGGGGAGCCGGGGGCCGAGGACGGGGGTCGGGGGGTGAGGCCCGGGGGTGGCGGGAGAGTCGCCCACCCGAGAGGAAGGGAGGTGAGGAGCGGGCCGGACGCCGGACGGGCAGGCCTCTTGGGTCCCTCCGCTCCCGAGGCCGTTCCCCGCCAGCTAGGCCTCGATTTCCCCACCTGCCCACTCCCCCGGCCCCTGGGACGGTCGTGGCGGGGCGGGAGGGAAGGTGTGATGGAGGAGCCAGCCCTCTCCCCTCCCACCCTGGATTTCCGCTTTCCCTTTCCCCTTCCCCTGGGCCGCCCCCCGCCCCCCGCGCCGCGGCCCGGTTACCTCAGGACTGAAATATTCCTGGAAACACCGGCCTCGTCTGGTTAATTTCACGAGGCGTTTTTCTGCCCAGACGGCTGGGCTCTGGGTTATGCTAAGGCGGCGCCTAAGACAGCCCCCCGCCCGCGGCCCGCCGGCCCGAGCGCGGGGCGACCCGACCCCCCGGTCGGCCTGGGAGCGGGGCCCCCCGCACCCTCATCATCATCACCGTCATCATCGATCGTATTGATTGAGCGCTCGCTGTGTGCACTGGACTAAGCAATCAATCAATCAATCAATCGTATTTATTGAGCGCTTACTATGTGCAGAGCACTGGACTAAGCGCTTGGGAAGTACAAATTGGCATCACGTAGAGACAGTCCCTACCCAACAGTGGGCTCACAGTCTAAAAGGGGGAGACAGAGAACAGAACCAAACATACCAACAAAATAAAATAAGTAGGATAGAAATGTACAAGTAAAATAAATAAATAAATAGAGTAATAAATATGTACAACCATATATACATATATACAGGTGCTGTGGGGAAGGGAAGGAGGTAAGATGGGGAAATGGAGAGGGGGACGAGGGGGAGAGGAAAGAAGGGGCTCAGTCTGGGAAGGCCTCCTGGAGGAGGTGAGCTCTCAGCAGGGCCTTGAAGGGAGGAAGAGAGCGAGCTTGGCGAAGGGGCAGAGGGATTGGGGGCATTCCAGGCCCGGGGGATGACGTGGGCCGGGGTCTAAGACCCTCGGCCTAGGGTTCCCCCACGGCCCGCCCTGACCAAGACTCGGTCTCCGACGGAGCACCGGGAATCTGGGGGGAAAAGCCGTGTCCTCCTGGACGCATCCATCCTCATGGCGAGGGGCTTCAACCCCCCCGCCTGATTCCTGATTCTTTTAGACTGTGAGCCCACTGTTGGGTAGGGACTGTCTCTAGATGTTGCCAATTTGTACTTCCCAAGCGCTTAGTACAGTGCTCTGCACATAGTAAGCGCTCAATAAATACGATTGATAATAATAATAATAATGATGGTATTTGTTCAGCGCTTACCACGTGCAAAGCACCGTTCTAAGCGCTGGGGAGGTTACAAGGTGATTAGGTTGTCCCGGGGGGGCTCACAGTTTTAATCCCCATTTTGCAGATGAGGTAACTGAGGCCCAGAGAAGTGAAGTGACTTGCTTTGGGAGCTGGGATTTGAACCCATGATCTCTGACTCCAAAGCCCGGGCTCTTTCCCCTGAGCCACGCTGCTTCTCTAATTGATTGATGATGATGATTCTCCCCTTTCTGGCCTTGACTCTCCCCAGGGATCCATCCCAGGCCATCCCTGAGCTGTTTGGTTTTGTTCTCCGTCTCCCCCTTTTAGACTGTGAGCCCACTGTCGGGTAGGGACCGTCTCTGTATGTTCCCAAGCGCTTAGTACAGTGCTCTGCACACAGTAAGCGCTCAATAAATACAATTGATTGATTGATTGATTGATCCCACCCTGCTGACTGTCCCCTCTCCATCCCTGACGCTCCCCCGGCGACCCAGTACGGACCATCCCACCCCCCTGACTCTTCCCCCAGTATCCCCCAGTATCCCCCAGTATCCCCCACTCTCCCCCAGTGACCCAACCAGTCCGACTCTCCCCTCTCCATCCCAGTGACCCAGCGTGGACTCTGGGCCTGTTCCCTAGTCCCAGCCCCGAGCCCCGCCAAGCTCCTTCCGCTTCCCCTCCTGCCCCTTTTCAACAATCATCATAACGATGGCATTTATGAAGCGCTTACTATGTGCAGAGCACTGTTCTAAGCGCTGGGGAGGTCACAAGGTGATCAGGTTGTCCCACGGGGGGCTCACGGTCTTCATCCCCATTTCCAGATGAGGGAACTGAGGCCCAGAGAGTGAAATGACTTGCCCAAAGTCACACAGCTGACAATTGGCGGAGTCGGAATTTGAACCCATGGCCTCTGACTTTAAATAATAATAATGATGATGGCATTTGTTAAGCGATTACTATGTGCAAAGCACTGTTCTAAGCGCTGGGGAGGTTACAAGGTGATCAGGTTGTCCCACGGGGGGCTCACGGTCTTCACCCCCATTTTCCAGATGAGGGAACTGAGGCCCAGAGAAGGGAAGTGACTTGCCCCAAGTCACACAGCTGACAATTGGCGGAGCCGGGATTTGAACCCATGACCTCTGACTCTAAATAATAATAATAATAATAATGGCATTTGTTAAGCGCTTACTATGTGCAAAGCACTGTTCTAAGCACTGGGGAGGATACAAGGTGACCAGGTTGGCCCATGTGGGGCTCACAGTCTTCATCCCCATCTTGCAGATGAGGGAACTGAGGCCCAGAGAAGGGAAGTGACTTGCCCCAAGTCACACAGCTGACAATTGGCGGAGCTGGGATTTGAACCCATGACCTCTGACTCTAAATAATAATAATAATAATAATAATGATGGCATTTGTTAAGTGCTTACTATGTGCGAAGCACTGTTCTAAGCACTGGGGAGGTTACAAAGTGATCACGTTGTCCCACGGGGGGCTCACAGTCTTCATCCCCATTTTCCAGATGAGGGAACTGAGGCCCAGAGAAGTGAAGTGACTTGCCCAGAGTCACACAGCTGACAGTTGGCAGAGCCGGGATTTGAACCCATGACCTCTGACTCTAAATAATAATAATAATAATGATGGCATTTGTTAAGCGCTTACTATGTGCAAGGCACTGTTCTAAGCGCTGGGGGAGTTACAAGGTGATCAGGTTGTCTCGTGCAGGGCTCACAGTCTTAATCCCCATTTTCCAGATGAGGGAACTGAGGCCCAGAGAAGTGAAGTGACTTGCCCAAAGTCACACCGCTGACAATTGGTGGAGCCGGGATTTGAACCCATGACCTCTGACTCTAAAGCCCGGGCTCTTTCCACTGAGCCACGCTGCTTCCGTTGCCTCTCCTTCCCCACCCCTAGTCCTCGGGTTAAACTCCGCCAGGATCAGCCTGTCGGGTCCGTATCCCTTTTCCCCCTTCCTTCTCCCATCCCTGGATCTGTTCACCCCTACATTAAGAGAAACAGCGTGGCTCAATGGAAAGAGCCCGGGCTTTGGAGTCAGAGGTCATGGGTTCAAATCCCGGCTCCGCCAATTGCCAGCTGTGTTGTGTGACTTTGGGCCAGTCGCTTCATTCATTCATTCATTCAATTTTATTTATTTATTTATTTTAATGGCATTTATTAAGCGCTTACTATGTGCAAAGCACTGTTCTAAGCGCTGGGGAGGTTACAAGGTAATCAGGTTGTCCCACGGGGGGTTCACAGTCTTAATCCCCATTTTACAGATGAGGTAACTGAGGCACAGAGAAGTGAAGTGACTTGCCCAGAGTCATACAGCTGACAATTGGCAGGGCCGGGATTTGAACCCATGACCTCTGACTCCAAAGCCCGGGCTCTTTCCAGTGAGCCACGCTGTTATTGAGCGCTTACTGTGTGCAGAGCACTGGACTAAGCGCTTGGGAAGGACAAGTTGGCAACATAGAGAGACGGTCCCTACCCAACAGCAGGCTCACAGTCTAGAAGGGGGAGACAGACAACAAAACAAAACATATTAACAAAATAAAATAAATAGAATAAATATGTACAGGCTTCACTTCTCTGGGCCTCAGTTACCCCATCTGTAAAATGGGGATGAAGACCGTGAGCCCCCCGTGGGACAACCTGATCACCTTGTAACCTCCCCAGTACTTAGAACAGTGCTTTGCACATAGCGCTTAACAAATGCCATTATTATTATTATTATTATTCAAGTATTTATTGAGCGCTTACTGTGTGCAGAGCACTGTACTAAGCGCTTGGGAAGGACGAGTTGGCAACATAGAGAGACGGTCCCTACCCAACAGCGGGCTCACAGTCTAGAAGGGGGAGACAGACGACAAAACAAAACATATTAACAAAATAAAATAAATAGAATAAATATGTACATTCATTCAGTCATTCATTCAATCGTATTTATTGAGCGCTTACTGTGTGCAGAGCACTGTACTAAGCGCTTGGGAAGGAGAAGTTGGCAGCATAGAGAGATGGTCCCTACCCAACAGTGGGCTCACAGTCTAGAAGGGGGGACAGATGACAAAACATATTAACAAAATGAAATAAATAGAATAAATATGTACATTCATTCATTCGTATTTATTGAGCGCTTACTGTGTGCAGAGCACTGGACTAAGCGCTTGGGAAGGACAAGTTGGCAGCATAGAGAGACGGTCCCTACCCAACAGCGAGCTCACAGTCTAGAAGGGGGAGACAGACGACAAAACATATTAACAAAATAAAATAAATAGAATAAATATGTACATTCATTCATTCAATCGTATTTATTGAGCGCTTACTGTGTGCAGAACACTGGACTAAGCGCTTGGGAAGGACAAGTTGGCAACATCTAGAGACGGTCCCTACCCAACAGTGGGCTCGCAGTCTAGAAGGGGGAGACAGACGACAAAACAGAACATATTAACAAAATAAAATAATTAGAATAAATATGTACAAATAAAATAGAGTAATAAATCCGTACAAACATATATACAGATATACAGGTGCTGTGGGGAGGGGAAGGAGGTAAGGCGGGGGGGATGGGGAGGGGGAGAGGGAGGAGGGGGCTCAGTCTGGGAAGGCCTCCTGGAGGAGGTGAGCTCTCAGTAGGGCTATTTTAGTTGTCTGTCTCCCCCTTCATCATCAATCGTATTTATTGAGCGCTTACTATGTGCAGAGCACTGTACTAAGCGCTTGGGAAGTACAAATTGGCAACATCTAGAGACAGTCCCTACCCAACAGCGGGCTCACAGTCTAAAAGGGGGAGACAGAGAACAAAACCAAACATACTAACAAAATAAAATAAATAGGATAGATATGTACAAGTAAAATAAATAAATAAATAGAGCAATAAATATGTACAAACATATATACACATATATATATGTGAGCCCGCTCGACTGTGAGCCCGCTGTTGGGTAGGGACCGCCTCTAGATGTTGCCAACTTGGACTTCCCAAGCGCTCAGTACAGTGCTCTTAGGGACCGCCTCTAGATGTTGCCAACTTGGACTTCCCAAGCGCTTAGTCCAGTGCTCTGCACACAGGAAGCGCTCAATAAATACGATTGAATGAATGAATGGAAGGCCCCAGAGCGGGCCGTCGGACTCCTGAGTCCCTCGCCCGTCTCTACAGCCCCGGCTTGTCAATCACCCCGTCCCCACTGCCCCTCGATTCAGCTCTGCCTTAATAATAATAATAAAATTAATAAAATAATAAAATTGTGTGAGCCCCCCTGCCCGTGAGCCTTGACAGGAGGAAGAGAGCCAGCGTGGCGGATGTGCGGAGGGAGGGATGTACAGGCTTCACTTCTCTGGGCCTCAGTTACCCCATCTGTAAAACGGGGATGAAGACCGTGAGCCCTGTGTGGGACAACCTGATGACCTCGTGACCTCCCCAGCGCTTACAACAGTGCTGTGCGCATAGTACTCCCGGCTCCGCCACTTAGCTGTGTGACTTTGGGCAAGTCACTTAACTTCTCTGGGCCTCAGTTACCTCATCTGGAAAATGGGGATGAAGACTATGAGCCCCCCGTGGGACAACCTGATCACCTTGTAACCTCCCCAGCGCTTAGAACAGTGCTTTGCACATAGTAAGCGCTTAATAAATGCCATCATTATTAGTATTATTATTAGTAAGCACTTAACAAATGCCATTATTATTATTTTTATTATATTCTAGGGGACTTCTGTCCTCTGGGGTGACCTCGGGGGAATATCTCGGAAGACGGGGAGGCAGAGGGGGAACATAAAGAGCCCCACTGGGGACAGGGAAGGGGGGAAAGGAGAGCGTAGTAGCAGTGAAGGGGGTGGATGGATTATATTATTATAATAGAATAATAATAAATAAATTTAATAATAATAAATAATATTATTTAATAATAATATTAAATGATTATTTAATAATAATAATTAAATAATTGAGCACTTACTGTAATAATAATAATGAGAGCGTAGTAGCAGTGAAGGGGGTGGACGGAGCGGTCAGCTCACGGTTGACCCTTTCTTCATTCATTCATTCATTCATTCAATCGTATTTATTGAGCACTTACTGTAATAATAATAATGAGAGCGTAGTAGCAGTGAAGGGGGTGGACGGAGCGGTCAGCTTGTGGTTGACCCTTTCTTTATTCATTCATTCATTCATTCATTCATTCATTCGTATTTATTGAGCACTTACTGGAATAATAATAATGAGAGCGTAGTAGCAGTGAAGGGGGTGGACGGAGCGGTCAGCTCACGGTTGACCCTTTCTTCATTCATTCATTCATTCATTCAATCGTATTTATTGAGCACTTACTGGAATAATAATAATGAGAGCGTAGTAGCAGTGAAGGGGGTGGACGGAGCGGTCAGCTCACGGTTGACCCTTTCTTCATTCATTCATTCATTCATTCAATCGTATTTATTGAGCACTTACTGGAATAATAATAATGAGAGCGTAGTAGCAGTGAAGGGGGTGGACGGAGCGGTCAGCTCGCGGTTGACCCTTTCTTCATTCATTCATTCATTCATTCATTCATTCAATCGTATTTATTGAGCACTTACTGGAATAATAATAATGAGAGCGTAGTAGCGGTGAAGGGGGTGGACGGAGCGGTCAGCTTGCGGTTGACCCTTTCTTTATTCATTCATTCATTCAATCGTATTTATTGAGCACTTACTGGAATAATAATAATGAGAGCGTAGTAGCAGTGAAGGGGATGGACAGAGCGGTCAGCTTGCGGTTGACCCTTTCTTTATTCATTCATTCATTCATTCAATCGTATTTATTGAGCACTTACTGTAATAATAATAATGAGAGCGTAGTAGCAGTGAAGGGGGTGGACGGAGCGGTCAGCTCGCGGTTGATCCTTTCTTTATTCATTCATTCATTCATTCATTCAATCGTATTTATTGAGCACTTACTGGAATAATAATAATGAGAGCGTAGTAGCAGTGAAGGGGGTGGACAGAGCGGACAGCTCGCGGTTGACCCTTTATTCATTCATTCAATCGTATTTATTGAGCACTTACTGTAATAATAATAATGATGATGATGGCATTTGTTAAGCACTTACTATTGTGCAAAGCACTGTTCCAGCTTGTGCTTCCCAAGCGCGTAGTACAGTGCTCTGCACACAGTGAGTGCTCAATAAATACGATTGATTGATTGATTGGGGAGGATACAAGGTGATCAGGTTGCCCCACGTGGCGCTCACCGTCTTCATCCCCATTTGACAGATGAGGTCACTGAGGCTCAGAGAATAATAATGATGGCATTTGGTAAGCGCCTACTATGTGCAGAGCACTGTTCTAAGCGCTGGGAGGGATACAAGGTGATCAAGTTGTCCCACGTGGGGCTCACCGTCTTCATCCCCATTTGACAGATGAGGTCACTGAGGCTCAGAGCAGTGAAGTGACTTGCCCAAGGTCACACAGCGGCCACGTGGTGGAGCTGGGATTCGAACCCACGACCTCTGACTCCAAAGCGCGGGCTCTTTCCACTGAGCCACGCCGCTTCTCCGCTGCTGCTGCTGCTGTGTGCTGAGCACTGTACTAAGCACTTGGGAAGTCCAAGTTGGCACATATAGACGCTCAGTAAATACGATTGATTGATTGATTGGGTAGGATACAAGGTGATCAGGTTGTCCCACGTGGGGCTCACCGTCTTCATCCCCATTTGACAGATGCGGTCACTGAGGCTCAGAGCAGTGAAGTGACTTGCCCAGGGTCACACAGCATCATCATCATCATCAATCGTATTTATTGAGCGCTTACTGTGTGCAGAGCACTGGACTAAGCGCTTGGGAAGTCCAAGTTGGCAACATAGAGAGACAGTCCCTACCCAACAGCGGGCTCACAGTCTAAAAGGAGGAGACAGAGAACAAAACCAAACATACTAACAAAATAAAATAAATAGAATAGATATGGACAAGTAAAATAAATAAATAGAGTAATAAATCTGTACAAACATATATACATATATACAGGGGCTGTGGGGAAGGGAAGGAGGTAAGATGGGGGGATGGAGAGGGGGACAAGGGGGAAAGGAAGGAAGTGGCTCAATCTGGGAAGGCCTCCTGGAGGAGGTGAGCTCTCAGTAGGGCCTTGATGGGAGGAAGAGAGCTAGATTGGCGGATGGGCAGAGGGATTGGGGGCATTCCGGGCCTGGGGGAGCCACGTGGCGGAGCTGGGATTCGAACCCACGACCTCCGACTCCAAAGCGCGGGCTCTTTCCACTGAGCCACGCCGCTTCTCCACTGCTGCTGTGTGCTGAGCACTGTACTAAGCGCTTGGGAGGTCCAAGTTGGCACATATAGATGCTCAGTAAATACGATTGATTGATTGATTGGGTAGGATACAAGGTGATCATGTTGTCCCACGTGGGGCTCACCGTCTTCATCCCCATTTGACAGATGAGGTCACTGAGGCTCAGAGCAGTGAAGTGACTTGCCCAAGGTCACACAGCATCATCATCATCATCAATCGTATTTATTGAGCGCTTACTGTGTGCAGAGCACTGTGCTAAGCGCTTGGGAAATCCAAGTTGGCAACACATAGAGACGGTCCCTACCCACCAGTGGGCTCACAGTCTAAAAGGGGGAGACAGAGAGCAAAACCAAACATACTAACAAAATAAAATAAATAGAATAGATATGTACAAGTCAAATAAATAAATAAATAGAGTAATAAATCTGTACAAACATATATACAGGTGCTGTGGGGAAGGGAAGGAGGTAAAATGGTGGGATGGAGAGGGGGACAGGAAGGAAGGGGCTCAATCTGGGAAGGCCTCCTGGAGGAGGTGAGCTCTCAGCAGGGCCTTGATGGGAGGAAGAGAGCTAGCTTGGCGGATGGGCAGAGGGAGGAGCCACGTGGCGGAGCTGGGATTCGAACCCACGACCTCCGACTCCAAAGCGCGGGCTCTTTCCACTGAGCCACGCCGCTTCTCCGCTGCTGCTGCTGCCGTGTGCCGAGCACTGTACTAAGCGCTTGGGAAGTCCAAGTTGGCACATATAGAGACGGTCCCGGCGTAGAAGGCCCCCGCGCCCCTCGACTAACCCCGACTTGGCGCGCATGAGGCCTAGCTTCCCGTCCCCGCTCCTCGCCCGTCGTGCCCTGACGCTTGGTGTCTATCACTCGCCCGCTCGCCCACCCGCAGGGGACTCGTGGGGGTTGCTGGCCTGCCTGTGCGCTGTGCTGTGCAACCTTCCGGCCGTGCCCGCTCTGAACCGCACCGGACCCGCCGGGCCCGGCCCGTCCATCCAGAAAACCTACGACCTCACTCGCTACCTAGAGCATCAGCTCCGCAGCCTGGCCGGCACCTACGTGAGTCTGGGGCCGGGCTTGGGAAGCCCGGATTTGGGGGGGGATCCAGGGAATTCTGGAAAGAGGGAAGGGGGCGGGAATTGGGGGGGGCCCAGACAGCAGGTCGGTGGCCCCGAGGAGGTGGTCGGGACGAGGTCGGGTCAGAGGCGCATTCGGGGCAACCGGGGAAAGGGATAACGATCATCATCATCATCATCAATCGTATTTATTGAGCGCTTACTATGTGCAGAGCGCCAGACTAAGCGCTTGGGAAGTACAAATTGGCAACACAGAGAGACAGTCCCTACCCAACAGTGGGCTCACAGGTCTAAAAATAATAATAATAATAGTCTTCTACATTCAGTCGTATTTATTGAGCGCTTATTGTGTGCACAGCACTGGACTAAGCGCTTAGGAAGTCCAAGTTGGCAACATCTAGAGATGGTCCCTACCCAACAGTGCCCCTTCCTTCCTCTCCCCCTCATCCCCCTCTCCATCCCACCCCATCTTCCCTCCTTCCCTTCCCCACAGCACCTGTATATATGTATAGATGTTTGTACATATTTGTTACTCTATTTATTTAACTTGTACATATCTATTCTATTTATTTTATTTTGTTAGTATGTTTGGTTTTGTTCTCTGTCTCCCCCTTTTAGACTGTGAGCCCACTGTTGGGTAGGGACTGTCTCTAGATGTTGCCAACTTGGACTTCCCAAGCGCTTAGTCCAGTGCTCTGCACACAGTAAGCGCTCAATAAATACGATTGATGATGATGATGATACTGTGAGACCGTCTCTATATGTTGCCAACTCTACATCCCAAGCGCCGAGTCCAGTGCTCTGCACACAGTAAGCGCTCAATGAATACGATTGAATGAATGAATGAATAACAATGATGGCATTTATTAAGCGCTTACTGTGTGCAAAGCACTGTTCTAAGCGCTTGGGGGGGGGATACAAGGTGATCAGGTTGTCCCCCGGGGGGCTCACGGTCTTCATCCCCATTTTCCAGATGAGGGAACTGGGGCCCAGAGAAGTGAAGCGACTTGCCCAAAGTCACCCAGCCGACAGTTGGTGGAGCCGGGACCTCTGACTCCAAAGCCCGGGCTCTTTCCACTGAGCCACGCTGGGATAATAATAATAATAATAATAATAATAATAATAATAATAATAGCATTTATTGATATTAATAATAATAGCATTTATTAAGCACTTACTATGTGCAAAGCACTGTTCTAAGCGCTGGGGAGGTTACAAGGTGATCAGGTTGTCCCACGGGGGGCTCACAGTCTTTATCCCCATTTTACAGATGAGGTGACTGGCCCGAAGTCACCCAGCTGACAATTGGCGGAGCTGGGATTTGAACCCATGACCTCTGTGTTTGTACATATTTGTTACTCTATTTATTTATTTATTTATTTTACTTGTACATATCTATTCTATTTATTTTATTTTGTTAGTATGTTTGGTTTTGTTCTCTGTCTCCCCCTTTTAGACTGTGAGCCCACTGTTGGGTAGGGACTGTCTCTATATGTTGCCAACTTGTCCTTCCCAAGCGCTTAGTCCAGTGCTCTGCACACAGTAAGCGCTCAATAAATACGATTGATGATGATGATGATGATGATGATGATGACTCCAAAGCCCAGGCTCTTTTCCACTGTGCCATGCTACTTCTCTTTTATTAAGCGCTTACTATGTGCAGAGCACTGTTCTAAGTGCTGGGGAGGTTACAAGGCAATCAGGTTGTCCCACAGGGGGCTCACAGTCTTCACCCCCATTTTCCAGATGAGGAAACTGAGGCCCAGAGAAGTGAAGTGACTTGCCCAAAGTCACCCAGCCGACAGTTGGTGGAGCCGGGACCTCTGACTCCAAAGCCCGGGCTCTTTCCACTGAGCCACGCTGGGATGGTTGGAGTCCCTGGTTTCACGGGAGAGGGGTCTGCCCTGATTCTCGCCCCCCAACCCCGAGACCGTGGCCCGGTGGCCCCCATGCCCCCCCAGCCTGGCCCGTCTCCCTTTCAATCAATCAATCAATCAATCAATCGTAGGAATATGCCTTCTAACTCTTTTGTCTATTGGACTCTCCCAAGTGCTTAGTACAGTGCTCTGCAGATAGTAAGCACTCAATAAATACCATCGGTTGAATGAATGAATGATTGGTCAGCTCTCTGGAAGATACTTTGATAAGTATTATTCTATTTATTTATTTATTTATTTATTTATTTATTTATTTATTTTTCTTGTACATAGCTATTCTATTTATTTTATTTTGTTAGTATGTTTGGTTTTGTTCTCGTCTCCCCCTTTTAGACTGTGAGCCCACTGTTGGGTAGGGACTGTCTCTATGCATTGCCAACTTGTACTTCCCAAGCGCTTAGTCCAGTGCTCTGCACACAGTAAGCACTCAGTAAATACGATTGATTGATTGATTGATTGATATCTATTCTATTTATTTTATTTTGTTAGTATGTTTGGTTTTGTTCTCTGTCTCCCCCTTTTAGACTGTGAGCCCACTGTTGGGTAGGGACTGTCTCTAGATGTTGCCAACTTGTCCTTCCCAAGCGCTTAGTCCAGTGCTCTGCACACAGTAAGCGCTCAGTAAATACGACTGATTGATTGATTGATATCTGTTCTATTTATTTTATTTTGTTAGTATGTTTGGTTTTGTTCTCTGTCTCCCCCTTTTAGACTGTGAGCCCACTGTTGGGTAGGGACTGTCTCTAGATGTTGCCAATTTGTACTTCCCAAGCGCTTAGTCCAGTGCTCTGCACACAGTAAGCACTCAATAGATACGATTGATTGATTGATTGATTGATATCTATTCTATTTATTTTATTTTGTTAGTATGTTTGGTTTTGTTCTCTGTCTCCCCCTTTTAGACTGTGAGCCCACTGTTGGGTAGGGACTGTCTCTATATGTTGCCAACTTGTACTTCCCAAGCGCTTAGTCCAGTGCTCTGCACACAGTAAGCGCTCAATAAATACGATTGATTGATTGATTGATTGATTGATATCTATTCTACTTATTTTATTTTGTTAGTATGTTTGGTTTTGTTCTCTGTCTCCCCCTTCTAGACTGTGAGCCCACTGTTGGGTAGGGACTGTCCCTATGTGTTGCCAACTTGGACTTCCCAAGCGCTTAGTCCAGTGCTCTGCACACAGTAAGCGCTCAGTAAATACGATTGATTGATTGATTGATTGATATCTATTCTATTTATTTTATTTTGTTGGTATGTTTGGTTTTGTTCTCTGTCTCCCCCTTTTAGACTGTGAGCCCACTGTTGGGTAGGGACTGTCTCTCTATGTTGCCTGCTTGTACTTCCCAAGCGCTTAGTCCAGTGCTCTGCACACCGTAAGCGCTCAATGATAGATTGAGCGCTTACGGTGTGCAGAGCACTGGACTAAGCGCTGGGGAAGTCCAAGTTGGCAACACAGAGAGACGGTCCCTACCCAACAGCGGGCTCCCAGTCTAGAAGGGGGAGACGGAGAACAAAACCAAACATATTAACAAAATAAAATAAATAGAATAGATCTGTACAAGTCAAATTTCTCCGCCCCCTCGGCTCTCACTCCTTCCCTCCCGCCCCGGCCCCAGGGCCAGACATCTGGGCACGGTACCCGCCTTGGCCAACTGCCCCGTTGGCCGGCCGCCCGGCTGGGCCCGGGCCCGGGCCTGGGGAAGCCGCCTCTGTTTACGCCTTGCTGAGGTGGCCGTGGCCAGGCTGGGGCTGGGGTCACCGTGTCCCCGTTCGCCCCTGCCCAAGCGCTTAGTACAGTGCTCTGCACACAGTAAGCGCTCAATAAATACGATTGACGATGCCCGGCCGGGCCTCCCCGAGGCCTCTAAGTGCCGGGAAGCAGCGTGGCTCAGTGGAAAGAGCCCGGGCTTTGGAGTCAGAGGTCATGGTTTCAAATCCCAGCTCCGCCAATTGTCAGCTGGGTGACTTTGGGCAAGTCACTTCACTTCTCTGGGCCTCAGTGACCTCATCTGGAAAATGGGGATGGAGACTGTGAGCCCCACCTGGGACAACCTGATCGCCTTGTAACCTCCCCAGCGCTTAGAACAGTGCTTAGCACATAGTAAGCGCTTAATAAATGCCATCATTATAAGTGCGGGCCAGGGCAGGAGGCCGGAGGGAGAAGCAGCGTGGCTCGGTGGAAAGAGCCCGGGCTTTGGAGTCAGAGATCATGGGTTCAAGTCCCGGCTCTGCCAACTGTCAGCTGGGTGACTTTGGGCAAGTCACTTCACTTCTCTGGGCCTCAGTTCCCTTGTCTGTGAAATGGGGATTAAAACTGTGAGCCCCCTGTGGGACAACTTGATCACCTTGTAACCTCACCCAGCGCTTAGAACAGTGCTTTGCACATAGCCAATTTGTACTTCCCAAGCACTTAGTACAGTGCGCTGCACACAGTAAGCGCTCAATAAATGCAATTGATGATGATAGTAAGCGCTTAATAAATGCCATCATTATTATTATTATTATTATTATCTCAAGAGGGCAAGGAGGAGGGGGCACAGTACTGGGGACCTTGTTCCCTGGTCATCCCCCCATCCCTGCCCTCTTTCATTCATTCATTCATTCATTCATTCATTCATTCAATCGTATTTATTGAGCGCTTACTGTGTGTGCTTGGGAAGTCCAAGTTGGCAACATCTAGAGACAGTCCCTACGCAACAGCAGGCTCCTAGTCTAGAAGGGGGAGACAGAGAACAAAACAAAATGTATTAACAAAATAAAATCAAGAGAATAAATATGTACAAATAAAATAAATAGAGTAATAAATCCGTCCATTCATTCAATCGTATTTATTGAGTGCTTACTGTGTGCACAGCACTGGACTAAGCGCTTGGGAAGTCCAAGTTGGCAACATCTAGAGATGGTCCCTACCCAACAGCGGGCTCCCAGTCTAGAAGGGGGAGACAGACAACAAAACAAAACATATTAACAAAATAAAATCAAGAGAATAAATACGTACAAATAAAATAGAGTAATAAATCCATACATTCATTCATTCGTTCAATTGTATTTATTGAGCGCTCACTGTGTGCAGAGCACTGGACTAAGCACTTGGGAAGTCCAAGTTGGCAACATCTAGAGACGGTCCCTACCCAACAACGGGCTCACAGTCTAGAAGGGGGAGACAGAGAACAAAACAAAACATACTAACAAAATAAAATCAAGAGGATAAATATGTACAAATAAAATAAATAAATAAATCTGTACATTCATTCATTCATTCAATCGTATTTATTGAGCGCTCACTGCGTGCAGAGCACTGTACTAAGCACTTGGGAAGTCCAAGCTGGCAACATCTAGAGACGGTCCCTCCCCAACAGCGGGCTTACAGTCTAGAAGGGGGAGACAGACAACAAAACAAAACATATTAAGAGGATAAATATGTACAAATAAAATAAATAAATAAATCCGCAGATTCATTCATTCATTCATTCAATCGTATTTATTGAGCGCTCACTGTGTGCAGAGCACTGTACTAAGCACTTGGGAAGTCCAAGCTGGCAACATCTAGAGACGGTCCCTACCCAACAGCAGGCTCAGTTTAGAAGGGGGAGACGGACAACAAAACAAAGCATATTAAGAGGATAAATATGTACAAATAAAATAAATAAATAAATCTGCACATTCATTCATTCATTCCTTCAATCGTATTTATTGATCACTCACTGTGTGCAGAGCACTGTACTAAGCACTTGGGAAGTCCAAGCTGGCAACATCTAGAGACGGTCCCTCCCCAACAGCGGGCTCACAGTCTAGAAGGGGGAGACAGACAACAAAACAAAACATATTAAGAGGATAAATATGTACAAATAAAATAAATAAATAAATCCGCAGATTCATTCATTCATTCATTCAATCGTATTTATTGAGCGCTCACTGTGTGCAGAGCACTGTACTAAGCACTTGGGAAGTCCAAGCTGGCAACATCTAGAGACGGTCCCTACCCAGCAGCAGGCTCAGTTTAGAAGGGGGAGACGGACAACGAAACAAAACATATTAACAAAATAAAATCAAGAGGATAAATATGTACAAATAAAATAGAGTAATAAATCCGTACAAACATGTATAGACTGTCATATATATATATATATATATATATATATATATAAACAGTCTATATACACTTTTAGACTGTGAGCCCACTCTTTTAGACTGTGAGCCCACTGTTGGGTAGGGACCGTCTCTAGATGTTGCCAACTTGGACTTCCCAAGCGCTTAGTGCTCTGCATACAGTAAGCGCTCAATAAATACGATTGATTGATCTACACTTATATACAGGTGCTGTGGGGAGGGGAAGGAGGTAAGGCCCTCTTGCCCTCCATCCTCTCCCAGCCCCACCCTGTGTTTCCACAGCTGGAGTTGGGAGCGGGGGCGGGATCGGCCACGGTCCCCGGGGATTCAGGGGAGGAAATTAGTTTGTCTCCAAGTTTGTCAGTCGGAAACGGTTCCCGGGGCACAGCTGGCCCACCTCCACAGCCTGGCACGGCCCTCTTCCCTTCCTCCCGGGCTCTCGGCCTGGCACGGCGGCCGTGCCCCTCCCCGGCCTGGCACGGTCTCCTAATCCGCATCCGCTCCGGCCTGGCAGAGGCGCATCCTCCGCTCACCCCCCTGCCCCGGCTGGCACAGCTGTTCCACCTCCAGAGTCTGGCAGTAACTGGCTGGCATTGCCACCCCCTGGCACCCATCAATCCATCAATCAATCCATCAATCCACCAATCAATCAATCGAATTGATTGAGCCCTTACTGGGTGCAGAGCGCTTGGGAAGCCCAAGTTGCCAACATCTAGAGATGGCCCCTACCCAACAGCAGGCTCACAGTCTAGAAGGGGGAGACAGACCACAAAACCAAACATATTCACCAAATAAAATAAATAGAATAGATAAATACAAGTAAAATAAAGAAATAAATAGAGTAATAAATCCGTACAAATATCTATACATATATACAGGTGCTGATAGAGTAATAAATCCCCTACCCAACAGTGGGCTCACAGTCTAGAAGGGGGAGACAGAGAATAAAACCAAACATATTCACCAAATAAAATAAATAGAATAGATAAGTACAAGTAAAATAAAGAAATAAATAGAGTAATAAATCCGTACAAACATCTATACATATATACAGGTGCTGATAGAGTAATGAATCCCCTACCCAACAGTGGGCTCACAGTCTAGAAGGGGGAGACAGACCACAAAACCAAACATATTCACCAAATAAAATAAATAGAATAGATGTGTACAAGTAAAATAAAGAAATAAATAGAGTAATAAATCCGTACAAACATCTATACATATATACAGGTGCTGATAGAGTAATGAATCCCCTACCCAACAGTGGGCTCACAGTCTAGAAGGGGGAGACAGACCACAAAACCAAACATATTCACCAAATAAAATAAATAGAATAGATAAATACAAGTAAAATAAAGAAATAAATAGAGTAATAAATCCGTACAAACATCTATACATATGTACAGGTGCTGATAGAGTAATAAATCCCGTACCCAACAGTGGGCTCACAGTCTAGAAGGGGGAGACAGACCACAAAACCAAACATATTCACCAAATAAAATAAATAGAATAGATAAGTACAAGTAAAATAAAGAAATAGAGTAATAAATCCATACAAACATCTATACATATATGCAGGTGCTGATAGAGTAATAAATCCCCTACCCAACAGTGGGCTCACAGTCGAGAAGGGGGAGACAGAGAACAAAACCAGACATATTAACCAAATAAAATAAATAGAATAGATAAGTACAAGTAAAATAAAGAAATAGAGTAATAAATCCATACAAACATCTATACATATATACAGGTGCTGATAGAGTAATGAATCCCCTACCCAACAGTGGGCTCACAGTCTAGAAGGGGGAGACAGACCACAAAACCAAACATATTCACCAAATAAAATAAATAGAATAGATAAGTACAAGTAAAATAAAGAAATAAATAGAGTAATAAATCCGTACAAACATCTATACATATATACAGGTGCTGATAGGGTAATAAATCCCCTACCCAACAGTGGGCTCACAGTCTAGAAGGGGGAGACAGACCACAAAACCAAACATATTCACCAAATAAAATAAATAGAATAGATAAGTACAAGTAAAATAAAGAAATAAATAGAGTAATAAATCCGTACAAACATCTATACATATATACAGGTGCTGATAGGGTAATAAATCCCCTACCCAACAGTGGGCTCACAGTCTGGAAGGGGGAGACAGAGAACAAAACCAAACATATTAACAAAATAAAATTAATAGAATAGATGTGTACAAGTGAAATAAAGAAATAGAGTAATAAATCTGTACAAACATCTATACATATATACAGGTGCTTTGGGGAAGGGAAGGAGGTAAGGCTGGGGGGGTGGAAAGGGGTGGAGGGGAGGGGGCTCAGTCTGGGAAGGCCTCCTGGAGGAGGTGAGCTCTCAGTAGGGCCAGAGGACCTGGGTTCTAATGCCGGCTTGCCGCTTAGTTACAATAATAATAATAATAATGGCATTTATTAAGCGCTTACTACATGCAAAGCGCTGGGGAGGTTACAATAATAATAATAATGTTGGTATTTGTTCAGTGCTTACTATGTGCAAAGCACTGTTCTAAGCGCTGGGGGGGATACAAGGTGATCAGGTTGTCCCACGTGGGGCTCACAGTCTTCATCCCCATTTTACAGATGAGGTCACTGAGGCACAGAGAATAATAATAATAATAATGTTCGTATTTGTTAAGCACTTACTATGTGCCAAGCACTGTTCTAAGCGCTGGGGTAGACACAAGGTGATCAGGTTGTCCCACGTGGGGCTCACAGTCTTCATGACCCCATTTGACAGATGAGGTCATTGAGGCACAGAGAATAATAATAATAATAATGTTCGTATTTGTTAAGCCCTTTCTATGTGCAAAGCACTGTTCTAAGCGCTGGGGTAGATACAAGGTGATCAGGTTGTCCCACGTGGGGCTCACAGTCTTCATCCCCATTTTACAGATGAGGTCACTGAGGCACAGAGAATAATAATAATAATAATGTTGGTATTTGTTAAGCCCTTACTATGTGCAAAGCACTGTTCTAAGCGCTGGGGTAGACACAAGGTGATCAGGTTGTCCCACGTGGGGCTCACAGTCTTCATCCCCATTTGACAGGATGAGGGAACTGAGGCCCAGAGAATAATAATAATAATAATAATATTTGTTAAGCACTTACTATGTGCCAAGCACTGTTCTAAGCACTGGGGGAGATACAAGGTGATCAGGTTGTACCACATGGGGCTCACAGTCTTCATCCCCATTTTACAGATGAGGGAACTGAGGTCCAGAGAAGTGAAGTGACTTGCCCAAAGTCACCCAGCTCACAAGTGGCGGAGCCGGAATTCGAACCCACGACCTCTGACTCCAAAGCCCGGGCTCTTTCCACTGAGCCACGCTGCTTCAGGTTGTTCCACGGGGGGGGCTCACAGCCTTAATCCCCATTTTTCAGATGAGGTAACTGAGGCACAGAGAAGTTAAATGACTTGCCTCAAGTCACCCAGCTGACAATTGGCAGAACTGGGATTGGAACCCATGACCTCTGACTCCAAAGCCCGGGCTCTTTCCACTGAACCACGCTGCTTCCCTCGTCTGCTGTGTGACCTTGGATAAGCCACTTCACTTCTCTGGGCTCAGTTAACGCATGATGATGATGATGATGGCATTTGTTAAGCGCTTACTATGTGCCAAGCACTGTTCTAAGTGCTGGGGTAGACACAAGGAAATCAGTTTGTCCCACTTGGGGCTCACAGTCTTCATCCCCATTTTACAGATGAGGTAACTGAGGCAAAGAGAATAATAATAATAATGTTGGTATTTGTTTAGCACCTACTATGTGCCAAGCACTGTTCTAAGCGCTGGGGTAGACACAAGGTAATCAGGTTGTCCCACTTGGGGCTCACAGTCTTCATCCCCATTTTACAGATGAGGGAACTGAGGGACAGAGAACAATAATAATAATAATGATGATGTTGGTATTTGTTTAGCACTTACTATGTGCCAAGCACTGTTCTAAGCGCTGGGGTAGATACAAGGTAATTGTATTCCCTCATCTGGAAAATGAGGATGAAGACTGTGAGCCCCCCGTGGGACAACCTGATCACCTTGTAACCTCCCCAGCGCTTAGAACAGTGCTTTGCACATAGTAAGCACTTAACAAATACCATTATTATTATTATTATTATTATTATTATTATTATTATTATTCTCTGTGCCTCAGTTCCCTCATCCTGTCAAATGGGGATGAAGACTATGAGCCCCTCCGTGGGACAACCTGATCACCTTGGAACCTCCCCAGCGCTTAGAACAGTGCTTTGCACATAGTAAGCGCTTAACAAATACCATTATTATTACTATTATTATTCTCTGGGCCTCAGTTCCCTCATCCTGTAAAATGGGGATGAAGACTGTGAGCCCCCCGTGGGACAACCTGATCACCTTGTAACCTCCCCAGTGCCTAGAACAGTGCTTTGCACATAGTAAGCGCTTAACCTGTATATACATGTATACATGTATGTATACAAGTGTATACACCTGTATATATGTATATATGTTTGCACGTATTTATTACTCTATTTATTTATTTATTTATTTTGCTTGTACATGTCTATTCTATTTATTTTATTTTGTTAGTATGTTTGGTTTTGTTCTCTGTCTCCCCCTTCTAGACTGTGAGCCCACTGTTGGGTAGGGACCGCCTCTATATGTTGCCAACTTGGACTTCCCAAGCGCTTAGTACAGTGCTCTGCACACAGTAAGCGCTCAATAAATACGATTGATTGATTAACAAATACCATTATTATTATTATTATTATTATTCTCTGTGCCTCAGTTCCCTCATCCTGTAAAATGGAGATGAAGACTGTGAGCCCCCCGTGGGACAACCTGATCACCTTGTAACCTCCCCAGCGCTTAGACCAGTGCTTTGCACATAGTAAGCACTTAACAAATACCATTAGTATTATTATTATTATTCTCTGGGCCTCAGTTCCCTCATCCTGTAAAATGGGGATGAAGACTGTGAGCACCTCCGTGGGACAACCTGATCACCTTGTAACCTCCCCAGCGCTTAGACCAGTGCTTTGCACATAGTAAGCGCTTAATAAATGCCATCATTATTATTGTTAGAGGCTGGGAGACTGGCGAGGGGGGGTGGTCCTGGCTGGCACTGTGCTGGGAACCAGTCCATCAGTTATATTTATTGAGCAGTTATTGTGTGCAGTGCACTGTAATGATAATAATAATAATAATTTTGGTACTTGTTAAGCGCTTACTATGTGCCAAGCACTGTTCTAAGCACTGGGGGAGATACAAGGTGATCAGGTTGTCCCAGGTGGGGCTCCCACTCATCATCCCCATTTGACAGATGAGGGAACTGAGGCCCAGAGAAGTGAAGTGACTCACCCAAAGTCACACAGCTGATAAGTGGCAGAGCCGGGATTAGAACCCATGACCTCTGGACTCCCAAGCCCGCACTCTTTCCACTGGGCCACGCTGCTTCTCTAGTAGTAAGCGCTTTCATTCATTCATTCATTCATTCAATCGTATTTATTGAGCGCTTACTGTGTGCAGAGCACTGGACTAAGCGCTTGGGAAGTCCAAGTTGGCAACATTTAGAGACGGTCCCTATCGGACAGCAGGCTCACAGTCTAGAAGGGGGAGACAGAGAACAAAACAAAACATATTAACAAAATAAAGTAAATAGAATATGTAAATATGTCCAAGTAAAATAGAGTAATAAATCTGTACAAATATTCATTCATTCATTCATTCAATCGTATTTATTGAGCGCTTACTGTGTGCAGAGCACTGGACTAAGCGCTTGGGAAGTCCAAGTTGGCAACATAGAGAGACGGTCCCTACCCAACAGCGGGCTCACAGTCTAGAAGGGAGAGACAGAGAACAAAACAAAACATATTAACAAAATAAAATAAATAGAATATGAAAATATGTCCAAGTAAAATAAATAGAGTAATAAATCTGTACAAATATTCATTCATTCATTCATTCAATCGTATTTATTGAGCGCTTCCTGTGTGCAGACCACTGTGCTAAGCGCTTGGGAAGTCCAAGTCGGCAACATCTAGAGACGGTCAATCGATCACCAAGAGTATTTATTGAGTGCTTCCTGTGTGCAGAGCACTGGACTAAGTGGTTGGGAAGTCCAAGTCGGCAACATCTAGAGATGGTCAATCAATCACCAAGCGTATTTATTGAGTGCTTCCTGTGTGCAGAGCACTGTGCTAAGCGCTTGGGAAGTCCAAGTTTGCAACATCTAGAGACAGTCAATCAATCAATCAAGCGTATTTATTGAGCGCTTCCTGTGTGCAGAGCACTGGACTAAGCGGTTGGGAAGTCCAAGTCGGCAACATCTAGAGACGGTCAATCAATCACCAAGCGTATTTATTGAGCGCTCTACTGTGTGCAGAGCACTGTGCTAAGCGCTGGGGAAGTCCAAGTTGGCAGATCTAGAGACGGTCAATCAATCTTCAAGCGTATTTAGTGAGCGCTTCCTGTGTGCAGAGCACTGTGCTAAGCACTTGGGAAGTACAAATTGGCAACATCTAGAGACAGTCCCTACCCAACAGTGGGCTCACAGTCTAAAAGGGGTAGACAGAGAACAAAACCAAACATACTAACAAAATAAAATAAATAGAATAGATGTGTACAAGTACAATAAATAAATAAATAAATAGAGTAATAAATCTGTACAGACATATATCCATCTATCCAGGTGCTGTGGGGAAGGGAAGGAGGTAAGATGGGGGGGATGGAGAGGGGGACGAGGGGGAGAGGAAGGAAGGGGCTCAGTCTGGGAAGGCCTCTTGGAGGAGGTGAGCTCTCAGCAGGGCCTTGAAGGGAGGAAGAGAGCTAGTCTGGCGGATGGGCAGAGGGATTGGGGGCATTCCAGGCCCGGGGGATGACGTGGGCCGGGGGTCGATGGCGGGACAGGCGAGAGCGAGGTACGGTGAGGAGATTAGTGGCGGAGGAGCGGAGGGTGCGGGCTGGGCCGGAGAAGGAGAGAAGGGACGTGAGGGAGGAGGGGGTCAGGGGATGGACGGCCTGGAAGCCCAGGGTGAGGAGTTTCTGCCTGATGCGCAGATTGATCGGTAGCCACTGGAGTCAATGACCAAGCGTACTTAGTGAGCACCTCCTGTGTGCGGAGCACTGTGCTAGGCGCCGGGGACGGGGACACCGGGAGGCGGTCCCCACCGGACGGCGGGCTCACCTCCGGTCTCCCCGCAGCTGAACTACCTGGGCCCCCCGTTCAACGAGCCCGACTTCAACCCCCCGCGGCTGGGGGCGGACGCCCTGCCCAGCGCCACGGTGAACTTCGACGTGTGGCGCGGGCTGAACGACCGCCTGCGCCTGGCCCAGAACTACCAGGCCTACAGCCGGCTGCTGTGCTACGTGCGCGGGCTGGACCGCCACGCCTCCGCCGGGGCCCTCCGCCGCAGCCTGGCCCACTTCTGCACCAGCCTGCAGGGCCTGCTGGGCAGCATCGCGGGCGTGATGGCCGCCCTGGGCTACCCGCCGCCCCCGTCGGCCCGGCCCGGCTCCCCTCCCGACCCCGCCTGGGCCCCCGGCCCGGCCCCCAGCGACTTCCTGCGCAAGATGGACGACTTCTGGCTCTTCAAAGAGCTGCAGACCTGGCTGTGGCGCTCGGCCAAGGACTTCAACAGGCTCAAGAAGAAGATGCAGCCGCCGGCCGTCACCCTGCGCGTGGAGGCCCGCGGCTTCTGACCTCTGACCCGGGCGCCGGCCCGAGGAACGCGACGGGGGACGCCCCACGGGCCCTCCTGCCGCCATCCCGCCCCGGGAAACGGAATGGTCACGTAGGGATTTGGGAATCTCCGAATCCCGCTCTTCTGGAAGAGACCTTCCCCCTTCTGACCCGGGACCGGGGCGCCAACCTGAGGAACGCGACGGGGGGCGCCCCACGGGCCCTCCCGCCGGCATCCCGCAGCGGAATGGTCACGTAGGGATTTGGGAGTCTCCAAATCCCGCTCTTCTGGAAGAGACCTTCCCTATTCTGACCCATCCAGGGTGCCAACCCGAGGAACGCGATGAGGGTTGCCCCACAAGCCCCCTCGCCGGCATCCTGCCCTAGGAAGCGGCGGAATGGTCATGTAGGGATTTGGGAGTCTCCGAATCCCGCTCCTCTGGAAGAGACCTTCCCTCTTCTGACCCGGGACCGGGGCGCCAGCCCGAGGAACGCGATGAGGGTCGCCCCACGGGCCCTCTCGACGGCATCCCGCCCTGGGAAGCGGCGGAATGGTCACGTAGGGATTTGGGAGTCTCCGAATCCCGCTCTTCTGGAAGAGACCTTCCCTATTCTGACCCGTCCAGGGTGCCAACCCAAGGAACGCGATGAGGGTCGCCCCACGGGCCCTCTCGACGGCATCCCGCCCTGGGAAGCGGCGGAAAGGTCACGTAGGGATTTGGAAATCTCCAAATCCCGCTCTTCTGGAAGAGACCTTCCCCCTTCTGACCCGGGACCGGGGCGCCAACCTGAGGAACGCGACGGGGGGCGCCCCACGGGCCCTCCCGCCGGCATCCCGCAGCGGAATGGTCACGTAGGGATTTGGGAGTCTCCAAATCCCGCTCTTCTGGAAGAGACCTTCCCTATTCTGACCCGTCCAGGGTGCCAACCCGAGGAACGCGATGAGGGTTGCCCCACAAGCCCCCTCACTGGCATCCCGCCCTAGGAAGCGGCAGAATGGTCATGTAGGGATTTGGGAGTCTCCAAATCCCGCTCTTCTGGAAGAGACCTTCCCTCTTCTGACCCGGGACCGGGGCGCCAGCCCGAGGAACGCGATGAGGGTCGCCCCACGGGCCCTCTCGCCGGCATCCCGCCCCGGGAAGCGGCGGAAAGGTCACGTAGGGATTTGGAAATCTCCAAATCCCGCTCTTCTGGAAGAGACCTTCCCTCTTCTGACCCAGGACCAGGGCGCCAACCAAGGAACGCGATGAGGGTTGCCCCACAGGCCCTCTCGCCAGCATCCCGCCCTGGGAAGCGGAATGGTCACGTAGGGATTTGGGAGTCTCCAAATCCCGCTCTTCTGGAAGAGACCTTCCCTCTTCTGACCCGGGACCAGGGCGCCAGCCCGAGGAACGCGATGAGGGTCGCCCCACAGGCCCCCTGCCCTCCTCTCGCCAGCATCCCGCCCTGGGAAGCAGCGGAATGGTCACGTAGGGATTTGGGAGTCTCCAAATCCCGCTCTTCTGGAGCCTTTCCCACCCCTAAAATCAGCCCGGGGCCGGGGTGGGGGGGAGGCCCAAGCAGCGGGAGGCGGGAATGAAGCCCGGGATGGAGAATCCAAGCAGGGATGTACTTCGCAAGCGCTCAGTACAGTGCTCCGCACACAGTAAGCGCTCAATGAATGCAACTGATGGATGATGGATATAACCGGAAGAGGCGGGTATCCGGGAGGAAAAGGCACCGGATCAAACCCAGAGAGGAACTGGACCGAAGGGGACGCGGCGGGCTTATAAGGGAGAGGCGCCGGGAGGAAATCGGAAACGGAGGGGCAGAGAAGCAGCGTGGCCCAGTGGAAAGAGCCCGAGGTCACGGGTTCAAATCCTGGCTCCGCCAACTGTCAGCTGGGTGACTCTGGGCGGGTCACTTCCCTTCCCTGGGCCTCAGTTCCCTCATCCGGAAAATAGGGACGAAGACTGGGAGCCCCCCGTGGGACAACCCGACCACCTTGTCTCCTCCCCGGCGCTTAGAACGGTGCTTTGCGCGTAGCGGGCGCTTAGTACGTGTCATTGTTACGAAAGAACGGGAAATGGCCGGGCCGCAACGGGAAAAGGCGGGAATCGAACTGTAAAAAGGAAGCCCTGTAGAGCCCCGGACTCAGCCTCGAGGGCCCGCCCGGACCCCCGCCTCCTCCCCGAGATCCCAGGGCCCCCGCTCAATCCATCAATCAATCAATCAATCATCAATCAATCGATCGTATTTATTGAGCGCTCAGCCCCGGACGGGCGGACCCACCCGGAGAACCCCCTGAAAGTTTACATTGTCGACAACGGTAGCATTTGGGGCAAGGGGGGGCTGTCCCCAGGCCCCCGCCCCAGCTCCCCCCCACCCCCGACCCCCGTGCACGACTCAGTTTGTTTGTATTAATATTTATTTATTTGGGGATGTTATTTATTAGATGGTATTTATTGCAGAATTTCTATTCTTGTATTAACAAATAAAGTGCTTCTTTCGGAGCTGCTCCGTGGCTTGGTTCTGTCTAGGGACCCTCTCGGGTTTTTATTTTTTTTTTTGCCCCCACTCCACTGCAGAAGTTGGGTTGGGTGACCGGTTCGGCTGGGTGGGAGAGGAGAGCATGGGCCATTCATTCATTCATTCATTCATTCATTCATTCAATCGTATTTATTGAGCGCTTACTGTGTGCAGAGCACTGGACTAAGCCCTTGGGAAGTCCAAGTTGGCAACATCTAGAGACGGTCAATCAATCATCAATCATATTTATTGAGCGCTTACTGTGTGCAGAACACCGGACTAAGCGCTTGGGATCTCCAAGTTGGCAACACCTAGAGACGGTCAATCAATAAATCAATCATAGATATTGAGCGCTTACCGTGTGCAGAGCACTGGACGAAGCGCTTGGGAAGTCCAAGTTGGCAACATCTAGAGACGGTCGATCAATCCATCAATCGTATTTATTGAGCGCTTACTGTGTGCAGAGCACTGGATGAAGCGCTTGGGAAGTCCAAGTTGGCAACATCTAGAGATGGTCAATCAATCAATCAAGCGTATATATTGAGCGCTTACTGTGTGCAGAGCACTGGACTAAGCGCTTGGGAAGTCCAAGTTGGCAACATCTAGAGACGGTCAATCAATCAATCAAGCGTATTTATTGAGCGCTTACTGTGTGCAGAGCACTGGACTAAGCGCTTGGGAAGTCCAAGTTGGCAACATCTAGAGACGGTCAATCAATCAATCAAGTGTATTTATTGAGTGCTTACTGTAGCACTTGGGAAGTCCAAGTTGGCAACATCTAGAGACGGTCAATCAATCAATCAATCGTATATATTGAGTGCTTACCGTGTGCAGAGCACTGGACGAAGCGCTTGGGAAGTCCAAGTTGGCAACATCGAGAGACGGTCAATCAATCAATCAATCGTATTTATTAAACGCTTACTGTGTGCAGAGCACTGGACTAAGTGCTTGGGAAGTCCAAGTTGGCAACATCTAGAGACGGTCAATCAATCATCAATCGTATTTATTGAGCGCTTACTGTGTGCAGAGCACTGGACTAAGCGCTTGGGAAGTCCAAGTTGGCAACATGTAGAGACGGTAACTCAATCAAGTGTATTTATTGAGCGCTTCCTGTGTGCAGAGCACTGGACTAAGCGCTTGGGAAGTCCAAGTTGGAAACACCTAGAGATGGTCAATCAATCATCAATCATATGTATTGAGCGCTTACTATGTGCAGAGCACTGGACTAAGCTCTTGGGAAGTCCAAGTTGGCAACATCTAGAGACGGTCGATCAATCAATCGTATTTATTGAGCGCTTACTGCGTGCAGAGCACTGGACTAAGCGCTTGGGAAGTCCGAGTTGGCAACATCTAGAGACGGTCAATCAATCATCAATCGTATTTATGGAGCGCATACTGCGTGCAGAGCACAGGACTAAGCGCTGGGGAAGTCCAAGTTGGTAACATCGAGAGACGGCCAATCAATCAATCAATCGTATTGATTGAACGCTTACTGTGTGCAGAGCACTGGACTAAGCGCTTGGGAAGTCCAAGTCGGCAACATCTAGAGACGGTAAATCAATCAATCAAGTGTATCTATTGAGCGCTTCCTGTGTGCAGAGCACTGGACTAAGCGCTTGGGAAGTCCAAGTTGGCAACATCGAGAGACAGTAAATCAATCAATCAAGTGTATTTATTGAGCGCTTACTGTGTGCAGAGCACTGGACTAAGCGCTTGGGAAGTCCAAGATGGCAACATCTAGAGATGGTCAATCAATCATCAATCGTATTTATTGAGTGCTTACTGTGTGCAGAGCACTAGACTAAGCGCTTGGGAAGTCCAAGTTGGCAGCAGCTAGAGATGGCCAATCAATCAATCAATCAATCGTATTTATTGAGCGCTTACTGTGTGCAGAGCACTGGACTAAGCGCTTGGGAAGTCCAAGTTGGCAACATCTGGAGACGGTCAATCAGTCAATCAATCGTATTTATTGAGCGCTTACTGTGTGCAGAGCACTGGACTAAGCGCTTGGGAAGTCCAAGTTGGCAACATCTAGAGACGGTCAATCAATCAATCAAGGGTATTTATTGAGTGCTTACTGTGTGCAGAGCACTGGACTAAGCGCTTGGGAAGTCCAAGTTGGCAACATCTAGAGACAGTCAATCAATCAATCCAGCGTATTTATTGAGCGCTTACTGTGTGCAGAGTACTGAACTAAGCGCTTGGGAAGTCTAAGTTGGGAACATCTAGAGACGGTCGATCAATCAATCAAGCGTATTTATTGAGCGCTTACTGTGTGCAGAGCACTGGACTAAGCGCTTGGGAAGTCCAAGTTGGCAACATCTAGAGACGGTCAATCAATCAATCAATTGTATTTATTGAGTGCTTACTGTGTGCAGAGCACTGGACTAAGCGCTTGGGAAGTCCGAGTTGGCAACATTTAGAGACGGCCAATCAATCAATCAATCAATCGTATTTATTGAGCACTTACTGTGTGTGCAGAGCACTGGACTAAGCGCTTGGGAAGTCCAAGTTGGCAACATCTAGAGACAGTCAATCAATTAATCAATCGTATTTATGGAGCGCTTCCTGTGTGCAGAGCACTGGACTAAGCGCTTGGGAAGTCCAAGTTGGCAACATCAAGAGACGGTCAATCAATCATCAAGTGTATTTATTGAGCGCTTACTGTGTGCAGAGCACTGGACTGAGCGCTTGGGAAGTCCAAGTTGGCGACATCGAGATCCGGTCCCTACCCAACAGTGGGCTCACAGTCAAGAAGGGGGAAACAGAGAACAAAACGAAAAGTATCAACAAAATAAAATAAATAGAATCAATCAATCAATCAATCAATCGTATTTATTGAGCGCTTACTGTGTGCAGAGCACTGTACTAAGCGCTTGGGAAGTACAATAAATATGTACAAATAAAATAAATAGAGTAATAAATCTGTACAAACATATCTACAGGTGCTGTGGGGAGGGGAAGGAGGTAAGGCAGGGGGGATGGAGAGGGCCAAATTGGAGAGAGGATGATGAGGGGCAGTTCCAGGCCTCAGGCGGTTTCTACCTAACAAGCTCAGAGAAAATCTACTTTTTCCCCGTAAGTCCTGAGCCCGTTGTTGGGTAGGAACCGCCTCTATATGTTGCCGACTTGGACTTCCCAAGCGCTCAGTACAGTGCTCTGCACATGGTAAGCGCCCAATAAATACGATTGAATGAACAATTGGAGCAGGGGCCAGCCCTATCGTCGCTCAGGGGTAGATTCATTCATTCAATCCTATTTATTGAATACGACTTACCTCCTTCCCTTCTCCACAGCACCTGTATATATGTATATATGTTTCTACAGATTTATTACTCTATTTATTTATTTTACTTGTACATATCTATTCTATTTATTTTATTTGTTAACATGTTTGGGTTTGTTCTCTATCTCCCCCCTTCTAGACTGTGAGCCCGCTGTTGGGTAGGGACCGTCTCTATATGTTGCAAACTTGGACTTCCCAAGCGCTTAGTCCAGTGCTCTGCACACAGTAAGCGCTCAATAAATACGATTGAATGAATGAACTTACTATTCTATTCATTTTATTTTGTGAATATGTTTTGTTTTGTTGTCCATCTCCCCCTTCTAGACTGTGAGCCCGTTGTTGGGTAGGGACCGTCTCTAGATGTTGCCAACTTGGACTTCCCAAGCGCTTAGTCCAGTGCTCTGCACACAGTAAGCGCTCAATAAATACGATTGAATGAATGAATGGATATAAAAAAAGGGCATTGAGGATGTGGCGGGGGTGAGGACTAAAATGCTTAGGTGACACTGAAGGGCTGAAGTGGCTTTTGGGGCAGAAATAGATTGGGGAAAAGAAAGATTAATCGGGGGTCTTTTGGGGGAGATGTTAATTAAGGAGGTCCCTAAAGATGAAGAGAGCCAGACATCAATCAATCAATCAATCAATCAATCAATCAATCAATCGTATTTATTGAGGGCGTACTGTGGGCAGAGCACTGTTCTAAGCACTTGGGAGAGTACAATATAATCGTAGTCATCATCATCATAATAATGATGGCATTTATTAAGTGCTTACTATGTGCAAAGCACTGTTCTAAGCGCTGGGGAGGTTACAAGGTGATCAGGTTGTCCCAAGGGGGCCTCACAATCTTAATAATAATAATAATAATAAGGATGGCATTTATTAAGCGCTCAATAAATACGATTGAATGAATGAATGGATATAAAAAAAGGGCATTGAGGATGTGGCGGGGGTGAGAACTAAAATGCTTAGGTGACACTGAAGGGCTGAAGTGGCTTTTGGGGGAGAAATAGATTGGGGAAAAGAAAGATTAATCGGGGGTCTTTTGGGGGAGATGTTAATTAAGGAGGTCCCTGAAGATGAAGAGAGCCAGACATCAATTAATCAATCAATCAATCATCATCATCATCATCATCATCATCATCAATCGCATTTATTGAGTGCTTACTATGTGAAGAGCACTGTACTAAGCTCTTGGGAAGTACAAATTGGCAACATATAGAGACAGCCCCTACCCAACGGTGGGCTCACAGTCTAAAAGGGGGAGACAGAGAACAAAACCAAACATACTAACAAAATAAAATAAATAGAATAGATAGGTACAAGTAAAATAAATGAATAAATAAATAGAGTAATAAATCTGTACAAACATATATCCATATATCCAGGTGCTGTGGGGAAGGGAAGGAGGTAAGAAGGTGGGGATGGAGAGGGGGACGAGGGGGAGAGGAAGGAAGGGGCTCGTATTTATTGAGGGCGTATTGTGGGCAGAGCACTGTTCTAAGCACTTGGGAGAGTACAATATAATCGTAGTCATCATCATCATAATAATGATGGCATTTATTAAGCGCTTACTATGTGCAAAGCACTGTTCTAAGCGCTGGGGAGGTTACAAGGTGATCAGGTTGTCCCATGGGGGCCTCACAGTCTTAATCCTCCCCCTTCTAGACTGTGAGCCCACTGTTGGGTAGGGACCGTCTCTATATGCTGCCAATTTGGACTTCCCAAGCGCTTAGTACAGTGCTCTGCACACAGTAAGCGCTCAATAAATACGATTGATTGATTGATTAATCCCCATTTTCCAGATGAGGGAACTGAAGCACAGAGAAGTGAAGTAGAAGCAGCGTGGCTCAGTGGAAAGAGCCCGGGCTTGGGAGTCAGAGGTCATGGGTTCTAATTCCGGCTCCGCCACATGTCTGCTGTGTGACTTTGGGCAAGTCACTTCACTTCTCTGAGCCTCAGTTACCTCATCTGTAATAACGATGGCATTGATTAAGCACTTACTATGTGCAAAGCACTATTCTAAACGCTGGGGAGGTTACAAGGTGATCAGATTGTCCCACGGGGGGCTCACAGTCTTAATCCCCATTTTACAGATGAGGGAACTGAGGCACAGAGAAGTGAAGTGACTTGCCCAAAGTCACACAGCTGACAATTGGCGGAGGCGGGATTTGAACCCATGACTTCTGACTCTAAAGCCTGGGCTCTTTTCCATTGAGCCACGCTGCTTCTCGAAAAATGGGAATTAAGACTGGGAGCCCCCCATGGGACAACCTGATCACCTTGTAACCTCCCCACTGCTTAGAACAGTAAGAGAAGCAGCGTGGCTCAGTGGAAGGAGCCCGGGCTTGGGAGTCCGAGGTCATGGGTTCAAATCCCGACTCTGCCAATTGTCAGTTGTGTGACTTTGGGCAAATCACCTCACTTCTCTGAGCTTCAGTTCCCTCATCTGTAAAATGGGGATTAAAACTGTGAGCCCCCCATGGGACAACCTGATCACCTTGGAACCTCCCCAGCGCTTAGGACAGTGCTTTGCACATAGTAAGCGCTTAATAAATGCCATCATTATTATTATTAAGTCACTTTCAACTTCTCTGTGCCTCAGTTACCTCACCTGTAAAATGGGGATGAAGACTGTGAGCCCCCCGTGGGACAACCTGATCACCTTGTATCCTCCCCAGCGCTTAGAACAGTAAGAGACGCAGCGTGGCTCAGTGGCAAGAGCCCGGGCTTTGGAGTCAGAGGCCATGGGTTCAAATCCCAGCTCTGCCAATTGTCAGTTGTGTGACTTTGGGCAAATCACCTCACTTCTCTGAGCTTCAGTTCCCTCATCTGTAAAATGGGGATTAAAACTGTGAGCCCCCCGTGGGACAACCTAATCACCTTGTAACCTCCCCAGCACTTAGAACAGTGCTTTGCACATAGTAAGCGCTTAATAAATGCCATCATTATTATTATTAAGTCACTTAACTTCTCTGTGCCTCAGTTACCTCATCTGTAAAATGGGGATGAAGACTGTGAGCCTCACGTGGGACAACCTGATTACCTTGTATCTACCCCAGCGCTTAGAACAGTGCTTGGCACACAGTAAGTGCTTAACAAATACCATTATTATTATTATTACTATTACTATTATTATTATTATTATTAAGTGACTTGCCCAAAGTCACACAGCTGACAATTGACAGAGCCCAGATTTGAACCCATGACCTCTGACTCCAAAGCCCGGGCTCTTTCCCCTGAGCCACGCTGCTTCTCTAGCAAGTCATAGTATTTATTAAGTGCTTATTATATGCCAGGCACTGAACTAATCAGTGGGGTAGATACAAATTAATCAGGTTGGACAAAGTCCCCGTGGTCACACAGGACTCACGATCTTCATCCCCATTTTACGCGGATGAGGAAACTGAGGCCAGCACAGCAGTCAGGTGGAGCCGGGATTTGAACCCATGACCTCTGACTCCAAAGCCCGGGCTCTTTTCACTGAGCCACGCTGTATTTGTTAAGCGCTTACTATGTGCAAAGCACTGTTCTAAGCACTGGGGAGGATACAAAGTAATCAGATTGTCCCGTGTGGGGCTCACAATCTTAATCCCCATTTTCCAGATGAGGTAACTGAGGCACAGAGATGTGAAGTATGATGGCATTTATTAAGCGCTTACTATGTGCAAAGCACTGTTCTAAGCGCTGGGGTGGATACAAGGTGATCAGGTTGTCCCTGGGGGGGCTCACAGCTTTAATCCCCATTTTACAGATGAGGTAACTGAGGCCCAGAGAAGTTGTGACGTGCCCAAAATCACACAGCTGACAGTTGGCGGAGCGGGGATTTGAACCCATGACCTCTGACTCCAAGGCCCGGGCTCTTTTCACTGAGCCACGCTGTATTTGTTAAGCGCTTACTATGTGCAAAGCAGTGTTCTAAGCACTGGGGAGGATACAAAGTAATCAGATTGTCCCATGTGGGGCTCACAATCTTAATCCCCATTTTCCAGATGAGGTAACTGAGGTGCAGAGATGTGAAGTATGATGGCATTTATTAAGCGCTTACTAATAATGATGGCATTTATTAAGTGCTTACTATGTGCAGAGCACTGTTCTAAGCGCTGTGGGGGATACAAGGTGATCAGGTTGTCCCATGGGGGGCTCACAGTCTTAATCACCATTTTACAGATAATAATAATAATAATAATGGCATTTGTTAAGCACTTACTATGTGCAAAGCACTGTTCTAAGCGCTGGGGGATACAAGGTGATCAGGTTGTCCCATGCGGGGCTCACAGTCTTAATCCCCATTTTACAGATGAGGGAACTGGGGCTCAGAGAAGTTAACTGACTTGCCCAAGGTCACACAGCTGACGTGGTGGAGCCGGGATTCGAACCCATGACCTCCGACTCCAAAGCCCGGGCTCTTTCCACTGAGCCATGCTGCTTCTCTATGTGCTTACTATGTGCAAAGCACCGTTCGAAGCGCTGGGGCGGATACAAGGTAATCAAGTTGTCCCACGTGGGGCTCACAGACTTAATCCCCATTTTCCAGATGGGGTCACTGAGGCCTAGTGAAGTGAAGTGACTGGGCCAAAGTCACCCAGCTGACAAGCGGCGGAGCCGGGATTTGAACCCACGACCTCTGGCCCCCAAGGCCGGGCTCTTTCCACTGAACCGCGCCGCTTCTCCAAATAAGCTGAGCACTGCCTCAGCGGGATGGGGAGACTGAGAGGAAGCGTCTCCCCCAGCCCCAGCCTCGGGGGTCTTGCCCTAAATTTGAGGTGGGGATGGGGACTCCACCTCTCTGGGGGTCTTGGGGTCCGGCCTGCCCCTGCCCACCTACATTGTGGACAGGGAATGTGTCTGTTTATTGTTCGTTCACTCATTCAATCGTATTTATAATAATAATAATAATAATAATAATGGCATTTATTAAGTGCTTACTATGTGCAAAGCACTGTTCTAAGCGCCGGGGAGGTTACAGTAATAATAATAATAATAATAGTGGTATTTCTTAAGCACTTACTTTGTGCTGTGTGACAAAGTCACATCCCCGCTCCGCCGCTTGTCAGCTGTGTGGCTTTAGGCAAGTCCCTTCACTTCTCTGGGCCTCAGTGACCCCATCTGTACATCATCATCATCTTCAATCGTATTTATTGAGCGCTTACTCTGTGCAGAGCACTGTACTAAGCGCTTGGGAAATACAAATTGGCAACATCTAGAGACAGTCCCTACCCAACAGTGGGCTCACAGTCTAAAAGGGGGAGACAGAGAACAAAACCAAACAGACTAATGAAATAAAATAAACAGAATAGATATGTACAAGTAAAATAAATAAATAGAGTAACAAATATGTACTGACATATATACAGGTGCTGACATATATACGCACATCATAAGCACTGTACTGAACACTTGGGAGAGTACAATATAACAGACACTTTCCCTGCTCACAACAAACCTACAGTTTGGAGGGGGAGACAGACACTAATATAAATAAAATTACAGCTATAAGTGCTCAAATACCATTAAAAAAAAGAAAATAGCCCTGATTCCTGACGTGGTGAATGCAGCTCACAGCCTCTTGGGGAGGAGAGAGGGAAAAGTCTGTTAATCTCATTCAATCGTATTTATAATAATAATAATAATAATAATAATAATAATAATGGCATTTATTAAGTGCTTACTATGTGCAAAGCACTGTTCTAAGCGCCGGGGAGGTTACGATAATAATAATGATAATAGTGGTATTTCTTAAGCACTTACTTTGTGCTGTGTGACAAAGTCACATCCCCGCTCCGCCGCTTGTCAGCTGTGTGGCTTTAGGCAAGTCCCTTCACTTCTCTGGGCCTCAGTGACCTCATCTGTACATCATCATCATCATCAATCGTATTTATTGAGCGCTTACTATGTCCAGAGCACTGTATTAAGTGCTTGGGAAGTACAAATTGGCAACATATAGAGACAGTTCCTACCCAACAGTGGGCTCACAGTCTAAAAGGGGGAGACAGAGAACAAAACCAAACATACTAACAAAATAAAATAAACAGAATAGATAGGTACAAGTGAAATAAATAAATAGAGTAACAAATATGTACAAACATATATACAGGTGCTGACATATATACAGGTGCTGACATATATACGCACATCACAAGCACTGTACTGAACACTTGGGAGAGTACAATATAACAGACACATTCCCTGCTCACAACAAACCTACAGTTTAGAGGGGGAGACAGACACTAATATAAATAAAATTACAGCTATAAGTGCTCAAATACCATTAAAAAAAAAAAAATAGCCCTGATTCCTGACGTGGTGAATGCAGCTCACAGCCTCTTGGGGAGGAGAGAGGGAAAAGTCTGTTAATCTCATTCAATCGTATTTATAATAATAATAATAATAATAATAATAATAATGGCATTTATTAAGTGCTTACTATGTGCAAAGCACTGTTCTAAGCGCCGGGGAGGTTACGATAATAATAATGATAATAGTGGTATTTCTTAAGCACTTACTTTGTGCTGTGTGACAAAGTCACATCCCCGCTCCGCCGCTTGTCAGCTGTGTGGCTTTAGGCAAGTCCCTTCACTTCTCTGTGCCTCAGTGACCCCATCTGTACATCATCATCATCATCAATCGTATTTATTGAGCGCTTACTCTGTGCAGAGCACTGTACTAAGCGCTTGGGAAGTACAAATTGGCAACATATAGAGACAGTCCCTACCCAACAGTGGGCTCACAGTCTAATAAATATGTACATACGTATATATGTTTGTACATATTTATTACTCTATTTATTTATTTATTTTACTAGTACATATCTATTCTATTTATTTTATTGTGTTAGTATGTTTGGTTTTGTTCTCTGTCTCCCCCTTTTAGACTGTGAGCCCGCTGTTGGGTAGGGACTGTCTCTCTCTGTTGCCAACTTGTACTTCCCAGGTGCTTAGTACAGTGCTCTGCACACAGTAGGCGCTCAATAAATACGATTGATGATGATGATGATGATGATCTGTAAAATGGGAAGACTGGGAGCCCCACGTGGGACAACCTGATCACCTTGTAACCTCCCCAGCACTGAGAACGGCGCTTGGCACATAGTAAGCGCTTAATACAGCGCTGTGTGACAAAGTCAAATCCCCGCTCTGCCACTTGTCAGCTGTATGACTTTAGGCAAGTCCCTTCACTTCTCTGTGCCTCAGTGACCTCATCTGTAAAATGGGGATGAAGACTGGGAGCCCCACGTGGGACAACCTGATCACCTTGTAACCTCCCCAGCACTGAGAACGGCGCTTGGCACATAGTAAGCGCTTAATAAAGCGCTGTGTGACAAAGTCAAATCCCCACTCTGCCGCTTGTCATCTGTGTGACTTTAGGCAAGTCCCTTCACTTCTCTGTGCCTCAGTGACCTCATCTGTAAAATGGGGATGAAGACTGGGAGCCCCACGTGGGACAACCTGATCACCTTGTAACCTCCCCAGCACTGAGAACGGCGCTTGGCACATAGTAAGCGCTTAATAAAGCGCTGTGTGACAAAGTCAAATCCCCACTCTGCCACTTGTTAGCTGTGTGACTTTAGGCAAGTCCCTTTTACGATGGCATTTATTAAGCACTTACTATGTGCAAAGTACTGTTCTAAGCGCTGGGGAGATTACAAGGTGATTGGGTTATCCCACAGAGGCTCACAGTCTTAATCCCCATTTTACGGATGAGGGAACTGAGGCCCAGAGAAGTTAAGTGACTTGCCCAAAGTCACACAGCTGACAATTGTGTCAGAACCCCTGACCTCTGACTCCAAAGCCCGGGCTCTTTCCACTGAGCCGTGCTGCTTCTCTGTCCCTTCACTTCTCTGTGCCTCAGTGACCTCATCTGTAAAATGGGGATGAAGACTGTGAGCCCTCCCCCTCCTCCCCCTCTCCATCCCCCCTGCCTTACCTCCTTCCCTTCCCCACAGCACCTGTATATATGTATATATGTTTGTACATATTTCTTACTCTATTTATTTTACTTGTACATATCTATTCTATTGATTTTATTTTGTTAATATGTCTGGTTTTGTTCTCTGTCTCCCCCTTCTAGACTGTGAGCCCACCGTTGGGTAGGGACCCTCTCTATATGTTGCCGACTTGTCCTTCCCAAGCGCTTAGTCCAGTGCTCTGCACACAGTAAGTGCTCAGTAAATACGATTGAATTGAATAAAGAGCTTACACTCTAGAGGACTGTATTTATTTATTTATTTTATCAGTACATATTTATTCTATTTATTTTATTTTGTTAATATGTTTGGTTTTGTTCCCTGTCTCCCCATTCTAGACTGTGAGCCCGTTGTTGGGTAGGGACCGTCTCTCGATGTTGCCAGCTTGGACTTCCCAAGCTCTTAGTCCAGTGCTCCACACACAGTAAGCGCTCAATAAATATGATTGATTGATTGATTCCCAAGCGCTTAGTCCAGTGCTCTGCACACAGTAAGCGCTCAATCAATCAATCAATCAGTCATATTTATTGAGCGCTTACTGTGTGCAGAGCACTGTACTAAGCGCTTGGGAAGTCCAAGTTGGCAACATCTAGAGACAGTCCCTACCCAACACTGGGCTCACAGTCTAAAAAGGGGAGACAGAGAACCAAACTAAACATACTAACAAAATAAAATAAATAGAATAGATATGTACAAGTAAAATGAATAAAGAAATAAATAGAGTAATAAATCTGTACAAACATATATCCATCTATACAGGTGCTGTGGGGAAGGGAAGGAGGTAAGATGGGGGGGATGGAGAGGGGGACGAGGGGGAGAGGAAGGAAGGGGCTCAGTCTGGGAAGGCCTCCTGGAGGAGGTGAGCTCTCAGTAGGCCTTGAAGGCCTTCCAGTAAGCGCTCAATGAATATGATTGATTGATTGATTGATTGACAACCTGATAACCTTGTAAACTCCCCAGCGCATGTTTGGTTTTGTTCTCTATCTCCCCCTTTAAGACTGTGAGCCCACTGTTGGGGTAGGGACTGTCTCTATATGTTGCCAACTTGTCCTTCCCAAGCGCTTAGTCCAGTGCTCGGCACACAGTAAGCACTCAATAAGTACGATTGATGATGAGAACAGTGTATATATGTATATATGTTTGTACATATTTATTACTCTATTCATTTATTTATTTATTTTACTTGTCCATATCTATTCTATTTATTTTATTTTGTTAGTATGTTTGGTTTTGTTCTCTGTCTCCCCCTTTTAGACTGTGAGCCCACTGTTGGGTAGGGACCGTCTCTATACGTTACCAATTTGTGCTTCCCAAGCGCTTCGTACAGTGCTCGGCACACAGTAAGCGCTCAACAAACACGGTCGATGATGAGAAGCAGCGCGGCTCAGTGGAAAGAGCCCGGGCTTTGGAGTCAGACGTCATGGGTTCGAATCCCGGCTCCGCCACATGTCTGCTGTGTGACCCTGGGCAAGCCACTTCACTTCCCCGAGCCTCAGTTCCCTCATCTGTAAAACGGGGATGAAGACGGCGAGCCCCCCGTGGGACAACCTGATCACTTGTATCCCCCCCAGCGCTTAGAACAGTGCTTTGCACGTAGTAAGCGCTTAACAAATGCCATTATTATTATTATTTATAGTAGGCATTTAATAAATGCCATTATTATTATTATTATTATAAGGGGAAAAGGTCTGGAGATGGACCAGCGGCTGGGCCTAGAGCTGGGGCAGGGGTCCGGGGTGGGAAGAGGAGAGAGGGGCATGGAGAGGGGTGGGTCCATGGGACCCCCATCCTCCTCCCACAGCTCCGGGCCTGTGGGTTTTCCCATCCTGGGCCCCTGGGAGGGCAGGGACTCCTGGCTCCTGGGGGCCCCGGGCCCCAACTGCTTTGTCTGGGCTAAACCCAGCCTAATCCCCCAGTCCCCACCTGGGGGGCCGAGAGGGAGTCATCCCACCTGAACCCCCGCCCTTCCTTCTCCCCCCTCCCCAATACACCCCCTTCCAACTGGCCTGTTGGCCTGCTTTCCTCTCTGCCCCCACCCCTAGGATTAGGCTGGGTTTAGCCCAGACAATAGCCGGTGAGGCCTACTACGTGCCCAAAGCCCCCACCCCACTCAGGGGGCCCCACCTGGGAAAGCTCAAACACCCCCGGGGCCAGGGGAGGTGGCAGGAAGGGGGGATTCTCAGTTGCCACCCACCAACTCCGAGCTGGGGCCTTCCCTGGGGGCCCCCAGACTAAGGGGAGTAATAATACTGGCATTTGTTCATTCATTCATTCATCATCATCATCATCATCATCATCATCAATCGTATTTATTGTATACGTATATATATGTATACATGTTTGTACATATTTTTTTACTCTATTTAATTTATTTGTACATATCTATTCTATTTATTTTATTTTGTTAGTATGTTTGGTTTTGTTGGCATTTGTTAAGCGCTTACTATGTGCAAAGCACTGTTCTAAGCACTGGGGGGATACAAAGTGATCAGGTTGTCCCATGTGGGGTTCACAGTCTTAATCCCCATTTTACAGATGAGGTAACTGAGGCTCAGAGAAGTTAAGTGACTTGCCCAAGGTCACACAGCAGACATGTGGCGGAGTCGGGATTCGAACCCATGACCTCTGACTCCAAAGCCCGTGCTCTTTCCACTGAGCCATGCTGCTTCTCTACATAGTAAGCGCTCAATAAATACGATTGATGATGATGATGATACATGCATACACAAGTACTGCAGGGTGCGGAAGGGGGTAGAGCAGAGGGAGGAGGAGCAAAGGAAGCACTTACTCTGTGCAGAGCACTGGACTAAGCGCTTGGGAAGTGCAAATTGGCAACATAGAGAGACAGTCCCTGCCCAACGGTGGGCTCACAGTCTAAAAGGGGGAGACAGAGAACAAAACCAAACATACTAACCAAATAAAATCATCATCAGTCGTATTTATTGAGCGCTTACTGTGTGCAGAGCACTGGACTAAGCGCTTGGGAAGTGCAAGTTGGCAACATCTAGAGACGGTCCCTGCCCAATGGTGGGCTCACAGTCTAAAAGGGGGAGACAGAGAACAAAACCAAACATACTAACAAAATAAAATCATCATCAATCGTATTTATTGAGCGCTTCCTGTGTGCAGAGCACTGGACTAAGCGCTTGGGAAGTGCAAGTTGGCAACATAGAGAGACGGTCCCTGCCCAAGGGTGGGCTCACAGTCTAAAAGGGGGAGACAGAGAACAAAAGCAAACATACTAACAAAATAAAATAAATAGAATGGATGTGTACAAGTAAAATAAATAAATAAATAGAGTAATAAATATGTACAAACATATATACATATATACAGGTATACATATATACATATATATACATCATTCAATCGATTGAATGAATGAATGAATGAATTCATTCATTGAGCGCTTGATTGAGTATTGATTGAGCGCTTACTGTGTGCAGAGCGCTGGACTAAGCGCTTGGGAAGTACAAGTTGGCAACATAGAGAGACGGTTGTTCATTCACTCAATCAGACTGACTGAGCGCTTACTGTGTGCAGAGCACTGCACTAAGCGCTTGGGAAGTACAAGTTGGCAACATAGAGAGCCGGTCATTCATTCATTCAATCGTATTTATTGAGCACTTACTGTGTGCAGAGCACTGGACTAAGCGCTTGGGAAGTACAAGTTGGCAACACAGAGAGACGGTCATTCATTCATTCAATCATATTTAGTGAGCGCTTACTGCGTGCATAGCACTGGACTAAGCGCTTGGGAAGTACAAGTTGGCAACATATAGAGACAGTCATTCATTCATTCAATCGTATTTATTGAGCGCTTACTGTGTGCACAGCACTGGACTAAGTGCTTGGGAAGTCCAATTTGGCAGCATCTAGAGACGGTCCCTACCCAACAGCAGGCTCACAGTCTAGAAGGGGGAGACAGACAACAAAACAAAATGTATTAACAAAATAAAATAAATAGAATAAATATGTACAAGTAAAATAAATAGAGCAATAAATCCGTACAAACATATATACGTATATACAGGTGCTGTGGGGAGGGGAAGGAGGTAAGGCGGGGGATGAGGAGGGGGAGGAGGGGGAGAGGAAGGAGGGAGCTCAGTCTGGGTTAAGCGCTTACTATGTGCCAAGCACTGTTCTAAGTGCTGGGGGGGATACAAGGTGATCAGTTTGTCCCATGTGGGGCTCCCAGTCTTCATCCCCATTTTACAGATGAGGGAACTGAGGCTCAGAGAATAATAATAATAATAATAATGGTATTTGTTAAGCACTTACTATGTGCCAAGCACTGTTCTAAGTGCTGGGGGGGATACAAGGTGATCAGTTTGTCCCATGTGGGGCTCCCAGTCTTCATCCCCATTTTACAGATGAAGGAACTGAGGCTCAGAGAATAATAATAATAATAATAATGGTATTTGTTAAGCACTTACTATGTGCCAAGTACTGTTCTAAGCGCTGGGGGAGATACAAGGTGATCAGGTTGTCCCACGTGGGGCTCACAGTCTTCATCCCCGCTTCACAGATGAGGGAACTGAGGCTCAGAGAATAATAATAATAATAATAATAATAATTATGATGGTGTTTATTAAGCACTTACTATGTGCAAAGCACTGTTCTAAGCACTGGGGGTATACAAGGTGATCAGGTTGTCACATGTGGGGCTCACAGGCTTCATCCCCGTTTTACAGATGAGGGAACCGAGGCTCAGAGAAGTGAAGTGACTTGCCCAAGGTCACACAGCAGACGTGTGGCGGAGCCGAGATTAGAACCCACGGCCTCTGACTCCCAAGCCCGGGCTCTTTCCAACAAGCCACGCTGCTTCCCATGGGAACTTAGGGTTCATTCATTCAATCCTGTTTATTGAGTGATTACTGTAATAATAATAATAATGATGATGATGGCATTTATTAAGCACTTACTATGTGCAAAGCACTGTTCTAAGCGCTGGGGAGGTTACAAGGTGATCAGGTTGTCCCGGGGGGGGCTCACAGTCTTCATCCCCATTTGACAGATGAGGGAACTGAGGCCCATAGAAGTGAAATGACTTGCCCAAAGTCACACAGCCAACAATCAGCAGAGCTGGGGTTTGAACCCATGACCTCTGACTCCAAAGCCCGGGCTCTTTCCATTGAGCCACGCTGCTTCCCTACCCCAGATTTTAGTACAGTGCTTGCCACTTAAGAGACATTTCATCATCATCATCATCAATCGTATTTATTGAGCGCTTACTGTGTGCAGAGCACTGTACTAAGCGCTTGGGAAGTCCAAGTTGGCAACATATAGAGACAGTCCCTACCCAACAGCGGGCTCACAGTCTAAAAGGGGGAGACGGAGAACAAAACCAAACATACTAACAAAATAAAATAAATGGAATAGATATGTACAAGTAAAATAATAAATAGAGTAATAAATCTGTACAAACATATATACATCTATCCAGGTGCTGTGGGGAAGGGAAGGAGGTAAGATGGGGGGGATGGAGAGGGGGATGAGGAGGAGAGGAAGGAAAGGGCTCAGTCTGGGAAGGCCTCCAATCATCATCATCATCATCAATCGTATTTATTGAGCGCTTACTATGTGCAGAGCACTGTACTAAGCGCTTGGGAAGTACAAATTGGCAACATCTAGAGACAGTCCCTACCCAACAGTGGGCTCACAGTCTAAAAGGGGGAGACAGAGAACAAAACCAAACATACTAACAAAATAAAATAAATAGAATCGATATGTACAAGTAAAATAAATAAATAGAGTAATAAATATGTACAAACATCTATACATATATACAGGTGCTGTGGGGAAGGGAAGGAGGTAAGATGGGGGGGATGGAGAGGGGGACGAGGGGGAGAGGAAGTATTTATTGTCAATTGACAACTGTCAAGTCGTCAGGACAAATAGAATTAAAGCTAAATGCCGAGCATTAACAAAATAAATAGAAGAGTGAATATGTCCAAGTAAAATAGAGTAAATAAATGAATAAATGGACCCCTGAACCCACTTCCCGTCTCTCCCACCCTCCTCCACTGTCCTGCCTTTGTCCGGAGGGTGAGTCAGGGTCGGCCTGAGCCCAGGGGGGCAAGGGTCAGGGATGGTGGGGGGGCAGCTGGACACGGAAGCATTCATTCATTCGTATTTACTGAGCGCTCACTGTGTGCAGAGCACTGTAATCATAATAATAATGGTATTTATTAAGCGCTTACTATGTGCAAAGCACTGTTCTAAGCGCTAGGGAGGTTACAAGGTGATCAGGTTGTCCCACGGGGGGCTCACAGTCTTCATCGCTTAGAACAGTGCTTTGCACATAGTAAGCGCTTAATAAATGCCATCATTATTATTATTCATCCCCATTTTACAGATGAGGGAACTGAGGCCCAGAGAAGAGAAGTGACTTGCCCAAAGTCACCCAGCTGACAATTGACAGAGCCGGGATTTGAACCCATGACCTCGGACTCCCAAGCCTGGGCTCTTTCCACTGAGCCACGCTGCTTCTCCTGTCTCCCCCTTCTAATAATAATGATGATGATGGCATTTATTAAGCGCCTACTAGGTGCAAAGCACTGTTCTAAACGCTGGGGAGGTTACAAGGCGATCAGGTTGTCCCACGGGGGGCTCACAGTCTTCATCCCCATTTTACAGATGGGGTCACTGAGGCCCAGAGAAGTGAAGTGACTTGCCCAAAGTCACCCAGCTGACAGTTGGTGGAGCCAGGATTTGAACCCACGACCTCGGACTCCCAAGCCCGGGCTCTTTCCACTGAGCCACGCTGCTTCTCCTGTCTCCCCCTTCTAATAATAATGATGATGATGGCATTTATAAAGCGCCTACTAGGTGCAAAGCACTGTTCTAAGCGCTGGGGAGGTTACAAGGTGATCAGGTTGTCCCACGGGGGGGCTCCCAGTCTTCATCTCCATTTTACAGATGAAGGAACTGAGGCCCAGAGAAGAGAAGTGACTTGCCCAAAGTCACCCAGCTGACAATTGGCGGAGCCGGGATTTGAACCCATGACCTCGGACTCCCAAGCCCGGGCTCGTTCCACTGAGCCACGCTGCTTCTCCTGTCTCCCCCTTCTAATAATAATGATGATGATGGCATTTATTAAGCGCCTACTAGGTGCAAAGCACTGTTCTAAGCGCTGGGGAGGTTACAAGGTGATCAGGTTGTCCCACGTGGGGGGGGGGGCTCCCAGTCTTCATCCCCATTTTACAGATGAGGGAACTGAGGCCCAGAGAAGTGAAGTGACTTGCCCAAAGTCAGCCAGCTGCCAATTGGCAGAGTCGGGATTTGAACCCATGACCTCGGACTCCCAAGCCCGGGCTCTTTCCACTGAGCCACGCTGCTTCTCTAGTGCTTCTCTAGTTCACTGTACTAAGTGCCTGGGAGGGTACGATATAACAATAGACAATAAAAATTCCCTGCCCACAAGGATTTATCCAGCTGAGTCACTTCCCCCACTTCCCAGATCTCTCATGGAAGGGGGGCCGGGGGGATCAGAGAGAGCTTGGGTAGACAGAGATCAATCAATCAATCCTATTTATTGAGCGCTTACTATGTGCAGAGCACTGTACTAAGCGCTTGGGAAGTACAAATAGGCAACATATAGAGACAGCCCCTACCCAACAGTGGGCTCACAGTCTAGAAAGAAACTAATCTGTCAATCAGTCGAGCAGTTGATTCATTCATTCATTCAATCGTATTCATTCATTCAATCGTATTCATTCATTCAATCGTATTTATTGAGCGCTTACTGTGTGCAGAGCACTGTACTAAGCGCTTGGGAAATACAAATTGGCAACATATAGAGACAGTCCCTACCCAACAGTGGGCTCACAGTCTAGAAAGAAACTAATCTGTCAATCAGTAGAGCAGCTGATTCATTCATTCATTCAATCGTATTCATTCATTCAATCGTATTTATTGAGCGCTTACTGTGTGCAGAGCACTGGACTAAGCGCTTGGGAAGTACAAAGTTGGCAACATATAGAGAAGCAGAGTGGCTCAGTGGAAAGAGCCCGGGCTTTGGAGTCAGAGGTCAGGGGTTCAAATCCTGACTCTGCCAATTGTCAGCTGGGTGACTTTGGGCAAGTCACTTCACTTCTCTGGGCCTCAGTGACCTCATCTGGAAAATGGGGATTAAGACTATGAGCCCCCTGTGGGACAACCTGTTCACCTTCCATCATCAATCATATTTATTGAGCGCTCACTGTGTGCAGAGCACTGTACTAAGCGCTTGGGAAATACAAGTTGGCAACATATAGAGACAATCCCTACCCAACAGTGGGCTCACAGTCTAAAAGTTCACCTTGTAACCTCCCCAGTGCTTAGAAGAGTGCTTTGCACATAGTAAGCACTTAACAAATGCCATCATTATTGTTATTATTATTAATAGTGATTTGCACATAGTAAGTGCTCAATAAATGCAATCATTATAATATGATTGAATGAGTGAATGAATCATCAACATCATCATCATTTCTAGACTATAAGCCCGCTGTTGGGTAGGGTCCGTCTCTCTATGTTGCCAACTTGGACTTCCCGAGCGCTTAGTCCAGTGCCCTGCACACAGTAATAATAATAATAATAATAATAATAATAATAATAATAATGGCATTTGTTAAGCACTTACTATTTGCAAAGCACTGTTCTAAGCTCTGGGGAGGTTCCAAGGTGACCAGGCTGTCCCACGGGCTGCTCACAGTTTTAATCCCCATTTTCCAGATGAGGGAACTGAGGCCCAGAGAAGTTACGTCCTCAATAAATACGATTGAATGAAATACGATTGAATGAATGAATGAATAAATACGATTGAACGAGTGAATGAATCATCATCATCATTTCTAGCCTGTGAGCCCGTTGTTGGGCAGGGACCGTCCCTATGTGTTGCCAACTTGGACTTCCCAAGCGCTTAGTCCAGTGCTCTGCCCGCAGTAAGCGCTCAATAAATACGATTGAATGAAATACGATCGAATAAATGAATGAATAAATACGATTGAACGAAGGAATGAATCATCATCATTACATGTCTGCTGTGTGACCTTAGGCAAGTCACTTAACTTCTCTGAGCCTCAGTTCCCTCATCTGTAAAATGGGGATTAAAACTGTGAGCCCCACGTGGGACAACAATCACCTTGTACCCACCACAGTGCTTAGAACAGTGCTTTGCACATAGCACTTAACAAATGCCATTATTATCATTATTATTATTATTATTATCATTATTATTATAGACTGTGAGCCCGCTGTTGGATAGGGACCGTCTCTCTATATTGCCAACTTAGACTTCCCAAGCGCTTAGTCCAGTGCTCTGCATGCAGTAAGCGCTCAATAAATACGACTGAATGAAATACGATTGAATGAATGAATAAATACGATTGAACGAATGAATGAATCATCATCATCATTACATGTCTGCTGTGCGACCTTAGGCAAGTCACTTAACTTCTCTGAGCCTCAGTTCCCTCATCTGTAAAATGGGGATTAAAACTGTGAGCCCCACGTGGGATAACTTGATCACCTTGTACCCCCCCAGCGCTTAGAACAGTGCTTTGCACATAGTAAGTGCTTAACAAATGTCATTATTATTATTATTATTATTATTATTATTATTATTATTGTTATTCTAGACTGTGAGCCCATTGTTGGGTAGGGACCGTCTCTTTATATTGCCGACTTGGACTTCCCAAGCGCTTAGTCCAGTGCTCTGCCTGCAGTAAGCGCTCAATAAATACGATTGAATGAAATATGATTGAATGAATGAATAAGTACGATTAAACGAATGAATGAATCATCATCATCATCATTACATGTCTGCTGTGTGACCTTAGGCAAGTCACTTAACTTCTCTGAGCCTCAGTTCCCTCATCTGTAAAATGGGGATTAAAACTGTGAGCCCCACGTGGGATAACTTGATCACCTTGTACCCCCCCAGCGCTTAGAACAGTGCTTTGCACATAGTAAGTGCTTAACAAATGCCATTATTATTATTATTATTATTATTGTTATTCTAGACTGTGAGCCCGTTGTTGGGTAGGAACCGTCTCTTTATATTGCCGACTTGGACTTCCCAAGCGCTTAGTCCAGTGCTCTGCCCGCAGTAAGCGCTCAATAAATACGACTGAATGAAATATGATTGAATGAATGAATGAATAAGTACGATTAAACGAATGAATGAATCATCATCATCATCATTACATGCCTGCTGTGTGACCTTAGGCAAGTCACTTAACTTCTCTGAGCCTCAGTTCCCTCATCTGTAAAATGGGGATTAAAACTGTGAGCCCCACGTGGGACAACTTGATCACTTTGTATCCTCCCCAGTGCTTAGAACAGTGCTTTGCACATAGTAAGCGCTTAGCAAATGCTATTATTATTATTATTATTATTATTATTATTATTATTATTATTATTATTATTATTATTATTATTGACTGTGAGCCCATTGTTGAGCAGGGACCGTCTCTATGTGTTGCCGACTTGGACTTCCCAAATGCTTAGTACAGTGCTCTGCAGGCAGTAAGCGCTCAATAAATACGAATGAATGAATGAATGAATGATCACACAGTAAGCGCTCAATAAATACGATTGAATGAATGGGGTTCTGCATACGGTTTTCACTGTGCCTTCTAGTCTATTCATTTTATTTTGTTAATAGATTTTGTTTTGTTGTCTGTCTCCCTCTTCTGGACTGTGAGTCCGCTGTTGGGAAGGGACCGTCTCTCTATGTTGCCAACTTGTACTTCCCAAGCGCTTAGTACAGTGCTCTGCACACAGTAAGCGCTCAATAAATACGATTGATTGATTGATTGGTTGATTTTGTTTTGTCGTCTGTCTCCCCCTTCTGGACCGTGAGCCCGTTGTTGGGTAGGGACCATCTCTGGATGTTGCCAACTTGGACTTCCCTAGCGCTTAGTACAGTGCTCTGCACACAGTAAGCGCTCAATAAATACGACTGAATGAATGAATGGATGGATGAATGATTGAATGGTCACACAGTAAGCGCTCAATAAATACGATTGAATGAGTGGGGTTCTGCATACGGTTTTCACTGTGCCTTCTAGTCTATTTATTTTATTTTGTTAATATGTTTTGTTTTGTTGTCCGTCTCCCCCTTCTAGACTGGGAGCCCGCTGTTGGGTAGGGACCGTCTTTAGATGTTGCCAACTTGGACTTCCCAAGCGCTTAGTCCAGTGCTCTGCACACAGTAAGCGCTCAATGAATACAATTGAATGAATGAATGACTGGCTCTCTATGTTGCCAACTTGGACTTCCCAAGCGCTTAGTCCAGTGCTCTGCACACAGTAAGCGCTCAACAAATACGATTGAATGAATGAATGACCAGCTCTCTATGTTGCCAACTTGGACTTCCCAAGCGCTTAGCACACCGTGAGCGCTCAATAAATACTACTGAATGAATGAATGACCATCTCTAGATGTTGCCAACTTGGACTTCCCAAGCGCTTAGTCCAGTGCTCTGCACACAGTAAGCGCTCAATCAATACGATTGAATGAATGAATGACCGGCTCTCTATGTTGCCAACTTGGACTTCCCAAGCGCTTAGCACACCGTGAGCGCTCAATAAATACGACTGAATGAATGAATGACCAGCTCTCTATGTTGCCAACTTGGACTTCCCAAGCGCTTAGTCCAGTGCTCTGCACACAGCAAGCGCTCAACAAATACGATTGAATGAATGAATGACCGGCTCTCTAATGTTGTCAACTTGGACTTCCCAAGCGCTTAGCACACCGTGAGCGCTCAATAAATACGATTGAATGAATGAATGACCGTCTCTAGATGTTGCCAACTTGGACTTCCCAAGCGCTTAGTCCAGTGCTCTGCACACAGTAAGCGCTCAATCAATACGATTGAATGAATGAATGACCGGCTCTCTATGTTGCCAACTTGGACTTCCCAAGCGCTTAGCACACCGTGAGCGCTCAATAAATACGACTGAATGAATGAATGACCGTCTCTAGATGTTGCCAACTTGGACTTCCCAAGCGCTTAGTCCAGTGCTCTGCACACAGTAAGCGCTCAACAAATACGATTGAATGAATGAATGACCGGCTCTCTATGTTGCCAACTTGGACTTCCCAAGCGCTTAGCACACAGTGAGCGCTCAATAAATACGATTGAATGAATGAACTGAATGAAGGATGAATGAATGACCCCGCCCAGCTCCATCCCCCGCCCCCCATTCTTTCCCTGCTCTCTATTGGCTGCAAATCTTTCCGCTCGCCCTTTCCGCTCTTACCATTGGCTGCAGCCTGGATTCCCCGCCCCCCCCCTCCTCTTTCCTATTGGCTCCCTCGGGACCGCCCACCCCTCTCCGCCTTCCTATTGGTCGCGGCCTGAACCCCCCCAACCCCCCCCCCGCCATTTCTACCTCGCTTCTGATTGGTGGATCCCGGGACACTTTCCAACTAAGAATAAGAAGAAGAAGAATGGCATTTGTTCATTCATTCATGCATTCGATCGCATTTATTCATAAATATAATTAATCATAATTCATAATAAATACATAAGTACGATTCATTCAGGCAGTCAATCGTATTTATTTATGAATTTGTATTTATTGTGTATTCATTCATAAATAAATACCTAATAAATACGAATTCATGAATAAATTCTTAAGTACAATTCATTCAGGCATTCAATCGTATTCATTTATGAATTTGTATTTATTGTACATTCATTCATAAATAAATACATAATAAATACTAATTCATAGATTATTTATGAATTTGTATTTATTGTGCATTCATTCATAACTAAATGCAGAATAAATACAAATTCATAAATTATTTACGAGTTTGTATTTATTGTGCATTCATTAATGAATAAATGCATAAAATGCAAATTCATAAATTATTTATGAATTTGTATTTATTCTGCATTCATTAATTAATAAGTGCAGAATAAATACAAATTCATAAATTATTTATGAGTTTGTATTTATTGTGCATCATTAATTAATAAATGCATAAAAAATGCAAATTCATAAATTATTTGTGAATTTGTATTATTGTGCATTCGTTAATTAATAAATGCAGAATAAATACAAATTCATAAATTACCTATGAATTAGTATTTATTCCGCATTTATATATTATTATTGATGTTATCAATAGTTATATTATTATATTATTCCTATTATTATTCATGAATTATTTACGAATTTGTATTTATTGTGCATTCATACATAAATACATAATAAATGCAAATTCATAAATTCATAAGTACGATTCATTCAGGTCTTCAATCGTATTGAGTTATGAATTTGTATTCATTGTGTATTCATTCATAAATACAAAGTAATAAATAAATACATGAGTACGATTCATTCAGGCAGTCAATCATATTTATTTATGAATCTGTATTTATTATGTATTCATTCATAAATAAATACCTAATAAATACAAATTCATAAAGTCATAAGTACGATTCATTCAGGCATTCAATCGTAGTTATTTATGAATTTGTATTTATTGTGCATTCATTCATGAATACATTAATAAATACAAATTCATAAATAAATTAATAAGTACGATTCATTCATGCATTCAATCGTATTCATTTATGAATTTGTATTTATTGTGTATCATAAATAAATACATTATCATCATCAATCGTATTTATTGAGCGCTATGTGCAGAGCACTGTACTAAGCGCTTGGGAAGCACAAATTGGCAACATATAATACAAATCATAAGTACGATTCATTCAGGCATTCAATCGTACTCATTTATGAATTTGTATTGTGTATTCATTCATAAATACATAATAAATACAAATTCATAAATACGATTCATTCAGGCATTCAATCGTATTTATTTATGAATTTGTATTGTGTATTCATTCATAAATAAATTGACAATAAATACAAATTCATAAATCAATTCATAAGTACAATTCATTCAGGCATTCAATCGTATTCATTTATGAATCTGTATTTTTTGTGTATTCATTCATAAATAAATATATAATAAATACAAATTCATAAACCAATTCATAAGTACGATTCATCCAGGCATTCAATCGTATTCATTTATGAATTTGTATTTATTGTGTATTCATTCATAAATAAATACATGATAAATACAAATTCATAAGTACGATTCATTCAGGCATTCAATCGTATTTATTTATGAATTTGTATTCCTTGTGTATTCATTCATAAATACACAATGAATACAAATTCATGAATAAATTCATAAGTACGATTCATTCATGCATTCAATCGTATTTATGAATTTGTATTGTGTATTCATTCATAAACACATAATACAAATTCATACATAAATTCATAAATAAATAATAAATTCATAAATAAATACGATTGAATGCATGAATGAATTTATTGAGCGCTTACTGTGTGCAGAGCACTGTACTAAGCGCTTGGGAAGTACAAGTTGGCGACACATAGAGACCGTCCCTACCAAACAATGGGCTTTAAGCACTATGTGCGAAGCACTGTTCTAAGCGCTGGGGAGGTTACAAGGTGATCAGGTTGTCCCACGGGGGGCTCACAGTCTTCATCCCCATTTTACAGATGAGGGCACAGAGAAGTTAATCAATCGTATTTATTGAGCGCTTACTGTGTGCAGAGCACTGTAGTAAGCGCTTGGGAAGTACAAATTGGCAACATCTAGAGACAGTCCCTACCCAACAGTGGGCTCACAGTCTAGAAGGGGGAGACAGACAACAAAACCAAACATATTAACAAAATAAAATAAATAGAATTAAGTTGTGATTACTACTACTACTAATAATAATAATGATGGCCTTTGTTAAGTGCTTAGTATGTGCAAAGCACTGTTCTAAGCGCTGGGGAGGTTACAAGGTGATCAGATTGTCCCATGGGGGGCTCACAGTCTTCATCCCCATTTTACAGATGAGCGAACTGAGGCACAGAGTAGTTAAGTGATTACTACTACTACTACTACTACTACTACTACTACTACTGATGGCATTTGTTAAGCGCTTACTATGTGCAAAGCACTGTTCTAAGTGCTGGGGAGGTTACAAGGTGATCAGGTTGTCCCACGGGGGGCTTACAGTCTTCATCTCCATTTTACAGATGAGGGAACTGAGGCACAGAGAAGTTAAGTGATTACTACTATTGCTACTACTACTAATAATAATAATAATAATAATGGCATTTGTTAAGCGCTTACTATGTGCAAAGCACTATTCTAAGCGCTGGGGAGGTTACAAGGTGATCAGGTTGTCCCACGGGGGGTTCACAGTCTTCATCCCCATTTTACAGATGAGGGAACTGAGGCACAGAGAAGTGAAGTGATTACTACTACTACTACTACTACTACTACTACTAATAATAATAATAATGGCATTTGTTAAGTGCTTACTACGTGCAAAGCACTATTCTAAGTGCTGGGGAGGATACAAGGGGATCAGGTTGTCCCATGGGGAGCTCACTGTCTTCATCCCCATTTTACAGATGAGGGAACTGAGGCACAGAGAAGTTAAGTGATTACTACTACTACTAATAATAATAATGGCATTTGTTAAGCGCTTACTACGTGCAAAGCACTATTCTAAGCGCTGGGGAGGATACAAGGGGATAATAAAAATAATAACGGCATTTGTTAAGCGCTTACTACGTGCAAAGCACTATTCTAAGCGCTGGGGAGGATACAAGGGGATAATAATAATAATAACGGCATTTTGTTAAGCGCTTACTACGTGCAAAGCACTATTCTAAGCGCTGGGGAGGATACAAGGGGATAATAATAATAATAATGGCGTTTTGTTAAGCGCTTACTACGTGCAAAGCAGTATTCTAAGCGCTGGGGAGGATACAAGGGGATAATAATAATAATAACAGCATTTTGTTAAGCGCTTACTACGTGCAAAGCACTATTCTAAGCGCTGGGGAGGATACAAGGGGATAATAATAATAATAATAATGGCATTTTTTAAGCGCTTACTACGTGCAAAGCACTACTCTAAGCGCTGGGGAGGATACAAGGGGATAATAATAATAATGGCATTTTGTTAAGCGCTTACTACGTGCAAAGCACTATTCTAAGCGCTGGGGAGGATACAAGGGGATAATAATAATAATAATAATAATGGCATTTTGTTAAGCGCTTACTACGTGCAAAGCACTATTCTAAGCGCTGGGGAGGATACAAGGGGGATCAGGTTGTCCCACATTCTTCATCCCCATTTTCCAGATGAGGGAACTGAGGCCCAGAGAAGTGAAGTGACTGGCCCAAAGTCACCCACCCGCCAAGCTAGCTCTCTTCCTCCCTTCAAGGCCCTGCTGAGAGCCCACCTCCTCCAGGAGGCCTTCCCAGACTGAGCCCCTTCCTTCCTCTCCCCCTCATCCCCCTCTCCATCCCCCCATCTTACCTCCTTCCCTTCCCCACAGCACCTGTACAGATGGATAGATGTTTGTACAGATTTATTACTCTATTTATTGATTTATTTTAGACTGTGAGCCCACCGTTGGGTAGGGACTGTCTCTCTATGTTGCCAATTTGTACTTCCCAGGCGCTTAGTCCAGTGCTCTGCACATAGTAAGCGCTCAATAAATACGATTGATGACGATTTATTTATTTTATTTTGTCAGTATGTTTGGTTTTGTTCTCCGTCTCCCCCTTTTAGACTGGGAGCCCACCGTTGGGTGGGGACTGTCTATGTTGCCAGTTTGTACTTCCCAAGCGCTCAGTACAGTGCTCTGCGCATAGTAAGCGCTCAATAAATACGATTGATGATGATGATGATGATCCCCATTTTCCAGATGAGGGAACTGAGGCCCAGAGAAGTGAAGCGACTGGCCCGAAGTCACCCAGCTGCCAAGTAAGCGAGGGGGCGGAGCTGCCAGGGAGCCGGCCGCTCCTCCCCTCGCCTGTCAGGCCTACTTGCTGAGCGCCTCCAGGGGGGCAGAGCAGTGGGCTGAGCGCCTGGGGCCTGTTGGTCCAGCCGACTCAGGGGGTCGGTTGCCATGGGGAAGAAGCGGCTCATCACCGACTCCTTCCCGGTGGTGAAGAAGAAAAGGGGGCGTCGCGGCCTGGAAGACCCCCTTAAGGGGGAGGAGGAGGAGGAGGAGGAAGAGGAGGAAAAGGAGGAAGAGGAGGAAAAGTTGGAAAAGGAGGAAGAGGAGGAAAAGGAGGAAGAGGAGGAGGAGGAGGAGAAGGAGGAGCAACAGAAGACTGCAGGCCCAGGTCACTGCCAGCCCAGAGGGGGACGGGCCTGACGGGCCAGAGCGCTCATCTCATTTATTTACAATATCACAAATGTCATTATTAGTATTATTATTGTAAATAAATGAGATGAGCGCTCTCTCTATTATTATTATAATGATGATGCCATTTGCGAAGCGCTTACTATATGTGCCAAGCCCCGTTCTAAGCGCTGGGGGTGGAATGATTAGTATTATTATTGTAAATAAATGAGATGAGCGCTCTCTATATTATTATTATAATGATGATGCCATTTGCGAAGCGCTTACTATATGTGCCAAGCCCCGTTCTAAGCGCTGGGGGTGGAATGATTAGTATTATTATTGTAAATAAATGAGATGAGCGCTCTCTATATTATTATTATAATGATGATGCCATTTGTGAAGCGCTTACTATATGTGCCAAGCCCCGTTCTAAGCGCTGGGGGTGGAATGATTAGTATTATTATTGCAAATAAATGAGATGATTGCTCTCTATATTATTATTATAATGATGATGCCATTGGTGAAGCGCTTACTATATGTGGCAAGCACCGTTCTAAGCGCTGGGGGTGGAATTATTAGTATTATTATTGTAAATAAATGAGATGAGCGCTCTCTATATTATTATTATAATGATGATGCCATTTGCGAGGCGCTTACTATATGTGCCAAGCCCCGTTCGAAGCGCTGGGGGTGGAATTATTAGTATTATTATTGTAAATAAATGAGATGAGCGCTCTCTATATTATTATTATAATGATGATGCCATTTGCGAGGCGCTTACTATATGTGCCAAGCACCGTTCGAAGCCATGGGGGTGGAATTCCTTCCCAGACTGAGCCCCTTCCTTCCTCTCCCCCTCGTCTCCCTCTCCATCCCCCCCATCTTACCTCCTTCCCTTCCCCACAGCACCTGTATATATGTATATATTTGAACATATTTATTACTCTATTTATTTATTTATTTATTTTACTTGTACCTATCTATTCTATTTATTTTATTTTGTTAGTATGTTTGGTTTTGTTCTCTGTCTCCCCCTTTTAGACTGTGAGCCCACTGTTGGGTAGGGACTGTCTCTATAGGTTGCCAATTTGGACTTCCCAAGCGCTTAGTCCAGTGCTCTGCACATAGTAAGCGCTCAATAAATACGATTGATTGATTGATTGATTGGAATTATTAGTATTATTATTGTAAATGAATGAGATGAGCGCTCTCTGTATTATTATTATAATGATGATGCCATTTGTGAAGCGCTTGCTACGTGCCAGGCCCCGTTCGAAGCACTGGGGGTGGAATTATTAGTATTATTATTGTAAATAAATGAGATGAGCGCTCTCTATATTATTATTATATTGATGATGACATTTGCGAAGCGCTTACTATGTGCCAAGCACCGTTCTAAGTGCTGGGGGTGGAATTATTAGTATTATTATTGTAAATGAATGAGATGAGCACTCTCTATATTATTATTATAATGATGATGACATTTGCGAAGCGCTTACTACGTGCCAGGCCCCGTTCGAAGCGCTGGGGGTGGAATGATTAGTATTATTATTGTAAATAAATGAGATGAGCGCTCTCTATATTATTATTATAATGATGATGCCATTTGTGAAGCGCTTACTATGTGCCAAGCACCGTTCTAAGCGCTGGGGGTGGAATGATTAGTATTATTATTGTAAACAAATGAGATGACTGCTCTCTATATTATTATTATAATGATGATGACATTTGTGAAGCGCTTACTATGTGCCAAGCACCGTTCTAAGCGCTGGGGGTGGAATTATTAGTATTATTATTGTAAATAAATAGATGAGCGCTCTCTATATTATTATTATAATGATGATGCCATTTGTGAAGCGCTTACTACGTGCCAGGCACCATTCTAAGCGCTGGGGGTGGAATGATTAGTATTATTATTGTAAATAAATGAGATGAGCGCTCTCTATATTATTATTATAATGATGATGCCATTTGTGAAGCGCTTACTATGTGCCAAGCACCGTTCGAAGCTCTGGGGGTGGAATTATTAGTATTATTATTGTAAATAAATGAGATGAGCGCTCTCTCTATTATTATTATAATGATGATGCCATTTGTGAAGCGCTTACTATGTGCCAAGCACCGTTCTAAGCGCTGGGGGTGGAATTATTAGTATTATTATTGTAAATAAATGAGATGAGCGCTCTCTCTATTATTATTATAATGATGATGCCATTTGTGAAGCGCTTACTATGTGCCAAGCACCGTTCTAAGCGCTGGGGGTGGAATTATTTGTATTATTATTGTAAATGAATGAGATGAGCGCTCTCTCTATTATTATTATAATGATGATGACATTTGCGAGGCGCTTACTATGTGCCAAGCACCGTTCGAAGCGCTGGGGGTGGAATTATTAGTATTATTATTGTAAATAAATGAGATGAGCGCTCTCTATATTATTATTATAATGATGATGCCATTTGTGAAGCGCTTACTACGTGCCAAGCACCGTTCTAAGTGCTGGGGGTGGAATTATTAGTATTATTATTGTAAATAAATGAGATAAGCGCTCTCTATATTATTATTATTATAATGATGATGCCATTTGCGAAGCGTTTACTACGTGCCAAGCACTGTTCTAAGCGCTGGGGGTGGATACAAGGTCATCAGATGGTCCCACTTGGGGCTCACAGCCTTAATAATAATAATGATGGCATTTGTTCATTCATTCAATCGTATTTATTGAGCGCTTACTGTGTGCAGAGCACTGTACTAAGCGCTTGGGAAGTATGTTAAGCACTTACTATGTGCCAAGCACTGTTCTAAGCCATGGGTGGGATACAAGGTCATCAGATTGTCCCACTTGGGGCTCACAGCCTTAATAATAATAATGATGGCATTTGTTCATTCATTCAATCATTTGTTGAGCACTTACTGTGTGCAGAGCACTGTACTAAGCGCTTGGGAAGTACAAGTTGTTAAGCGCTTACTATGTGCCAAGCACTGTTCTAAGCGCTGGGGGTGGATACAAGGTGATCAGATGGTCCCACTTGGGGCTCACAGCCTTAATAATAATAATAATGGCGTTTGTTCATTCATTCATTCAATCGTATTTATTGAGCGCTTACTGTGTGCAGAGCACTGGACTAAGCGCTTGGGAAGTACAGGCTGTTAAGCGCTTACTATGTGCCAAGCACTGTTCTAAGCGCTGGGGGTGGATACAGGGTGATCAGATGGTCCCACTTGGGCTCACAGTCTTAATAATAATAATGATGGCATTTGTTCATTCATTCAATCGCATTTATTGTGTGCAGAGCACTGTACTAAGCACTTGGGAAGTACAAGTTGTTAGGCGCTTACTATGTGCCAAGCACTGTTCTAAGCACTGGGGGTGGATACAAGGTGATCAGATTGTCCCACTTGGGGCTCACAGCCTTAATAATAATAATGATGGCATTTGTTCATTCATTCAATCATTTATTGAGCGCTTACTGTGTGCAGAGCACTGTACTAAGCGCTTGGGAAGTACAAGTTGTTAGACGCTTACTATGTGCCAAGCACTGTTCTAAGCGCTGGGGGTGGATACAAGGTGATCAGATGGTCCCACTTGGGGCTCACAGTCTTAATAATAATAATGATGGCGTTTGTTCATTCATTCAATCGCATTTATTGAGCGCTTACTGTGTGTAGAGCACTGTACTAAGCGCTTGGGAAGTACAAGTTGTTAAATGCTTACTATGTGCCAAGCACTGTTCTAAGCTCTGGGGGGGATACAAGGTCATCAGATGGTCCCACTTGGGGCTCACAGCCTTAATAATAATAATGATGGCATTTGTTCATTCATTCAATCATTTATTGAGCGCTTACTGTGTGCAGAGCACTGTACTAAGCGCTTGGGAAGTACAAGTTGTTAGACGCTTACTATGTGCCAAGCACTGTTCTAAGCGCTGGGGGTGGATACAAGGTGATCAGATGGTCCCACTTGGGGCTCACAGTCTTAATAATAATAATGATGGCGTTTGTTCATTCATTCAATCGCATTTATTGAGCGCTTACTGTGTGTAGAGCACTGTACTAAGCGCTTGGGAAGTACAAGTTGTTAAACGCTTACTATGTGCCAAGCACTGTTCTAAGCTCTGGGGGGGATACAAGGTCATCAGATGGTCCCACTTGGGGCTCACAGCCTTAACAATAATAGTGATGGCATTTGTTCATTCATTCAATCGTATTTATTGAGCACTTACTGTGTGCAGAGCACTGTACTAAGCGCTTGGGAAGTACAAGTTGTTAGGCGCTTACTATGTGCCAAGCACTGTTCTAAGCGCTGGGGGTGGATACAAGGTCATCAGATGGTCCCACTTGGGCTCACAGTCTTAATAATAATAACGATGGCGTTTGTTCATTCATTCAATCGCATTTATTGTGTGCAGAGCACTGTACTAAGCACTTGGGAAGTACAAGTTGTTAGGCGCTTACTATGTGCCAAGCACTGTTCTAAGCGCTGGGGGTGGATACAAGGTGATCAGATTGTCCCACTTGGGGCTCACAGCCTTAATAATAATAATAATGATGGCATTTGTTCATTCATTCAATCATTTGTTGAGCGCTTACTGTGTGCAGAGCACTGTACTAAGCGCTTGGAAAGTACAAGTTGTTAGGCGCTTACTATGTGCCAAGCACTGTTCTAAGCACTGGGAGGGATACAAGGTCATCAGATGGTCCCACTTGGGGCTCACAGCCTTAATAATAATAATGATGGTATTTGTTAAGCGCTTACTATGTGCCAAGCACTGTTCTAAGCACTAGGGGAGGATACAGTGTTCCCTCATCTGTAAAATGGGGGTTAAAAATAATAAATCATTGTGGTATTTGGTAAGCGCTTCCTGTGTGCCAGACACTTCCCCGCCCCACAGCACTTGTGTATATTTGTAATAATAATAATAATCATAATAATGTTGGTATTTGTTAAGCGCTTACTATGTGCCAAGCACTGTTCTAAGCGCTGGGGGAGATATAAGGTGATCAGGTTGTCCCACGTGGGGCTCACAGCCTTCATCCCCATTTTACAGATGAGGTAACTGAGGCCCAGAGAAGTGAAGTGACTTGCCCAAGGTCACCCAGCTGACAAGTGGCGGAGCGGGGATTAATACGTTATTTAGAGCATTGAGACACCTCTCGGTGCCTCTGTTCCCTCATCTGTAAAATGGGGGTTAAAAATAATAAATCATTGTGGTATTTGGTAAGCGCTTCCTGTGTGCCGGACACTTCCCCTCCCCACAGCACTTGTGTATATTTGTAATAATAATCATAATTATGTTGGTATTTGTTAGGCGCTTCCTGAACTTCCCCTCCTCACAGTGCTTAGAACAGTGCTTGGCACATAATAAGCGCTTAAAAATGCCATTAAAAAAAGCCCTTGTGTGTATCTGTAATAATAATAATCATAATAATGTTGGTATTTGTTAAGCGTTTACTGTGTGCCAAGCGCTGTTCTAAGCGTAATCATAATAAGGTTGGTATTTGTTAAGCGCTTACTACGGGCCAAGCACTGTTCTAAGCGCTGGGGGAGATACAAGGTGATCAGGTTGTCCCATGGGGGGCTGACAGTCTTCATCCCCATTTGACAGATGGGGGAACTGAGGCCCAGAGAAGTGAAGTGACTTGTCCAAGGTCACACAGCGAAGTGGTGCCAACTTGTACTTCCCAAGCGCTTAGTCCAGTGCTTAGTACACAGTAGGCGCTCAATAAATACGATTGAATGAGTGAATGAAAGTGGCGGAGCCGGGATTAGTATGTTATTTAGAGTATTGAGACACCTCTCGGTGCCTCAGTTCCCTCATCTGTAAAATGGGGGTTCAAAATAATAAATCATTGTGGTATTTGGTAAGCGCTTCCTGGGTTCCAGGCACTTCCCCTCCCCACAACATTTGTGTATATTTGTAAGAATCATAATAATCATAATAATGTTGGTATTTGTTAAGCGCTTCCTGGGTGTCAGGCACTTCCCCTCCCCACAGCACTTGTGTATCTTTGTAATAATAATAATCATAATAATGTTGGTATTTGTTAGGCGCTTCCTGGGCCCCAGGCACTTCCCCTCCCCACAGCACTTGAGTATATTTGTAATAATCATAATAATGTTGGTATTTGTTAAGTGCTTCCTGTGTGCCAGGCCTTCCCCTCCCCACAGCACTTGTGTATATTTTTAATAATAATAATAATAATAATAATGTTGGTATTTGTTAGGTGCTTCCTGTGTCCCAGGCACTTCTCCTTCCCACAGCACTTGTGTATATTTGTAATAATCATAATAATGTTGGTATTTGTTAAGCGCCTCCTGTGTGCCAGGCACTTCCCCTCCCCACAGCACTTGTGTATATTTGTAATAATCATAATAATGTTGGTATTTGTTAGGTGCTTCCTGTGTGCCAGGCCTTCCCCTCCCCACAGCACTTACGTATATTTGTAATAATCATAATAATGTTGGTATTTGTTAGGCGCTTCCTGTGTGCCAGGCCTTCCCCTCCCCACAACACTTGTGTATATTTGTAATAATCATAATAATGTTGGTATTTGTTAAGTGCTTCCTGTGTGCCAGGCCTTCCCCTCCCCACAGCACTTGTGTATAATTGTAATAATCATAATAATGTTGGTATTTGTTAGGCGCTTCCTGTGTGCCAGGCCTTCCCCTCCCCACAGCAGTTGTGTATATTTGTAATAATAACAATAATAATAATGTTGGTATTTGTTAAGCGCTTCCTGTGTGCCAGGCACTTCCCCTCCCCACAGCACTTGTGTATATTTGTAATAATAATAATAATAATAATAATAATGTTGGTATTTGTTAAGCGCTTACTATGTGCCAAGCACTGTTCTAAGCGCTGGGGGAGATACAAAGTAATCTGGTTGTCCCCCGTGGGGCTCACAGTCTTCATCCCCATTTGACAGATGGGGGAACTGAGGCCCAGAGAAGTGAAGTGACTTGTCCAAGGTCACCCAGCTGACAAGTGGCGGAGCGGGGATTAATATGTTATTTGGAGCATTGAGACACCTCTCGGTGCCTCTGTTCCCTCATCTGTAAAATGGGGGTTAAAAATAATAAATCATTGTGGTATTTGGTAAGCGCTTCCTGTGTGCCGGACACTTCCCCTCCCCACAGCACTTGTGTATATTTGTAATAATAATCATAATAACGTAGGTATTTGTTAGGCGCTTCTTGAACTTCCCCTCCCCACAGTGCTTAGAACAGCGCTTGGCACATAATAAGCGCTTAAAAAATGCCATTAAAAAAGGCCCTTGTGTATATTTGTAGTAATAATAATCATAATAATGTTGGTATTTGTTAAGCGTTTACTGTGTGCCAAGCACTGTTCTAAGCGTAATCATAATAATGTTGGTATTTGTTAAGTGTTTACTCTGTGCCAAGCACTGTTCTAAGCGTAATCATAATAATGTTGGTATTTGTTAAGCGCTTACTGTGTGCCGAGCACTGTTCTAAGCGCTGAGGTAGATACAGAGTAATCAGGTTGTCCCCCGTGGGGCTCCCAGTCTTCATCCCCATTTTCCAGATGAGGTCACTGAGGCCCAGAGAGGTGAAGTGACTTGCTCAAGGTCACACAGCTAAGTGGCGGAGCCGGGATTCGAACCCACGACCTCAGACCCCCAAGCCCGGGCTTTTTTTTCCGCTAAGCCACGCTGCTTCTTGTACCTATTTATTACTCTATTTATTTTATTAATGATTTGTGTAGATCTAGAATTCTATTTATCTATTCTGATGGGATTGACACCGGTTTTGTTCTGTCGTCCGTCTCCCCCTTCTCAGTGGAAAGAGCCCGGGCTTTGGAGTCAGAGGTCGTGGGTTCAAATCCCGGCTCCACCAATTGTCAGCTGTGTGACTTTGGGCAAGCCACTTCCACTTCTCTGGGCCTCAGTGACCTCATCTGTAGAATGGGGATGAAGACTGTGAGCCCCCCGTGGGACAACCTGATCGCCTTATAACCTCCCCAGCGCTTAGAACAGTGCTTTGCACATAGTAAGTGCTTAATAAATGCCATTATTATTATTATTATTATTATTCATTCATTCAATCGATCGTATTTATTGAGCGCTTACTGTGTGCAGAGCACTGGACTAAGCGCTTGGGAAGTCCAAGTTGCATCTAGAGACGGACCCTACCCAACAGCGGGCTCACAGTCTAGAAGGGGGAGACAATCGACAAAACTAAACATATTAACAAAATAAAATAAATAGAATAAATATGTACAGGTAAAATAAATAGAGTAATAAATCTGTACAAACATATATACATATATACAGGTGCTCTGGGGAGGGAAGGAGGTAAGGCGGGGGGATGGGGAGGGGGTGGAGGGGGAGAGGAAGGAGGGGGCTCAGTCTGGGAAGGCCTCCTGGAGGAGGTGAGCTCTCAGTAGTCCAGTGCTCAGCACACAGTAAGCGCTCAATAAATATGATTGAATGAATGAATGAATGCTTTGCACATAATAATTCTAGACTGTGAGCCCACTGTTGGGTAGGGACCGTCTCTCTATGTTGCCAACTTGTACTTCCCAAGTGCTTAGTGCAGTGCTCTGCACACAGTAAGCGCTCAATAAATACGATTGATTGATTGATTGCTAATAAGTGCTTATTAAATGCCATCGTTATTATTACTGGGGAAAATATAAGATAAACAGGCCCCACATGGGACTCCCAGTCTGAGAAGGACGGTCCGAGGCCCAGAGAAGTGAAGTGACTCGCCCAGGGTCACAGAGCAGGTAAACGGCGGAGTCAGGATTAAAACCTGCCAAATATAAATAATATAATATATAATATAATATAATATAATATAATATAATATTACAAATATAATAATATAGAGTGGGGACCGTCTCTATATGTTGCCAACTTGTACTTCCCAAGCGCTTAGTCCAGTGCTGTGCACACCGTAAGCGCTCAATAAATACGATTGATTGATTGATTGGTAATAAGTGCTTAATAAATGCCATCGTTATTATTACCGGGGAAAATATAAGATAATCAGGCCCCACCCGGGACTCCCAGTCTGAGAAGGACGGTCCGAGGCCCAGAGAAGTGAAGTGACTCGCCCAGGGTCACAGAGCAGGTAAATGGCGGAGTCAGGATTAAAACCTGCCAAATATAAATAATATAATATAATATAATATAATATAATATAATATAATATTACAAATATAATAATATAGAGTGGGGACCGTCTCTATCTGTTGCCAACTTGTACTTCCCAAGCGCTTAGTCCAGTGCTCTGCACACCGTAAGCGCTCAATAAATACGATTGATTGATTGATTGGTAATAAGTGCTTAATAAATGCCATCGTTATTATTACCGGGGAAAATATAAGATAATCAGGCCCCACCCGGGACTCCCAGTCTGAGAAGGACGGTCCGAGGCCCAGAGAAGTGAAGTGACTCACCCAGGGTCACAGAGCAGGTAAACGGCGGAGTCAGGATTAAAACCTGCCAAATATAAATGTAATAATATAATATAATATAATATAATATAATATAATATAATATAATATAATATAATATAAAATATAATATAATACAAATATAATAATAATATAGAGTGGGGACCATCTCTATATGTTGCCAACTTGTACTTCCCAAGCGCTTAGTGCAGTGCTCTGCACACAGTAAGCGCTCAATAAATATGATTGATTGATTGATTGGTAATAAGTGCTTAATAAATGCCATCATTATTATTTCCGGGGAAAATATAAGATAATCAGGCCCCACACGGGACTCCCAGTCTGAGAAGAACGGTCCGAGGCCCAGAGAAGTGAAGTGACTCGCCCACGGTCACAGAGCAGGTAAATGGCGGAGTCAGGATTAAAACCTGCCAAATAGAAATATAATAATATATAATATAATATAATATAATATAATATAATATAATATAATAATAATACAAATATAATAATAATATAGAGTGGGGACCGTCTCTATGTGTTGCCAACTTGTACTTCCCAAGCGCTTAGTACAGTGCTCTGCACACAGTAAGCGCTCAATAAATACGATTGATTGATTGGTAATAAATGCTTAATAAATGCCATCATTATCATTACCGGGGAAAATATGAGATAATCAGGCCCCACACGGGACTCCCAGTCTGAGAAGGACGGTCCGAGGCCCAGAGAAGTGAAGTGACTCGCCCAGGGTCACAGAGCAGGTAAATGGCGGAGTCAGGATTAAAACCTGCCAAATATAAATATAATAATAATATAATTATATAATTATAATATAATATAATATAATACAATACAAATATAATAATAATATAGAGTGGGGACCGTCTCTCTATGTTGCCACCTTGTACTTCCCAAGCGGTTAATCCAGTACTCTACACACAGTAAGCGCTCAATAAATACGATTGATTGATTGATTGGTAATAAGTGCTTAATAAATGCCATCGTCATCATTACCGGGGAAAATATAAGATAATCAGGCCCCACCCGGGACTCCCAGTCTGAGAAGGACGGTCCGAGGCCCAGAGAAGTGAAGTGACTCGCCCAGGGTCACAGAGCAGGTAAACGGCGGAGTCAGGATTAAAACCCAGGACCTCGGACTCTCGGGCCTGGGCTCTTTTCCAGATGAGGGAACTGAGGCCCAGGGAAGTGGAGTGACTTGCCCAAGGTCACCCAGTTGACAGTTGGCGGAGCTGGAATTTGAACCCAGGACCTCTGGCTCCAAAAGCCCGGGATCTTTCCACTGAATCACGCTGCTTCCCTACGGAGAACTCACCTCCTCCAGGAGGCCTTCCCAGACTGAGCCCCCCCTTTTCCTCTGCTCATCATCATCATCATCATCATCAATCGTATTTATTGAGCGCCGACTGTGTGCAGAGCACTGTACTGAGCGCTTGGGAAGTAGAAATTGGCTTGTTGACAAGTTGACTCTGCTCCTCCTCCCCTCCCCATGGCCCCTGCTCCCTCTCTCTTCTCTTCCCCCTTCCCTGCCCCACAGCCCTGCTGTATATTTCTACATATTTATTATTCTATTTATTTTATTAATGATGTGTACATAGCAGAGAAGCAGCGTGGCTCGGTGGAAAGAGCCCTGGCTTTGGAGTCAGAGGTCATGGGTTCAAATCCCGGCTCCGCCACTTGCCAGCTGGGTGACTTTGGGCCAGTCCCTTCACTTCTCTGGGCCTCAGTTCCCTCATCTGGAAAATGGGGGCCAAGACTGTGAGCCCCACATGGGACAACCTGCCTTGTAACCTCCCCAGCGCTTAGAACAGTGCTTTGCACATAGTAAGCGCTTAATAAATGCCATCATTACCATTAGGCCGGGATGCTTCTCCAGCAAATACCGCTGGAAAAAAGGGAAGAAGCCAAGAGAAAGAGGAGGAGGAAGGGGAGGACGGGGGATATTCGTCGGCCGCTGGGACTGCGCCACTTGTCTGCTGTGTGACTTTGGGCAAGTCACTTCACTTCTCTGTGCCTCAGTTCCCTCATCTGGAAAATGGGGATGAAGACTGGGAGCCCCACGTGGGACAACCTGATCACCTTGTATCTCCCCCAGCGCTTAGAACAGTGCTTGGCACATAGTAAGCGTTTAACAAATACCAACATTACCATCATCAATCGTATTTATGGAGCGCTTACTGTGTGCAGAGCACTGTACTAAGCGCTTGGGAAGTCCAAATTGGCAACATCTAGAGACAGCCCCTACCCACCAGTGGGCTCACAGTCTAAAAGGGGGAGACAGAGAACAAAACCACACATACTGACAAAATAAAATAAATAGAATAGACATGTACAAGTAAAATAAATAGAGTAATAAATCTGTACAAACATATATCCATATATACAGGTGCTGTGGGGAAGGGAAGGAGGTAAGATGGGGGGGATGGAGAGGGGGACGAGGGGGAGAGGAAGGAAGGGGCTCAGTCTGGGAAGGCCTCCTGGAGGAGGTGAGCCTTGAAGGGACATTATTATTATTATTATTATTATTATTATTATTATTATTATTATTATTATTATTATTATTATTGTTATTACCACCCCACAGGGGAGTCGCTGCAGCCGCCCGTGGAAGAGGCCGTGTTGGACCTACTGAGGCAGTTTGACTTGGCTTGGCAGTTCGGGCCTTGCACGGGTGAGGACCCCCGCTTCTCTCCCACCCGCTCGCCCTGCCCTCAGTCCTCTTCCCCTCCCACCTCGCCTCGCTATTATCAATATTAATTATTATTAAATAATAATTACTATTATTAATATTAATAATTGTATTTACTGAGCACCAGGTGTGTGCCAAGCACCGTACTAAACGCCTGGGAGAGTAATAATAATAATAATGGCACATTTCTAGACGGTGAGCCCACTGTTGGGTAGGGACCGTCTCTATCTGTTGCCAACTTGGACTTCCCAAGCGCTTACCAAGCACACAGTAAGCGCTCAATAAATACGATTGATTGATTGACTAAGCGCCTACTATGTGCCAAGCACTGTTCTAAGCGCTGGGGAGGTCACAGGGTGGTCAGGTTGTCCCACGGGGGGCTCACAGCCTTAACTCCCACTTTACAGATGAGGGAACCAAGGCCCAGAGAGGTGAAGTGACTTGCCCAAAGTCACACGCGCTTGTACTTCCCAAGCGCTTAGTCCAGTGCTCTGCACACAGTAAGCGCTCAATAAATACGATTGATTGATTGACAAGTGGCGGAGCCGGGATTTGAACCCGTGACCTCCGACTCCAAAGCCCGGGCTCTTGCCACTGAGCCAAGCTGGGAGCCCCAACTCTGAAGCAGCGTGGCTCAGTGGAAAAGAGCCCGGGCTTTGGAGTCAGAGGTCACGGGTTCAAATCCCGGCTCCACCAATTGTCAGCTGTGTGACTTTGGGCAGGTCACTTAACTTCTCTGTGCCTCAGTTGCTTCATCTGTAAAATGGGGATGAAGACTGGGAGCCCCCCGTGGGACAACCTGATCACCTTGTAAACTCCCCGGCGCTTAGAACAGTGCTTTGCACTTAGTAAGCGCTTAACAAATACCATCATTATTATTATTATTATTCTCTGTGCCTCAGGTGCCTCATCTGTAAAATGGGGATTAAGACTGTGAGCCCCCAGTGGGACACCCTGATTACCTTGTAACCTCCCCAGTGCTTAGAACAGTGCTTGGCACATAGTAAGTGCTTAACAAATACCATTATTATTATTATTCTCTGGGCCTCAGGTGCCTCATCTGTCAAATGGGGATTAAGACTGTGAGCCCCCAGTGGGACATCCTGATTACCTTGTAACCTCCCCAGTGCTTAGAACAGTGCTTTGCCCATAGTAAGCAATTAATAAATGCCATTTTTATTATTATTATTATTCAATCGTATATATTGAGAGCTTACTGTGTGCAGAGCACTGGACTAAGCGCTTGGGAAGTACAATATACATACATATACATACATATAGATTTATTACTCTTCTAGACTGTGAGCCCACTGTTGGGTAGGGACCGTCTCTCTATGTAGCCAACCTGTACTTCCCAAGCGCTTAGTACAGTGCTCTGCACACAGTAAGCGCTCAATAAATACGATTGAATGAATGAATGAATACTCTATTTATTTTACTTATTGTACAGATTTATTACTCTGTTTTACACACAATATACATACATATCCATACATCCATACAGATAAATTGTACAGATTTATTACTCTATTTTACTTGGACATATTTACTAATCTATTAATTTTGTCAGTGATTCATTCATTCAGTCGTATTTATTGAGCGCTTACTGATGTGCATTTAGCTTTAATTCTATTTGTTCTGATGACTTGACACCTGTCCAATCAATCAATCAATCAATCAATCGTATTTATTGAGCGCTTACTGTGTGCAGAGCACTGTACTAAGCGCTTGGGAAGTACAAGTTGGCAACATCTAGAGCCGGTCCCTACCCAACAGCAGGCTTACAGTCTAGAAGGGGGAGACAGACAACAAAACCAAACATATTCACAAAATAAAATCAATAGAATAGATATGTACAAGTAAAATAAATAAATAGAGTAATAAATATGTACAATCGTATATACATATATACAGGTCCACACGTTTTGTTTTGTCGTCTGTCTTCCCCTTCTAGACTGTGAGCCAAGTCATTCATTCATTCATTCAATCGTATTTATTGAGCGCTTACTGTGTAAGGAGCACTGTACTAAGCGCTTGGGAAGTACAAGTTGGCAACGTATAGAGACGGTTCCTACCCAACAGCGGGCTCACAGTCTAGATGGGGGAGACAGACAACAAAACAAAACAAGTAGACGGGTGTCAATACCATCAGAATAATTAGAATTATAGCTATATACACATCAATAAGAGTAATAGATATGTGCAATTATCCACATATTTGAGCTGTTCCCTTGATGAACATAAGAACACATTTCAAGAGTAGCTCAGCAAACCAAATTTCCCTTTATGTCACACACACATACAGCAAACACAGATTCATTCGTTCATTCTATCATATTTATTGAGCGCTTACTGTGTGCAGAGCACTGTACTAAGTGCTTGGGAAGGACAAGTCGGCAACAGAATAAATATGAGTAATAAATATGTACATTCATTCAATCAGTCAATCAATCAATCAATCGTATTTATTGAGCGCTTACTGTGTGCAGAGCACTGGACTAAGCGCTTGGGAAGTACAAGTTGGCAACAGAATAAATCTGAGTAATATGTACAGTGCATTCATTCATTCATTCATTCGATCGTATATATTGAGCGCTTACTGTGTGCAGAGCACTGGACTTAGCGCTTGGGAAGTACTAGTCGGAGACGGAATAAATCTGAATAATAAATATGTACAGTACATTCAATCATTCATTCATTCGATCATATTTATTGAGCACTTACTGTGTGCGGAGCACTGGACTAAGCACTTGGGAAGTCCAAGTCGGCAACGGAATAAATAAATATGTACCGTGCATTCATTCATTCATTCATTCAATCGTATTTATTGAGCGCTTACTGTGTGCAGAGCACTGGACTAAGCACTTGGGAAGTACAAGTTGGCAACAGAATAAATCTGAGTAATAAATATGTACAGTGCATTCATTCATTCATTCGATTGTATTTATTGAGCGCTTACTGTGTGCAGAGCACTGGACTAAGCGCTTGGGAAGTACAAGTCAGCAACGGAATAAATCTGAGTAATAAATATGTACAGTACATTCATTCATTCGATCGTATTTATTGAGCGCTTACCGTGTGCAGAGCACTGGACTAAGCGCTTGGGAAGGACAATTTGGCAACATAGAGAGACGGTCCCCACCCAACAGCGGGCTCACAGTACACATGGAGACGGTCCCTATCCAACTGTGGGCCGGGAATGTGTCTGTTTATCGTTCTGTCGTACTGTCCGTAGCGCTTACTCCAGTGCTCTGCACACAGGAGGCGCTCAATAAATACGACTGGATGAACGAGTGGGTGAATGGAAGGGAGCCCCTTCCTTCTTCTCCCCCTCGTCCCCCTCTCCATCCCCCCGTCTTACCTCCTTCCCTTCCCCACAGCACCTGTATAGATGGATATATGTTTGTACATATTTATTACTCTATTTTATTTGTATATATTTATTCTATTTATTTTATTTTGTTAGTCTGTTTGGTTTTGTTCTCTGTCTCCCCCTTCTAGACTGTGAGCCCACTGTTGGGTAGGGACCGTCTCTAGATGTTGCCAACTTGGACTTCCCAAGCGCTTAGTCCAGTGCTCTGCACACAGTAAGCGCTCAATAAATACGATTGGTGATGATGATGATGATGATGCTCACCTGCCCTGCCCTGTCCTCCCCATCCCCTTCAGGAATCACCCGCTTCCAGCGCTGGGAAAGGGCGGACCACCTGGGCCTGGGCCCCCCAACAGAGGTTCTCCGGGTTTTGTGGGAACATCCTGGAAACCCCAGCGTCCAGTACAGGTCAGAGCGGGGCTCGAGGGGACGGGGTGGGGTACTCGGCTTTCCCTGGGGTGGCGTCACCAATATACGCTCACCAATTCAATCAATCAATCAATCAATCGTATTTATCGAGCGCTTACTGTGTGCAGAGCACTGTACTAAGCGCTTGGGAAGTCCAAGTTTGGCAACATCTAGAGATGGTCCCTACCCGACAGTGGGCTCACAGTCTAGAAGACTGTCTGTCTGTACAGATTTATTACTCCATTTATTTTACTTGTACATATCATCATCATCATCAATCATATTTATTGAGCGCTTACTATGTGCAGAGCACTGTACTAAGTGCTTGGGAAGTACAAATTGGCAACATATAGAGACAGTCCCTACCCAACAGTGGGCTCACAGTCTAAAATCTATTCTATTTATTTTATTTTGTTAATACATTTGGTTTTGTTCTCTGTCTCCCCCTTCTAGCAATCAGTCAATCAATCAATCGTATTTATTGAGCGCTTACGGTGTGCAGAGCACTGGACTAAGCGCTTGGGAAGTCCAAGTTGGCAACATCTAGAGACGGTCCCTACCCAACAGTGGGCTCACAGTCTAGAAGACTGTCTGTCTGTTTGTACAGATTTATTACTCTATTTATTTTACTTGTACATATCTATTCTATTTATTTTATTTGGTTAATACGTTTGGTTTTGTTCTCCGTCTCCCCCTTCTATCAATCAGTCAATCAATCAGTCGTATTTATTGAGCGCTTACGGTGTGCAGAGCACTGGACTAAGCGCTTGGGAAGTCCAAGTTAGCAACATCTAGAGATGGTCCCTACCCAACAGCGGGCTCACAGGCTAGAAGACTGTCTGTCTTTTTTTGTACGTATTTATTACTCTATTTATTTATTTTACTTGTACATATCCATTCTATTTATTTTATTTTATTTGGTTAATACGTTTGGTTTTGTTCTCTGTCTCCCCCCTCTAGACTGTGAGCCCGCTGTTGGGTAGGGACCATCTCTATGTGTTGCCAACTTGGACTTCCCAAGCGCTTAGTCCAGTGCTCTGCACACAGTAAGCGCTCAATAAATATGATTGATTGATTAATTGGAAAGAGCCCGGGCTTTGGAGTCAGAGGCCATGGGTTCAAATCCCGGCTCTGCCAATTGTCAGCTGGGTGACTTTGGGCAAGTCACGTCACTTCTCTGGGCCTCAGTTCCCTCATCTGTAAAATGAGGATGAAGACTGTGAGCCCCCCGTGGGACAACCTGATCGCCTTGTATCCCCCCAGCGCTTAGAACAGTGCTTGGCACATAGTAAGCGCTTAACAAATACCATTATTATTATTATTATTATTATTATTATTATTATTAGCTCCACCAATTGTCAGCTGTGGGACTCTGGGCAAGTCACTTCACCTCTCTGGGCCTCAGTTCCCTCATCTGGAAAATGAGGATGAAGACTGTGAGCCCCCCGTGGGACAGCCTGATCACCTTGTATCCCCCCCAGCGCTTAGAACGGTGCTTTGCACATAGTAAGCGCTTAACAAATACCATCATTATTATTATTATCATTATTAGCTCCACCAATTGTCAGCTGTGGGACTCTGGGCAAGTCACTTCACCTCTCTGGGCCTCAGTTCCCTCATCTGGAAAATGAGGATGAAGACTGGAAGCCCCCCGTGGGACAACCTGATCACTTTGTAACCTCCCCAGCGCTTAGAACCGTGCCTTGCATTCATTCATTCATTCAGTCGTATTTATTGAGTGCTTCCTGTGTGCAGAGCACTGTACAAAGCACTTGGGAAGTCCAAATTGGCAACATCGAGAGCCGGTCCCTACCCAACAGCGGGCTCACAGTCTAGAAGGGGGAGACAGACAACAAAACAAAACATATTAACAAAATAAAATAGAATAGAATAAGAAATACCATTTTTATTACTATCCTCCTATAACACTCTTAAACAAAAGCTCCTTCTATCAATCAATCGATCGTATTTATTGAGCGCTTACTGTGTGCTAGAGCACTGTACTGAGCGCTTAGGAAGTCCAAGTTGGCAACATATAGAGACAGTCGCTACCCAACAGTGGGCTCACAGTCTAAAAGATGCATTTTGCACATAGTAAGCGCTTAATAAATGCCATTATTATTATTATTATTATTATTATTATTATTATTATTATTATACACTCCACCTGAGGCCGAATATGGGGTGGCACAGATACCGGTGGGGGCTCTTGGATTTGGGCCGCTGCCCACCTTTTAGACTGTGAGCCCACTGTTGGGTAGGGACTGTCTCTATATGTTGCCAATTTGTACTTCCCAAGCGCTTAGTACAGTGCTCTGCACATAGTAAGCGCTCAATAAATACGATTGATGATGATGACGATGTTGGGTTGCCCCCCAGGGAGACCCCACCTCCTTTCTCTCACTTCCTCCCCACAGCCTCTGGCACCCGTACCCACTGTGACTGGCGCTGCCCACCCGCTCCTCCTGCCACCTACACCGAAGGCTACCTCCTAGACGCTCAACTCCACGAGCCAGGGATCCTAGCTACGGACTGTATTATACTGCACCCGCCAAGTGCCTAATTCAGCGCTCTGCACACCGTAAGCGCTCAATAAATTCCGTTTAACGTGGCCATCTTGGACTTCCCAAGCGCTTAGTCCAGTGCTCTGCACACAGAAAGCGCTCAATAAATACGAATGAATGAATGAATGAATAAATTCCATTTAATGTTGCCAACTTGTCCTTCCCAAGCGCTTAGTCCAGTGCTCTGCACACAGTAAGCGTTCAATAAATACGACTGAATTAATGAATGAATGAATAAATTCCATTTAACACTGCCAACTTGAACTTCCCAAGCGCTCAGTCCAGTGCTCTGCACCGAGGAAGCGCTCAATAAATACGATTGAATGAATGAATGAATAAATTCCATTTAACATTGCCAACTTGTCCTTCCCAAGCGCTTAGTCCAGTGCTCTGCACACAGTAAGCGTTCAATAAATATGACTGAATTAATGAATGAATGAATAAATTCCATTTAACACTGCCAACTTGGACTTCCCAAGCACTCAGTCCAGTGCTCTGCACCCAGGAAGTGCTCAATAAATATGATTGAATGAATGAATGAATAAATTCCATTTAACGTTGCCAACTTGGACTTCCCAAGCGCTTAGTCCAGTGCTCTGCACACAGAAAGCGCTCAATAAATACGATCGAGTGAATGAATGAATTCCATTTAACGTTGCCAACTTGGACTTCCCAAGCGCTTAGTCCAGTGCTCTGCACACAGTAAGCGCTCAATAAATACGACTGAATGAATGAATGAATAAATTCCATTTAACATTGCCAACTTGTCCTTCCCAAGCGCTTAGTCCAGTGCTCTGCACACAGTAAGCGTTCAATAAATACGACTGAATTAATGAATGAATGAATAAATTCCATTTAACACTGCCAACTTGGACTTCCCAAGCGCTCAGTCCAGTGCTCTGCACCCAGGAAGCGCTCAATAAATATGATTGAATGAATGAATGAATAAATTCCATTTAACGTTGCCAACTTGGACTTCCCAAGCACTTAGTCCAGTGCTCTGCACACAGTAAGCGCTCAATAAATACGACTGACTGAATGAATGAATAAATTCCATTTAACGTTGCCAACTTGTCCTTCCCAAGCGCTTAGTCCAGTGCTCTGCACACAGTAAGCATTCAATAAATACGACTGAATGAATGAATGAATGAATAAATTCCATTTAACACTGCCAACTTGGACTTCCCAAGCGCTCAGTCCAGTGCTCTGCACCCAGGAAGCGCTCAATAAATATGATTGAATGAATGAATGAATAAATTCCATTTAACGTTGCCAACTTGGACTTCCCAAGCGCTTAGTCCAGTGCTCTGCACACAGTAAGCGCTCAATAAATACGACTGACTGAATGAATGAATAAATTCCATTTAATGTTGCCAACTTGTCCTTCCCAAGCGCTTAGTCCAGTGCTCTGCACACAGTAAGCATTCAATAAATACGACTGAATTAATGAATGAATGAATAAATTCCATTTAACACTGCCAACTTGGACTTCCCAAGCGCTCAGTCCAGTGCTCTGCACCCAGGAAGCGCTCAATAAATATGATTGAATGAATGAATGAATAAATTCCATTTAATGTTGCCAACTTGGACTTCCCAAGCGCTTAGTCCAGTGCTCTGCACGCAGTAAGCGCTCAATAAATACGACTGACTGAATGAATGAATAAATTCCATTTAACGTTGCCAACTTGTCCTTCCCAAGCGCTTAGTCCAGTGCTCTGCACACAGTAAGCGTTCAATAAATACGACTGAATGAATGAATGAATGAATAAATTCCATTTAACACTGCCAACTTGGACTTCCCAAGCGCTCAGTCCAGTGCTCTGCACCCAGGAAGCGCTCAATAAATACGATTGAATGAATGAATGAATAAATTCCATTTAATGTTGCCAACTTGGACTTCCCAAGCGCTTAGTCCAGTGCTCTGCACACAGTAAGCGCTCAATAAATACGACTGACTGAATGAATGAATAAATTCCATTTAACGTTGCCAACTTGTCCTTCCCAAGCGCTTAGTCCAGTGCTCTGCACACAGTAAGCGTTCAATAAATACGACTGAATGAATGAATGAATGAATAAATTCCATTTAACACTGCCAACTTGGACTTCCCAAGCGCTCAGTCCAGTGCTCTGCACCCAGGAAGCGCTCAATAAATATGATTGAATGAATGAATGAATAAATTCCATTTAACGTTGCCAACTTGGACTTCCCAAGCACTTAGTCCAGTGCTCTGCACACAGTAAGCGCTCAATAAATACGATTGAATGAATGAATGAATAAATTCCATTTAACGTTGCCAACTTGGACTTCCCAAGCGCTTAGTCCAGTGCTCTGCACACAGGAAGCGCTCAATAAATACGACTGAATGAATGAATGAATGAATAAATTCCATTTAACACTGCCAACTTGGACTTCCCAAGCGCTCAGTCCAGTGCTCTGCACCCAGGAAGCGCTCAATAAATATGATTGAATGAATGAATGAATAAATTCCATTTAACGTTGCCAACTTGGACTTCCCAAGCACTTAGTCCAGTGCTCTGCACACAGTAAGCGCTCAATAAATACGACTGACTGAATGAATGAATAAATTCCATTTAATGTTGCCAACTTGTCCTTCCCAAGCGCTTAGTCCAGTGCTCTGCACACAGTAAGCATTCAATAAATACGACTGAATTAATGAATGAATGAATAAATTCCATTTAACACTGCCAACTTGGACTTCCCAAGCGCTCAGTCCAGTGCTCTGCACCCAGGAAGCGCTCAATAAATATGATTGAATGAATGAATGAATAAATTCCATTTAATGTTGCCAACTTGGACTTCCCAAGCGCTTAGTCCAGTGCTCTGCACGCAGTAAGCGCTCAATAAATACGACTGACTGAATGAATGAATAAATTCCATTTAACGTTGCCAACTTGTCCTTCCCAAGCGCTTAGTCCAGTGCTCTGCACACAGTAAGCGTTCAATAAATACGACTGAATGAATGAATGAATGAATAAATTCCATTTAACACTGCCAACTTGGACTTCCCAAGCGCTCAGTCCAGTGCTCTGCACCCAGGAAGCGCTCAATAAATACGATTGAATGAATGAATGAATAAATTCCATTTAATGTTGCCAACTTGGACTTCCCAAGCGCTTAGTCCAGTGCTCTGCACACAGTAAGCGCTCAATAAATACGACTGACTGAATGAATGAATAAATTCCATTTAACGTTGCCAACTTGTCCTTCCCAAGCGCTTAGTCCAGTGCTCTGCACACAGTAAGCGTTCAATAAATACGACTGAATGAATGAATGAATGAATAAATTCCATTTAACACTGCCAACTTGGACTTCCCAAGCGCTCAGTCCAGTGCTCTGCACCCAGGAAGCGCTCAATAAATATGATTGAATGAATGAATGAATAAATTCCATTTAACGTTGCCAACTTGGACTTCCCAAGCACTTAGTCCAGTGCTCTGCACACAGTAAGCGCTCAATAAATACGATTGAATGAATGAATGAATAAATTCCATTTAACGTTGCCAACTTGGACTTCCCAAGCGCTTAGTCCAGTGCTCTGCACACAGGAAGCGCTCAATAAATACGACTGAATGAATGAATGAATGAATAAATTCCATTTAACACTGCCAACTTGGACTTCCCAAGCGCTCAGTCCAGTGCTCTGCACCCAGGAAGCGCTCAATAAATATGATTGAATGAATGAATGAATAAATTCCATTTAATGTTGCCAACTTGGACTTCCCAAGCGCTTAGTCCAGTGCTCTGCACACAGAAAGCGCTCAATAAATACGATTGAATGAATGAAAGAATAAATTCCATTTAACGTTGCCAACTTGGACTTCCCAAGCGCTTAGTCCAGCCCTGGAAGCGCTCAATAAATACGACTGAATGAATGAATGATAAATAAATTCCATTTAACATTGCCAACTTGGACTTCCCAAGCGCTTAGTCCAGTGCTCTGCACACAGAAAGCGCTCAATAAATACAACTGAATGAATTAATGAATAAATTCCATTTAACGTTGCCAACTTGGACTTCCCAAGCGCTCAGTCCAGTGCTCTGCACACAGAAAGCGCTCAATAAATACGACTGAATGAATCTAATGATTGATTGACATTCATTCAATCGTGTTTATTGAGCTTACTGTGCGCACAGCCCTGGACTTCTCCCCTTTCTAGACTGTGAGCCCACTGTTGGGTAGGGACCGTCCCTAGATGTTGCCAACTTGGACTTCCCAAGCGCTCAGTACAGTGCTCTGCACACAGTAAGCGCTCAATAAATACATATTCAATACGAATGAATGAATAAATGAATGACTAAGCGCTTGGGAAGGACAAGTTGGCAACATCTACAGACGGTCCCTACCCAACAGCGGGCTCACAGTCTAGAAGGAGGAGACAGACGACAAAACAAAACATATAGACGTGTCAAAATCATTAACAAAAGAAATAGAATGATAAATATGTACAAGTAAAATAGAGTAATAAATCTGTACAAATATATACAGGTGCTGTGGGGAGGGGAGGGAGGTAGGGTAGAGAAGTGACGTGGCTTGCCTAAAGTCACACAGCGGATAAGTGGTGGAGCCGGGATTCGAACCCATGGCCTCTGACTCCAAAGCCCGGGCCATTTCCACTGAACCACGCTGCTTCTCTTAATGCCATCATTAATTGATTAATTAATGAAAGGAACAGCACACTGGTGAGCTCGCCAGCCCTTTGAAGCCCTCGCCCAGGCCGGCCTTCCCCCTGTCGTGCTGTCCCTCACACCTCCTACCTGCCCGGAGCTGAAGCCCCCCTGCCCCCTCCCCATCAAAGCCCCCTTGTCCCCTCCCCCTCAAAGCCCCCCTGCCCCCTCCCCATCAAAGCCCCCTTGTCCCTCCCCCTCAAAGCCCCCCTGCCCCCATCAAGGCCTCCATGCCCCCTCCCCAAAGACCCCCCTGCCCCCTCCCCATCAAAGCCTCCCTGCCTCCATCAAAGCCTCCAAGCCCCCTCCCATCATAGCCTCCAAGCCCCCTCCCCATCAAAGCCCCCCTGCCCCCCATCAAGGCCTCCAAGCCCCCTCCCCAAAGCCCCTCTGCCCCCTCCCCCTCAAAGCCCCCCTGCCCCCTCCCCATCAAAGCCCCCCTGCCCCCTCCCCATCAAAGCCCCCCTGCCCCCATCAAAGCCTCCAAGCCCCCTCCCCAAAACCCCCCTGCTCCCTGCCATCAAAGCCTCCAAGCCCCTCCCCATCAAAGCTCCCCTGCCCCATCAAAGCCTCCAAGCCCCCTCCCCAAAGCCCCCCTGCCCCCTCCCCATCAAAGCCTCCCTGCCTCCATCAAAGCCTCCAAGCCCCCTCCCCCAAACCCCCCTTCTTCCTGCCATCAAAGCCTCCAAGTCCTTCCCCATCAAAGCCTCCTCGCCCCCCATCAAAGCCTCCAAGCCCCCTCCCCAAAGCCCCCCTGCCCCCTCCCCATCAAAGCCCTCCTGCCCCCTCCCCATCAAAGCCTCCCTGCCTCCATCAAAGCCTCCAAGCCCCCTCCCCCAAACCCCCCTTCTTCCTGCCATCAAAGCCTCCAAGTCCTTCCCCATCAAAGCCTCCAAGCCCCCTCCCCAAAGCCCCCCTGCCCCCTCCCCATCAAAGCCCTCCTGCCCCCTCCCCATCAAAGTCTCCCTGCCCTCTCTCCATCAAAGCCTCCAAGCCTCCTCCCCATCAAAGTCCTCCTGACCCTCCCATCAAAGCCATTCAAGCTCCCCATCAAAGCCCCCCTGCCCCCTACCCATCAAAGCCCCCCTGCCCCCTCTCCAAAGCCCCCCTGCCTCCATCAAAGCCTCCAAGCCACCTCCCCAAAACCCCCCTGCTCCCTGCCATCAAAGCCTCCAAGCCCCCTCCCCATCAAAGCCTCCTTGCCCCCATCAAAGCCTCCAAGCCCCCTCCCCAAAGCCCCCTGCCCCCTCCCCATCAAAGCCTCCCTGCCCCATCAAAGCCTCCAAGCCCCCTTCCCAAAACCCCCCTGCTCCCTCCCATCAAAGCCTCCAAGCCCCCTCCCCATCAAAGCCCCCCTGCCCCCATCAAAGCCTCCAAGCCCCCTCCCCAAAGCCCCCCTGCCCCCTCCCCATCAAAGCCTCCCTGCCTCCATCAAAGCCTCCAAGCCCCCTCCCCAAAACCCTCCTGCTCCCTGCCATCAAAGCCTCCAAGTCCCTCCCCCTCAAAGCCCCCTTGCCCCCCATCAAATCCTCCAAGCCCCCTCCCCAAAGCCCCCCTGCCCCCCATCAAAGCCTCCCTGCCTCCATCAAAGCCTCCAAGCCCTCTCCCCTTCAAAGCCCCCCTGCCCCCCATCAAAGCCTCCAAGCCCCCTCCCCAAAGCCCCCCTGCCCCCTCCCCATCAAAGCCTCCCTGCCCCCTCTCCATCAAAGCCTCCAAGCCCCCATCAAAGCCATTCAAGCCCCCCATCAAAACCCCCCTCCCCCTCCCATCAAAGCCTCCAAGCCCCCTCCCTTCAAAGCCCTCCTGCCCCCTTCTCATCAAAGCCTCCCTGATTCCTCCCCATCAAAGCCTCCATGCCCCCTCCCCATCAAAGCCCTCCTGCTCCCTCCCATCAAAGCCATTCAAGCCCCCATAAAAGCCCCCCTGCCCCCTCCCCATCAAAGCCTCCCTGCCCCCATCAAAGCTTCCCTGCCCCCCTCCATCAAAGCCTCCAAGCCCCCTCCCCATCAAAGCCCTCCTGCCCCCTCCCATCAAAGCCATTCAAGCCCCCCAGAAAAGCCCCCCCCCGTCCCCTCCCCATCAAAGCTTCCAGGCCCCCCTCCATAAAAGCCTCCAAGCCCCCTCCTCATCAAAGCCCCCCTGCTCCCTCCCCATCAAAGCCCCCTTGCCCCCTTTCCATCAAAAGCCCCCCTGCCCCCTCCCCATCAAAGACCCCCAGCCCCTCAACCTGCTGGGGTCTCTTCCAGAGAAGCAGCGTGGCTCAGTGGAAAGAGCCCGGGCTTTGGGGTCAGAGGTCATGGGTTCGAATCCCGGCACCGCCACATGTCTGCTGGGTGACCTTGGGCAAGTCACTTCACTTCTCTGAGCCTCAGTTCCCTCACCTGGAAAATGGGGATGAAGACTGGGAGCCCCCCATGAGACAACTTGATCACCTTGTATAATAATAATAATGGATTATGATATAAGCGCTGGATCCCACCCAGCGCTTAGAACAGTGCTCTGCACATAGTAAGCGCTTAATAAATGCCATTATTATTATTATTATTATTATTGTTATTATTATTATTCTGACCAGATTTGGAGGGTGGTGGTGTGACAGTGCCCCCTGGTGGCGATTCCGAGGGCTGCAGATCCTTCGGCCTGCCTCCGACCCAGGGCCCCACCTACGGAATAGTAAGAATAATAATAATAATAGTTATTATTATAATTATAATAATATAATAATAATAATAGTTATTATTATAATAATAGTTATTATTATTATTATAATGATGGCATTTGTTAAGCACATACTACGTGCAAAGCACTGCTCTAAGCGCTGGGGCAGATACAAGGCGATCAGAGTGTCCCACGGGGGGCTCACAGTCGTCATCCCCATTTTCCAGATGAGATAACTGAGGCCCAGGGAATAATAATAATAATAATAATAATGGTATTAAGCGCTTACTATGTGCAAAGCACTGTTCTAAGCGCTGGGGGGGGTACAAGGTGATCAAGTTGTCCCACGTGGGGCTCACAATCTTAATCCCCATTTTACAGATGAGTTAACTGAGGCCCAGAGAATAGTAATAATAATGATGGCATTTGTTAAGCGCTATGTGCTAAGAACTGCTCTAAGCGCTGGGGAGGATACAAGGAGATCAGAGTGTCCCACGGGGGGCTCGCAGTCTTCATCCCCATTTTCCAGATGAGATAACTGAGGCCCAGGGAACAATAATAATAATGATAATAATGATGATGGTATTAAGCGCTTACTATGTGCAAAGCACTGTTCTAAGCGCTGGGGGGGGATACAAGGCGATCAAGTTGTCCCACGTGGGGCTCGCAATCTTAATCCCCAGTTTACAGATGAGTTAACTGAGGCCCAGAGAATAATAATAATAATGATGGCATTTGTTAAGTGCTTACTATGTGCTAAGCACTGCTCTAAGCGCTGGGGAGGATACAAGGTGATCAGAGTGTCCCACGTGGGGCTCACAGTCTTCATTCCCATTTTCCAGATGAGATAACTGAGGCCCAGGGAATAATAATAATTATAATGATGATGGTATTAAGCGCTTACTATGTATAAAGCACTGTTCTAAGCGCTGGGGGGATACAAGGTGATCAAGTTGTCCCACGTGGGGCTCACAATCTTAATCCCCATTTTACAGATGAGTTAACTGAGGCCCAGAGAATAATAATAATAATGATGGCATTTGTTAAGCGCTTACTATGTGCAAAGCACTGCTCTATGCGCTGGGGAGGATGCAAGGTGATCAGAGTGTCCCACGTGGGGCTCACAGTCTTCATCCCCATTTTCCAGATGAGATAACTGAGGCCCAGGGAATAATAATAATAATAATGATGATGGTATTAAGCGCTTACTATGTGTAAAGCACTGTTCTAAGCGCTGGGGGGGATATAAGGCGATCAAGTTGTCCCACGTGGGGCTCGCAATCTTAATCCCCAGTTTACAGATGAGTTAACTGAGGCCCAGAGAATAATAATAATAATGATGGCATTTGTTAAGCGCTTACTATGTGCAAAGCACTGCTCTATGCGCTGGGGAGGATGCAAGGTGATCAGAGTGTCCCACGTGGGGCTCACAGTCTTCATTCCCATTTTCCAGATGAGATAACTGAGGCCCAGGGAATAATAATAATTATAATGATGATGGTATTAAGCGCTTACTATGTATAAAGCACTGTTCTAAGCGCTGGGGGGATACAAGGTGATCAAGTTGTCCCACGTGGGGCTCACAATCTTAATCCCCATTTTACAGATGAGTTAACTGAGGCCCAGAGAATAATAATAATAATGATGGCATTTGTTAAGCGCTTACTATGTGCAAAGCACTGCTCTAAGCGCTGGGGGGGATACAAGGTGATCAAGTTGTCCCACGTGGGGCTCACAATCTTAATCCCCATTTTACAGATGAGTTAACTGAGGCCCAGAGAATAATAATAATGATGGCATTTGTTAAGCGCTTACTATGTGCAAAGCACTGCTCTAAGCGCTGGGGAGGATACAAGGTGATCAGAGTGTCCCACGTGGGGCTCACAGTCTTCATCCCCATTTTCCAGATGAGATAACTGAGGCCCAGGGAATAATAATAATAATAATAATGATAGTATTAAGCACTTACTATGTGTAAAGCACTGTTCTAAGCGCTGGGGGGGATACAAGGTGATCAAGTTGTCCCACGTGGGGCTCACAATCTTAATCCCTATTTAACAGATGAGTTAACCGAGGCCCAGAGAATAGTAATAATAATAATAATAATGGCATTTGTTAAGCGCTTACTATGTGCAAAGCACTGGTCTAAGCACTGAGGAGGATACAAGGTGTTCAGGCTGTCCCTCGGGGGGGCTCACAGTTTTCATCCCCATTTTACAGATGAGGTAACTGAGGCCCGGAGAAGTGAAGTGACTTGCCCAAAGTCACGCAGCTGACAAATGGCAGAGTTGGGATTTGAACCCATGACCTCTGACTACAAAGCCCGGGCTCTTTCCACTGAGCCACGCTGCTTCTAGACTGCGCGCCCGTTGTTGGGTAGGGACCGTCTCTAGATGTTGCCAACTTGGACTTCCCAAGCGCTTAGTCCAGTGCTCTGCGCACAGTAAGCGCTCAATAAATATGATTGAATGAATGAATGAATGAAGTGCCATCATTATTATTATTATTGTTAATAAGCCCGCTGTTGGGTAGGGACCATCTATGTTGCCAACTTGTACTACCCAAGCGCTTAGTACAGTGCTCTGCACACAGTAAGCGCTCAATAAATAAGATTGAATGAATGAAGTGCCATCATTATCATTATTATTGTTAATAAGCCCACTGTTGAGTTAGGGACCGGCTCTCTATGTTGCCAACTTGGACTTCCCGAGCGCTTAGTCCAGTGCTCTGCACACAGTAAGCGCTCAATAAATACGACTGAATGAATGGATGAATAAAGTGCCATCATAGAGAAGCAGCATGGCTCAGAGGAAAGAGCATGGGCTTTGGAGTCAGAGGTCATGGGTTCAAATCCCGATTCTGCCAATTGTCAGCTGGGTGACTTTGGGCAAGTCACTTCACTTCTCAGTGCCTCAGTTCCCTCATCTGTCAAATGGGGATGAAGACTGTGAGCCCCCCATGGGACAACCCGATCACCTTGTAAGCTCCCCAATGCTTAGAACAGTGCTTTGCACATAGTAAGCACTTAATAAATGCCATTATTATTATTATTGTTAATAAGCCCACTGTTGGGTAGGGACCGTCTCTATGTTGCCAACTGGGACTTCCCAAGCGCTCAGTACAATGCTCTGCACACCGTAAGCGCTCAATAAATACGATTGAATGAATGAAAGTGACCCCAGTGCTTAGTACCGTGCCTGGTATTCATTCATTCAATCGTATTTATTGAGCGCTTACTGTGTGCAGAGCACTGGACTAAGCGCTTGGGAAGGACAAGTTGGCAACATATAGAGACGGTCCCTACCCAACAGGGGGCTTATAAACAATAATAATAATAATAATAATAATAATGATTCATTCATTCAATCGTGTTTATTGAGCCCTTACTGTGTGCAGAGCACTGTACTAAGCGCTTGGGAAGGACAAGTTGGCAACATAGAGAGACGGTCCCTACCCAACAGGGGGCTTATAAACAATAATAATAATAATAATAATAATGATTCATTCATTCAATCGTGTTTATTGAGCCCTTACTGTGTGCAGAGCACTGTACTAAGCGCTTGGGAAGGACAAGTTGGCAACATAGAGAGACAGTCCCTACCCAACAGGGGGCTTATAAACAATAATAATAATAATAATGATTCATTCATTCAATCGTGTTTATTGAGCCCTTACTGTGTGCAAAGCACTATACTAAGCGCTTGGGAAGGACAAGTTGGCAACATAGAGAGATGGTCCCTACCCAACAGGGGACTTATTAACAATAATAATAATAATAATAATAATAAGTCTTTCATTCAATCGTATTTATTGAGCACTTACTGTGTGCAGAGCACTATACTAAGCGCTTGGGAAGGACAAGTTGGCAACATATAGAGACGGTCCCTACCCAACAGGGGGCTTATTAACAATAATAATAATAATAATAGTGATTCATTCATTCAATCGTGTTTATTGAGTGCTTACTGTGTGCAGAGCACTGGACTAAGCGCTTGGGAAGGACAAGTTGGCAACATAGAGAGACGGTCCCTACCCAACAGTGGGCTCACAGTCATTCATTCATTCAATCGTAGAATTCATTCATTCATAGTACTATGTACTATGTACTGTGGTACATAGTAAGCGCTTAAGAAGCAGCAACTGAAATATATGTTGCCAATTTGTACTTCCCAAGCGCTTAGTCCAGTACTCTGCACACAGTAAGCGCTCAATAAATACGATTGATTGATTGATTGATTGATTGATTGATTGATTGATTGAAAACCAACCCAGAGCGCTGACACCTCCCCCTCCCCCTTGGGCCTGCACCCTCCCTGCGGAACGCGGAGGAAGCCGACTGAGCATGCGCACGAGCCGACGGAGCATGCGCCGCCGGCAAGGTGCACGCCGGGAAATGTAGTCCTGGAGCCTCTCCGCGGACCTCATTGGTCGTGACGGACGCGGAAGGGGGCGGGGCTTCGGCGCGGACGCCCGAGCGGCTTTGCGGCTGCGCGGTGGGACTGAGTGGGCGAAGGGGCTTCTGGGAACTGTAGTTCCTCTGGGCGGAGAGCGGGCCGCGGCCTACTTTCATTCATTCAACCGTCTTTATTGAGCGCTTACTGTGTGCAAAGCACTGTACTAAGCGCTTGGGAAGTCCAAGTTGGCAACATCGAGAGACGGTCCCTACCCAACAGCGGGCTCACAGTCTAGAAGGGGGAGACAGAGAACAAAACCAAACATACTAACAAGATAAAATAAATAGAAGTAAAATAAATAAATAGAGTAATAAATCCGTACAAACATATATACATATATACAGGTGCTGTGGGGAGGGGGAGGAGGTAAGGCGGGGGGGATGGGGAGGGGGAGGAGGGGGAGAGGAAGGAGGGGGCTCAGTCTGGGAAGGCCTACTTAATAATAATAATAATAATAATATTTATTAAGCGCTTACTCTGTGCAAAGCACTGTTCTAAGCGCTGGGGGGGATACAAGGTGATCAGGTTGTCCCACGGGGGGCTCACAGTCTTCATCCCCATTTTACAGATGAGGGAACTGGGGCTCAGAGAATAATAATAATAATAATAATAGCATTTATTAAGCGCTTACTCTGTGCAAAGCACTGTTCTAAGTGCTGGGGGGGATACAAGGTGATCAGGTTGTCCCACAGGGGGCTCACAGTCTTCATCCCCATTTTACAGATGGGGGAACTGAGGCTCAGAGAATAATAATAATAATAATAATAATAGCATTTATTAAGCGCTTACTCTGTGCAAAGCACTGTTCTAAGTGCTGGGGGGATACAAGGTGATCAGGTTGTCCCACGGGGGGCTCACAGTCTTCATCCCCATTTTACAGATGAGGTCACTGAGGCTCAGAGAATAATAATAATAATAATAATAGCATTTATTAAGTGCTTACTCTGTGCAAAGCACTGTTCTAAGCGCTGGGAGGGATACAAGGTGATCAAGTTGTCCCATGGGGGGTTCACAGTCTTCATCCCCATTTTACAGATGAGGTCACTGGGGCTCAGAGAATAATGATAATAATAATAGCATTTATTAAGCGCTTACTATGTGCAAAGCACTGTTCTAAGTGCTGGGGAGGTAACAAGGTGATCAAGAGATTAAGGTGATTAAGAGAAGCAGCGTGGCGCAGTGGAAAGAGCTCGGGCTTTGGAGTCAGAGGTCATGGGTTCAAACCCCGGCTCCGCCAATTGTCAGCTGTGTGACTTTGGGCAAGTCACTTCACTTCTCTGGGCCTCAGTTACCGCATCTGTAAAATGGGCATTAAGACTGTGAGCCCCACCATGGGACAACCTGATCACCCGAGCCCGCTGCTGGGTAGGGACCGTCTCTATATGTTGCCAACTTGTACTTCCCAAGCGCTTAGTCCAGTGCTCTGCACCCAGTAAGCGCTCAATAAATACGATTGAATTGAATTGTAACCTCCCCAACGCTTAGTAAAGTGCTTTGCACATAGTAAGTGCTTAATAAATGCCATCATCATTATTATTATTATTATCAGGTTGTCCCACGGGGTTCTCACAGTCCTCATTTTCCAGATGAGGGAACTGAGGCCCAGAGAAGTGAAGTGACTTGCCCAAAGTCACACAGCTGACAATTGGCGGAGCCGGGATTTGAACCCATGACCTCTGACTCCAAAGCCCGGGCTCTTTCCACTGAGCCACGCTGCTTCTCTAAGCACTTGGCGAAGCACATGCCTGAACGTCCGAGGACCTGGGTTCATTCATTCATTCATTCAATCGTATTTATTGAGCGCTTACTGTGTGCAGAGCACTGTACTAAGCGCTTGGGAAGTACAAGTTGGCAACATAGAGAGACGGTCCCTACCCAACAGTGGGCTCACTTGTCTGCTGTGTGACCTCGGGCAAGTCACTTCACTTCTCTGGGCCTCAGTTTCCACTTTCCACAGTGCCCCGGAGAAGCAGCGTGGCCCGGTGGAAAGAGCCCGGGCTTTGGAGTCAGGGGTCGTGGGTTCAAATTCCGGATCTGCCAACTGTCAGCTGGGTGACTTTGGCCAAGTCACTTCACTTCTCTGGGCCTCAGTTCCCTCATCTGGAAAATGGGGATGAAGACTGTGAGCCCCACGTGGGACAACCTGATCACCTTGTAACCTCCCCAGCGCATAGAACAGTGCTTTGCACATAGTAAGTGCTTAACAAATACCACTATTATTATTATTATTATTATTATTATTATTATTATTATTTCGCTTCTCCTTGCCTCAGTCCCCTCGTCTGAAAATCGGGGATTTAATATCTGTTCTCCCAACTAGACCGTGAGCCTCCTCACCATTTTTAGACTGTGAGCCCACTGTTGGATAGGGACTGTCTCTCTATGTTGCCAACTTGGACTTCCCAAGCGCTTAGTACAGTGCTCTGCACACAGTAAGCGCTCAATAAATACGATTGATTGATCATCAACATAATAACCATGGTATTAATAACAATAATAATAATAATAATAATAATTGTATTTGTTAAGCAGTTACTATGTGCCATGCACTGTTCTAATAAATAATAATGATGGTATTTGTTAAGCGCTTACTATGTGCAAAACACTATCCACGTTTTATTGTCTGTCTCCCCCTTCTCGACTGTGAGCCCGCTGTTGGGTAGGGACCGTCTCTCTATGTTGCCAACTTGGACTTCCCAAGCGCTTAGTACAGTGCTCCGCACACAGTAAGCGCTCAATAAGTACTACTGAATGAATGGGGAGGATACAAGGTGATCAGGTTGTCCCACTGGGGGCTCACAGTCTTCATCCCCACTTTCCAGATGAGGTCACTGAGGCCCAGAGAAGTGAAGTGACTTGCCCAAAGTCACCCAGCTGACAAGCGGCGGAGCCGGGATTTGAACCCACGACCACTGGCTCCCAAGCCCGGGCTCTTCCCACTGAGCCACGCTGCTTCTCCTGCTATGTGCAAAGCGCCGTTCTAAGCGCTGGGGTAGATACAAGGTAATCAATCAATCAATCAATCGTATTTATTGAGCGCTTACTGTGTGCAGAGCACTGTACTAAGCGCTTGGGAATCAGGTTGTCCCTCGTGGGGCTCACAGTCTTCATCCCCATTTTACATTTTACAGCCCACTGTTGGGTAGGGACCGTCTCTCTATGTTGCCAACTTGTACTTCCCAAGCGCTTAGTACAGTGCTCTGCACACAGTAAGCGCTCAGTAAATACGATTGATTGATTGATACAGATGAGGGAACTGAGGCCCAGAGAAGTTAAGCGACTTGCCCAAAGTCTCACACAGCTGAGAAGTGCGTGAAGCGGCGTGGCTCAGTGGAAAAGAGCCCGGGCTTTGGAGTCAGGGGTTATGGGTTCAAATCCCGGCTCCGCCAGTTGTCGGCTGTGTGACTTTGGGCAAGTCACTTCACTTCTCCGGGCCTCAGTTCCCTCATCTGTAAAATGGGGAGAAGACTGGGAGCCCCCCGTGGGACAACCTGATCAGCTTGTAACCTCCCCAGCTCTTAGAACAGTGCTTCGCACAGAGTAAGCGCTTAATCCATCAATCAGTCGTATTTATTGAGCGCTTACTGTGTGCAGAGCACCGGACTAAGCGCTTGGGAAGGCCAAGTTGGCAACATAGAGAGACGGTCCCTACCCAACAGTGGGCTCACGGTCTAATATTAATCGCCATCACTTTCATTCATTCAATCGTATTTATTATCACGGTGATGATGAAGTGGCGGAGGCGGGATTAGAACTCAGGTCCTCCGACTCCCAAGCCCCATGCTCTTTCCACTAAGCCACGCTGCTTAATTAGGTGCTTACTACATGCCAGTCACTGTACTAAGCCCTGGGGTAGATACACGCACATCGGTTTGGACACAACCTTAATCCCTATTTTAAGCCCCGTATGTGACCTGATTATCTTGCACATCTACCCCAGCGTTTAGAACAGTGCTTGCCACATAGTAAGCACCTAACCAATGCCACAATTATTCTTCGCCCTTGGAAGCCCTCGCCCTTCCCTTCTCGACTGTGAGCCCGCTGTTGGGGAGGGACCGTCTCTCTGTGTTGCCAACTTGGACTTCCCAAGCGCTTAGTACAGTGCTCTGCACACAGGAAGCGCTCAATAAATGCGGTTGAGTGAATGAATGAACCAGCCAGCCTTCCAGCCACCTGGTCAGCCAGCCGACCAGCTGGTTAGCCAGCCAGCCAGCCAGCCTACTACCCAACTGGTCAGCCAACTGGTCAGCTAGCCAGCCGCCCAACTGGTCAGCCAGCCGCCCAACTGGTCAGCCAGCCAGCCAACTGGTCAACCAGCCAGCCAACTGGTCAGCCAGCCATCCAGGCAGCCAACTGGTCAACCAGCCAGCCAACTGGCCAGCCAGCCAGCCAACTGGTCAGCCAGGCACCCATCCAGCCAACTGGTCAACCAGCCAGCCAACTGGTCAGCCAGCCACCCACCCAGCCAACTGGTCAGCCAGCCATCCAGGCAGCCAACTGGTCAACCAGCAAGCCAACTGGCCAGCCAGCCAGCCAACTGGTCAGCCACCCACCCACCCAGCCAACTGGTCAGTCAGCCAGCCAACTGGTTAGCCAGCCAGCCAACTGGTCAGCCAGCCACCCACCCAGCCAACTGGTCAACCAGCTAACTGGTCAGCCAGCCACCTAGCCAGCCAACTGGTCAGCCAGCCACCCAGCCAGCCAACTGGTCAACCAGCCAACCAGCCAACCGGCCAGCCAGCCAGCCAACCAGTCAGTCAGACAACTGGCCAACCAGTCAGCCAACTGGTCAGCCAGCCAGCCAACTGGTCAGCCAGCCACCCAGGCAGCCAACTGGTCAACCAGCCAGCCAACTGATCAGCCAGCCAGCCAACTGATCAGCCAGCCACTCACCCAGCCAACTGGTCAACCAGCCAGCCAACTGGTTAACCAGCCAATCGGCCAGCCAGCCAGCCAACTGGTCAGCCAGCCAGCCACCCAGCCAACTGGTCAACCAGCCAACTGGTCAGCCAGCCACCCAACTGGTCAGCCAGCCAGCCAACTAGTCAGCCACCCAGCCAAGTGGTCAGCCAGCCAACCGGCCAGCCAGTCAGCCAACTGGTCAGCCAGCCACCCAACTGGTCAGCCAGCCACCCAGCCAGCCAACTGGTCAACCAGCCAGACAACTGATCAGTCAGCCAACTGGCCAACCAGTCAGCCAACTGGTCAGCCAGCCACCCACCCAGCCAACTGGTCAGCCAGCCACCCAGTCAGCCAACTGGTCAACCAGCCAACCAGCCAACCGGCCAGCCAGCCAGCCAACCAGTCAGTCAGACAACTGGCCAACCAGTCAGCCAACTGGTCAGCCAGCCAGCCACCCAGCCAACTGGCCAGCCAGCCAGCCAACTGGTCAGCCAGCCACCCAGGCAGCCAACTGGTCAACCAGCCAGCCAACTGATCAGCCAGCCAGCCAACTGATCAGCCAGCCACTCACCCAGCCAACTGGTCAACCAGCCAGCCAACTGGTCAGCCAGCCAGCCAACTGGTTAACCAGCCAATCGGCCAGCCAGCCAGCCAACTGGTCAGCCAGCCAGCCAACTGGTCAACCAGCCAACTGGTCAGCCAGCCACCCAACTGGTCAGCCAGCCACCTGGTCAACCAGCCAACTGGCCAGCCAGCCAAACAACTGATCAGTCAGCCAACTGGCCAACCAGTCAGCCAACTGGTCAGCCAGCCCCCCACCCAGCCAACTGGTCAGCCAGCCCCCCACCCAGCCAACTGGCCAACCAGCCAACTGGTCAACCAGCCAGCCAACCGGTCAGTCAGCCAACCGGCCAACCAGTCAGCCGCGGAAGCCCCATCCTGTGACGGTCTCTGTCCGGCCGGGGTCAGTTGTGGGTCTCTCGTGTCCGGGAAGGCCCCGTCCCACGGCCTGGCGGGGAGGGAAACAGACTCAACGAGGGGAGAGGAGACGGTGGGGGGGCCTCCTGGGCGATGCTGGTCAACGGCCAAGGAAGGAAGGAAGGAAGGAAGGAAAAAGGAAGGAAGGAAGGAAAAAGGAAGGAAGGAAGGCAGGCAGGAAGGAAGGAAGGAAGGAAGGAAGGAAAAAAAGGGAAGGAAAAAAGGAAGGAAGGAAAAAAGGAAGAAAAAAAGGAAGGAAAAAAGGAAGGAAGAAAAAAGGCAGGAAAAAAGGAAGAAATAAAGGAAAGGAAGGAAAAAAAGGAAGGAAGGAAAAAAGGAAGAAAAAAGGAAGGGAAGGAAAAAAAGGAAGGAAAAAAAGGAAGGGAAGGAAGGAAGGAAGGAAGGAAGGAAGGAAAAAGGAAGGAAGGAAGGAAGGAAAAAAGGAAGGGAAGGAAGGAAAAAAGGAAGGAAGGAAAAAAAGGAAGGAAAAAAAGGAAGGGAAGGAAAAAAAGGAAGGAAAAAAAGGAAGGGAAGGAAAAAAGGAAGGAAAAAAGGAAGGGAAGGAAAGGAAGGAAGGAAGGAAGGAAGGAAGGAAGGAAGGAAGGAAGGAAGGAAGGAAGGAAAAAAAGGAAGGGAAGAAAAAAAGGAAGGAAAAAAAGGAAGGGAAGGAAAAAAGGAAGGAAAAAAGGAAGGGAAGGAAAGGAAGGAAGGAAGGAAGGAAGGAAGGAAGGAAGGAAGGAAGGAAGGAAGGAAGGAAAAAAGGAAGGAAAAAAAGGAAGGAAGGAAAGGAAGGAAGGAAGGAAAGGAAGGAAAGGAAGGAAAGGAAGGAAGGAAGCCATGTCCTTGGGGGCATCTGAAGCTGGAGTATCCAGAGGAGCGGGGTACAGGTCTTGGCATAATAATAATATTAATATTATTATTATTAATAATAATAATAATAATGACATTTAAACAGTGCTCAGCGCTTCGAACAGTGCTCAGCGCTTAGAACAGTGCTTTGCACATAGTAAGTGCTTAACAAATGCCATTATTATTATTGTTATTATTAAGCGCTTACTATGTGCAAAGCACTGTTCTAAGCACTGTAAATAATGATGATGTTTATTAAGCGCTTACTATGTGCAAATAATGATAATAATAATAATAATAATGATGGCATTTATTAAGCGCTTACTATGTGCAAAGCACTGTTCTAAGCGCTGTAAATAATGATGGTGTTTATTAAGCGCTTACTATGTGCAAAGAATAATAATGATGGCCTTTATTAAGCACTTACTATGTGCAAAGCACTGTTCCAAGTGCTGTAATGATGGCATTTATTAAGTGTTCACCATGTGCAAATAATAATAATAATAATGATGGCATTTATTAAGCGCTTTCTATATGCAAAACACTGTTCTAAGCACTGTAAATAATGATGGTGTTTATTAAGCGCTTACTATGTGCAAATAATAATAATAATAATGATGGCATTTATTAAGCGCTTACTATGTGCAAAGCACTGTTCTAAGAGCTGTAAATAATGATGGCATTTATTAAGCGCTTACTATGTGCAAAGAATAATAATGATGGCATTTATTAAGCGCTTACTATGTGCAAAGCACTGTTCCAAGCGCTGTAAATAATGATGGCATTTATTAAGCGCTGACTACGTGCAAAAATAATAATAATAATAATGATGGCATTTATTAAGCGCTTACTATGTGCAAAGCACTGTTCTAAGAGCTGTAAATAATGATGGCGTTTATTAAGCGCCTACTATGTGCAAAAATAATAATAATAATAATAATGATGATGGCATTTATTAAGCACTTACTATGTGCAAAGCACTGTTCTAAGTGCTGTAAATAATGATGGCGTTTATTAAGCGCTTACTATGTGCAAATAATAATAATGATGGCCTTTATTAAGCACTTACTAAGTGCAAAGCACTGTTCTAAGCGCTGTAAATAATGATGGCGTTTATTAAGCGCTTACTATGTGCAAATAATAATAATGATGGCCTTTATTAAGCACTTACTATGTGCAAAGCACTGTTCTAAGCGCTGGGGTAGATACACGGTGGGGCTCTCAGACTTCATCCCCATTTTCCAGATGAGGGAACTGAGGCACAGAGAGAAGTCAAATGACTTCACACAGCCGAGTGGCAGAGCCGGGATTTGAACCCGTGACCTCTGACTCCTAATCAATCAATCGTATTTATTGAGCACTTACTGTGTGCAGAGCACTGTACTAAGCGCTTGGGAAGTCCAAGTTGACTCCTAAGGCCTGGCCTCTTTCCACTGAGCCAAGGAAAAGGAAGTGGGTGCGGGGGATCAGCTGATGCGTCCATGTTCTCTCCCCTGGTCTTCCCACTGGTCAATCAATCAATCAATCGTATTTATTGAGCGCTTACTATGTGCAGAGCACTGTACTAAGCGCTTGGGAAGTACAAATTGGCTCTTAAGGCCTGGCCTCTTTCCACTGAGCCAAGGAAAAGGAAGTGGGCGCAGGGGATCAGCTGATGCGTCCATGTTCTCCCCCCTGGTCTCCCCACAATCAATCAATCAATCATATTTATTGAGCGCTATGTGCAGAGCACTGTACTAAGCGCTTGGGAAGTCCAAGTTGATTCCTAAGGCCTGGCCTCTTTCCACTGAGCCAAGGAAAAGGATGTCGGCGAGGGGGATCAGCCGGTGCGTCCATGTTCTCCCCCCTGGTCTCCCCACTGGTCAATCAATCAATCAATCGTATTTATTGAGCGCTTACTATGTGCAGAGCACTGTACTAAGCGCTTGGGAAGTCCAAGTTGACTCCTAAGGCCCGGCCTCTTTCCACTGAGCCAAGGAAAAGGATGTCGGCGAGGGGGATCAGGCGGTGCTTCCACGTTCTCCCCCACCCCGGTCTCCCCGCTGGTCAATCAGTCGTGCTTATTGAGCGCTTACTGCGTGCAGGGCACTGTACTAAGCACTCAGCCCTGGACTAACAGTCGCCTCCGCTGTCGTCGTCCACGCCGGCCTGTCTCACCATCCTCCGCGCTCGGGGAGCGGAGGGGACAGGTCGCGGGCCTGCGGAGGCCCGGCGCCGGGGGCCCATCGAGGCAGGGCTCCGCTGTTGGGATTCCAGGCCGGGAGGCCTCGCTTTTCCCGTCTGCTCCTGGGGGGACACGGGGATCCCCTCCTCCCTTGGGAAAACCTGGAGTGGGGCGGAAAACAACACAATGAGAATGATCATCAGAAAAAAAAATAATAATGATGGCATTTATTAAGCGCTTACTATGTGCAAAGCACTGGTTTTATCATCAATCAATAATCAATCAATCAATAATCAATAATTAGTCATCACTATTATATCAATTAATATTAATTATTATATCAACAGTATGATTAATAAATAATAAATGAATAATTTTTGTTGAATGACAAATAAATAATTGATAATTATTTATTGATGATAAAACCAGTGCTTTGCACACCGTAACTATTTATCGATTATTCATTATTATTTCATAATGTTTGAATAATAAATAACGAATGAATGATTAATGATCTTTATGGAATGATAAATAAATCATTGATCATTATTTATTGAGGATAAAACCAGTGCTTTGCACACCGTAACTATTTATCGATTATCAATTATCATTTCATAATGTTTGAATGATAAATAATGAATGAATGATTAATGATCTTTATTGAATGATAAATAAACAATTGATCATTATTTATTGAGGATAAAACCAGTGCTTTGCACACCGTAATTATTTATCGATTATTCATTATTATTTCATAATGTTTGAATAATAAATAATGAATGAATGATTAATGATCTTTATGGAATGATAAATAAATAATTGATAATTATTTATTGAGGATAAAACCAGTGCTTTGCACACCGTA